>NC_090937.1:1127035853-1127338883 GCF_040938575.1 Ambystoma mexicanum | reverse complement strand
CACGTATTCTGCTAGGTGCACGGACCCACCTAGTCTGCCGGGCACACGGGCCCACCTATTCCTTTGCTGCTGGGCTCACGGGTCCTCCGATGCTGCCGTAGAGCGAGGGCTTGTCTCGGCCTCGTCGCCAGTTGTTAAGGTTTCTTCCCTTAGTCATCCACGCACATACATGCCAATGATACGCGGAGCCTGAGGTAACATTATCCTTCTTTATTTCTTTCTACCTCTCAACTGCCTTTTCCTTCCCTTGCCCCTCCCTTTCCGCCCTCCTCCCGCCTTGGTGTATGTCCCATCTCTTAAAGGGGCTGTGTCCCTTTTCCTTCACGTACAACACAACTTCGGTTGGGTGATGTTATATGTAATGTGCTTTAGCTTCACATCATTAACAGCACTAGGACGAATTGAAAAATGACCTAGCGCGGCATAACCTTTTTAATTAATATTAGCCATTCTTTCATATTTAAGTGTGTTGAAGGGTTACAGAAGTGATGCTTAATCAATAACTCCGAGGTGGGGAGCCAGTGCCCGCCCCAGGTCTGCCAGCGCCCTGTGCAAGGTGTTTATAGGCCAGAAGCAGCCCGAGTGATCAAGATATAGGCCTTAACAAGGTTCCGGTATGGGTAGAAGCCGTCCACCAAGTGGATGATAGTTATTAGCGGTCCAATATGTCACACATTTTTTTTAAAAAAAATTGCCACCCGTATTTCCTTCTCCATTTCCATTGGGGCCAGGCTCAGGACTAGGTCGGGAGGCAGTTCAGGCAGGGAAGGATGGGGAGTGCTTGAGTGCTGTGGTGGCAGATTGGGCAGTTGCGGGCAGAGAAGAGAATCTTTGGTGGGGGAAAGAGGCAGGATCAGGCAGGGACGTCATTTAGGGGCCGCCAGAGGTCTCCCTTGCTACCCCTGTGATCTCCCTTTCTAGCCCTTTAAATCTTTTGAAATGAGGCTCCTGGGCTGTGGCCAGCAGGATGTGGCTCTTTGTTTCTGGAGTGGCTGATTTTTTGGTAGCTACAGTCGGTAAGATAGCTCAGTGGCTTGAGCGCCCGCTTCTGCAATGTGTGTGTGATCTGCAGGTTCGACTCCCGGCAAGTTCAAACTCAGCCTTTCATCCTCCTGAAGTTGATAAATGAATACAGGTTGGGTGATATTGTATGTATAGTTGTTCTATATGAAGCGCTTAAGCTTAAGTGCTATATAATAATACCGCATTATGGTTTGGCCTTGGACGTCTGCTTGCAGTCACAGTAATTTGGCAATATGGGCCTATACGCACTAATATTAATGATACAGTGATTCATTCTTGTATGAAATGTATATCACTTTACCATATTTTTTGTGCATGAAATGTATATCACTTTACCATATTTTTCGTAGTGTACTTAGAAACAATGCTGTGTGAAGCCACTTCCTGTTTTTTTCAAACGTGGAAAGGTTGTGTTCCATCGCTTCCCTTGATGTCACTTCAGGGTGGGGTGAAAAGACATCCCTTCCTGTGAAGTCATCAGAGTTCAACAGTCATGTGATGTCACTTCCTCTATGGCGCTACCCTTGGAATTCTGGTGAAATGACGTCCCTGGCATCAGGGAAGGCTAGGGAAAGAAAATGGAAGGAGCACCTTGATTATCTGTGACCTGGAATAGCGAGCCATACTAGGAGTTAAATCGTGTATTCTGAGCCCTTTGATTGTCTGGAACGCCAAATGACATCCCCAGCTACATGCACATTCGGGCAAATAGTGAAAAAAACCTGCATGCATTTAGTTTTGCATACATTTAGAAGTAATTCTCCTACAATAACAATTTCCCGAATCAATTTTTACCATTTCTATACCAGCCTTTAATGTAAAAGACTAGCCAGGTCGGAGTAATACTAGCCAAGTATTGAACATAACTAGTGCTTTGACGTTTTTTATAGACTGTCTTTGGCCCTTACATATATGGATGGTGTTTTACATGATCATTATAAATGCATTTTTATGCTCAGATTATATATTTATTTAGAGAGCATAGCAATCTAAAATTGGTGACGAAAGGTCAATACCAATCTGGGGTGAGAAAGATGTACTTCTGCTGACAAACACTACCTTTCCGAGGAGTGGGTCTATAAGACATAATAGTAGGTAAACAGATATAAAGATGCAGAGAGCGAAAGACAAAGTTGGACACTGAAAGAAGGAAAGATGGGTTGGGAGAGAAAAAGAAAGTGAGACAGGGGAAGAGTAGAGTATATGAGAATGAAAGGCCCATGGAAAAAGAGACAGAAAGGGACATAGAGAGCGTTGCAATGTTGCCAGACTCGGATTGAGCTATAACGATATAGTTCAATGCCCGAAGTGCAGGTCCAACATGCTAATGTGGGCCACTTTTTGGGGAAAAGTGGGCCGCTTTCATGAATTAGTGCGGCTAGTAGTTTTTACCAGTGTTACTGAGCAAATGTTCTTTAAATTGCACAATTTGCAACACATTTTACCCAAAAAGTCCTCCTTGGGTCCTACTCAGTCTGAAGCAAAATGAATGACGTGGCATTTGCATTTGCAAATCTGGGCCACATTTTCTTTGGTGTCAGAACCAATTTCCTGCCCCAGTCCAACCCCGAAGACTGCATATTGCAAACATCAGTGTGATAGGGTCACATGGTGTTGCAAATTTGTGGTTTCTAAAATGTTTACCGCTTCCATCATTGACAGGACTGGGGATTGTGGATTTCAACACACATTGTCCAAATGAACATCTATTCTACCTTGGTTCGCAAAACACACTACTGCATGCTTCATTCCATCAAATTGAACGTTGCTTTGGTGAATCACTCTACTTGCGCCTAATAACTGATAGTACTCTATTAAATGAAATGCTATGTCTCTCCTTGTTGAAGTAGCTGCAGCATGGCCCTTCTGGGGTGGTTACATTCAGCTGGTTCCCGATTCATGGAATCTGGCGCAGAAATGGTGCAAGGGCCGCGTGCCGAGAAGGCCCTTGCGTAAACTGTGGTGCAGAAAAAATAATGTGCCACGCATATTCATGGATTTTAAGACGCATTACTAGCCATCGCGCATGTAACAACAAGCGGTGCAAGGACCGCCCCCAACATGCCCCCGTACACCAAAAAGCAAGTGAAAGGACTAACATGGCGCAAGTCTCCTCGCCATCCCTGGCCCAGCATCCAGCACCAAAGAGAAAACGCGCCACAAAACATTGCAATCCCAGGTCGTACACCATCGAAATTGCGTGACAACACCTCGCATTCCCATTCCGCACCCCAGAGAAAATACGTACCTATCCTTGAAAGGCCAGGCTCTACCCCAGTGAAAATGCATGACAACACCTGGCATTCCCATGCCGCACACCACGCAAGCCCAGCTCGTACCCCAGCAAAATCGCGGGCACCCTCGTAAGTGTACGCTACACCCCATACAAAAACGTGAGTTCCCCTACACCCTCTACACCCATGCTGTCCACAAAGCCCCCAACTGCACATAAACCACTGTAGTCCAAACACCACCTACAGCAACCATCACCTGTGTCACCCCCTGCAGGCAGCCCCATTCAGACAGGACACAAGCCCCATCACCTGAGAAACCCCCCACAGACACCCTCACCTGTGCCCCCGCACAGGCAGCCTCCTCCAGACAGGACACCACCACCCAGCCCCCGTCACCTGTGACACTCCCCACAGGCAGCCCCCTCCAGTTGGGACACCAGCCCCCAACCCCATTACCTGTGACCCCCCCACAGCCACCCCCCTCCACGTGGGACATCACCCCCCCAGTCCCCATCACCTGTGACACCCCCACAGGCAGCCCCCTCCAGATGGGACACCACCCCCCAGCTCCCCTCACCTGTGACACCCCCCGCAGGCACCCTCACCTGTGCCCCCTGCAGGCAGCCCCCTCCAGACGTGACACCACCCCCAGCCCCCATCACCTGTGACACATCCCCCCACAGGCACCATCACCTGTGCCCCCTGCAGGCAGCCCCCTCCAGACGTGACACCACCCCCAGCCCCCATCACCTGTGACACATCCCCCCACAGGCACCATCACCTGTGCCCCCACGCAGTCAGCCCCCTTCTAGATGGGACATCACCCCCCAGCCCCATCACCTGTGACATCCCCTGCAGGCAGCCCCCTCCAGATGGGACACCCCCCCAGCACTCATCACCTGTGACACCCCCTGCAGGCAGCCCCCTCCAGATGGGACACAACCTGCCAGCTCCCATCACCTGTGACCCCCCCTGCAGGCAGCCTGCTCCAGATGGGACACCACCCCCCAGCCCCCATCACCTGTGTCACCCCCGCAGGCAGCCCCCTCCAGATGGGACACCACCCGCCAGCTCCCCTCACCTGTGACACCCCCTGCAGGCAGCCCCCTCAATATGGGACACCATCCCCCACCCCCCCATCACCTGTGACACCCCTGCAGGCACCCTCAACTGTGTCCCCTGCAGGCAGCCTCCTCCAGAGGGGGCACCACCCCCAGCCCCCATCACCTGTGACACCCCCACAGGCAGCCCCCTCCAGACGGGACACCAGCCCCCATCACCTGTGCCCCCACGCAGGCTGCCCCCTCCATACGGGACACCACCCTCAGCCCCCATCACCTGAGACATCCCCCGCAGGCAGCCCCCTCCAGACGGGACCCCCCCAGCCCCATCACCTGTGACACCCCATGCCGGCAGCCCTCTCCAGATGGGACACAACCCCCCAGCCCCCATCAACTGTGAGACCCCCGCAGGCACCCTCACCTGTGACCCCCCCGCAGGCAGCCCGCTCCAGAAGGGACACCACACCCCAGCCTCCATCACCTGTGACACCCCTGCAGACATCCCACTCCAGACAGGACACCTCCCCACAGCCCCCATCACATGTGACACCCCCCTGTAGGCAGCCCCGTCCAGATGGGACACCACCCGCCAGCTTCCCTCACCTGTGACAATCCCCGCAGGCAGCCCCTTCCAGAGGGGACACAACCCCTTAGCCCCCAATCACCTGTGACACCCCCGGCAGACACCCTCACCAGTACCCCCCCGCAGCCAGTCCCCTCCAGACGGGTCACCACCCCCAGACCCCATAACTTGTGACAACCCCTGCAGGCAGCCCCCTCCAAACGGGACACCACCCCCCTAGGCCCCATCACTGGTGACACCCCCCACAGGCATCCCCCTCCAGACGGGACACCACCCCCTAGCCCCCATCACCTGTGACACCCCCCGCAGGCACCCTCATCTGTGCCCCCCACAGGCAGCCCCCTCCATAAGGGACACCACCCCCAACCCCATCACCTGTGACAACCCCGACAAACAGCCCCCTCCAGATGGGACACCACCTCCCAGCCCCCATCACCTGTGACACACCCTGCAGGCAGCTCCCTCCAGATGCGACACCACCCCCCAACTCCCCTCACCGGTGACACCCCCTGCAGGCAGCCCCCTCCAGATGGGACACCACCCTGCAGCTCCACTCACCTGTGAAACCCCCTGCAGGCAGCCCACTCCAGACGGGACACCACCCCCCAGCTCCCCTCACCTTTGACACCCCCCGCAGGTATCCCCCTCCAGATGGGACACCACTTCCCAGCTGCCCTCACCTGTGACACCCCCACAGGCAGCCCCCTACAGATAGGACACCACCCCCCAGCTCCACTCACCTGTGACACCCCCACAGGCAGTACCCTGACAGTTTGACATATCACCACTGCAATGAATGTGTTGCTCACCTGAATGTCTGTGGTGTGGCCGCACCATGAATTGCTACGTGAACATGTATCCTGCAAATCCAAACAACTGCAATCTCTGGGGTCCATCCATGAGAGAAGCATCGGCTCACACACCCTTCCAGGCCTTAATCATCCCCAACATACACATGTGACAAGTGATTGCAAAAACATGTGCATGCTGCACATGCAAAATTGCCATGGCATCAAAGCACAGTGACAGAATGTGTGCCCACGAGAGAAGCAAACATATCAAACATTGTAGCAGAATACACAGACAATGGCCAGGCGTGTCACAGCCTGAGCATGCATGAGCTTTCTAGCCAGATAGCTGTCAGGGAACTCTCACGTGACCAGTCCATGCATGGGTGATGGTAGGGCAGTCAGAGATCGCATGACTCACAAGGACTGGTGAATTGTGCAGCCACTCAGGAATATGAAAAATGTCCCACTAATGCATTCCAGTGGTAGATGTTAACCAACACCTGAGAGAAGGCATCGTGTGATACCAAATGCTGCTGAAGGTGTATGCATTACATGTGTTTTACACAGCAATAACAAAGTCATATGCTATGACGGTGACCATGGAACACTCCCACAGTCAGCCCACCTCCCTCCACCCCAACCACAGTGTAGCCAAACACAGAGTGATGCAGCTCAGGTCAAACAAAATCCAATTAGACAGTGCACACACATCCGTCTAGTTGACATACCACCACATGTCAGGCACATGTGCATCCTGCCATCACCAACCATTCCAGCAACAACAATACCAAAACATGTACGCAACCAGACACACGACTTCCAATGGAGAGAAGCACTGCCTCAAAATAGAACTAGCAAACAGGCCAACACCCAAATAAACAGCAAGAAGAGAGGAATTGAACAAACAAAAAGATATATTATATTATCAATACATATGTGCATCATAAATTTACAAGTAAAAATAAAGGTGTCCACGTAAAATTTCAAACAAAATATAATCCTTATGCCAAAATAACTATATACAGTAAAAAATGGGAAGGCATTTACGAAAGGTTTGGTGAAAATAAAAAATATAAATAAAGGAAAACAACACCTAAAAAACAATAACTATATACAGTAAAAAAAAGGGGAAGGAATGTCAGAAAAGTGTAGTGAAAATCAAAAAATTTAAAAGGAAACCTACATTTAATAACTATATACACAGGCAGCGGGCTAGTCCATCTCCTCGTTACCAATGTCGCTCAATCTCTCCAGTGCTACGTGCAATCATCGAGTGCTACGTCCACTTACCCTAGGCTGGCCTCTCTTGTTTCCTAGAGGGCTTGCAGGGCCTCCAGCAAATGGCTCTCTATCGTGTAGGTAAACAAAACAAAGATGTATGATTGTGTTGCGCTTCTGCCTGCATTTGAATGGCTGCCATGGCTGAACCATGTCATGGTGTACTGACTCATGTCCTGTGTACTCTAGAGTGGATACAACCCATGTGCCATACATCCATTGCACATGGCATTGTGACAGTAGTCATGGCCGAGCAGCATACACAAACAACATTTTCAACATGCTACCACGGTTTATAGTGATATTTTTGAATAACATTTTGTCGAAAGTCAAAATGTCGAAAACATAATGTCGAAAAAATAATTTCAAATGTGTTTTTTTTTTTGTTCGAAATGGGGGGTTTCCCCCAAACCCCCTTTTTAAATTTTTCTGTTTTAACCCTTTTTTTTACTTGCGGAACCCAAAAAAAACATGTAAATAAAAAAATAAAGCATTATTTTTTCGACATTTTTGTAATTCGACCAAATGTTTTTGACATTTTAACCTGACACCTGCTACCACTACGTGCCATCTAGTTAGTTGCATCATTGATGTCAGTGACTCTGCTCTGCTAGACAAGTGCATGTGTCTGAAGCACAAGTTACACTTCATGCAGTGCATGGTGTAGATTGTCCATTCACGCATGTACGTAGGTGGTTCCATGCTATAGATAACTTCCAAGAAGACTACCAACAGGCCTCACAGCGTGCCATGACTGGCATTGCATTTTCCTACACTGTGCACATCCCTGCTGCAGCTATAGCAGTTACCCCGGAGTAAAATTGTTGTGAGGACTCATCCCTGTTACCCTCCCACACTCAGCACACACTCCATGTGTCCATGCCCTTGTCCCTCTTGTGTGTCACTGTCCCTTCTTCCTATCTCCAAGTGCATCTAATTACTCTCTCCTCATCACACACCATGTCTAGGTGTTACTCTTACAGTCATACTTCAATTGGGACTCCACATTCAGGCCATGTCTACATTGTGTGCACTCCCTGTGCCGTTCAACACTGTTGTGTTATGTGATGGATGTGCACTTGGATGTGAATATGTGTGTGTACCTGTTGACATGTAATGTAATAGCATGTTAAAGAGCCACATTACCATTTCTCATTTTGCATGTATTTGTCAATAGTTTGCTGTGCCATGAACCATAATGTGCTTTCAGAGAACCATGTGTATTGGCAATGTGTCCACTGGCTACATGGGCAGGAACATGGAATGTTGTTGCCAGTCTGCATATGCCATGATCAGATGGCTTCTTGTACATCGTGTGTGTATGCTATTTCCTCTCATGGTGACATGCCAGCATTGTATTGTATGACAGCAGGGTGATACAGATGTATACTGTCGACACATTTCGCATGAATCCTCATGTCTTTTTATGTCCTTGTACAGGTAGAGGAGGAGGAAGAGGAGGAACAAGAGTCTGTGCCGGTACAGACCACCAGTGGAGGATGTGGTGTGGCAGGCCAGGAGAATCCATTGGTGCTACACACCATCTTGGGAATGTCCAGATATCACACTGACTCTTCTGAATCCAGTAGCTCTGGTGCTGAACCGAATGTACAATCCTCAATGCTGTGTGAGGTGAGTGCACCACGTGTTGGAGCAGTTGGGGCCTATGAATCTGCAGGGGGTCAGGTGCCTTCACAAGGCCAGTCAGTGGTGTCACTGCCATCTGTGGTCTTTACGGCTGCAAGCTCCCATGTAGTGGTTTCTGATCCTGGGCCAGATGTGCAAGGGAGGGATGCAGTCCTGCAGCCGTAGACAGTGGCATCACATAAAGGACCATGCTCCCTTGGGTCAGGCAGACGTGGGCCACGCACTTGTGGGTGATGTGTGCAGGCTGGGCAAGCCGTTTGGGAGCAGCAGATGTTGTATGCTGCACACCAACAGGGTGCTGCCTAGGATAGTTTGGCTGAGGCCATGGATAGGGTGGCCAGTTCCATGATCCCATCAGCTACACAGGCGGCCCAACAGATGCAGACAATGCGGTCCACATGCCACTCACACAGTCTGCACATGGAGGTCAACAGCAAGAGCTGACCGGCAGATCTAAGGTCTCTGCAGGCATCCCTGCTTGCAGAGGGTTGGGCCCACAGGGAAGCCCTGAGGCAAGAGTTGTTGGCCCACACAGCTACAAACCAAGAGGAAGAGGCAGTCTCCAGGAGACTGCTCCAACGTGAGATGCAACAATTGAGGCAGACCATCTCAGAGGAACTCTGTGCATACCATGAGGTTATGCAGGGTGACCTCCAAAACCTCAGTGTGCTGGTGCATTCATCAGTGTCACGCATGGCAGCTGCCACTGAGGATCAGGCCAGGGTACTGCGTGGTGAGCCTGCTGCACCACTACCACCTTCTGATTCAGCCCAGTAAGGTGGTACCAGCAGAGACATGCCTCCCGGTCCAACATAGCCATTCGGTCCATGAGCCCATGGAGGGATTCGGTTTTTTTCAACATCCACCCATGTGGAAGTTGACATGCACCCTGCCCCTCTCCCCTCCTGGGTGGAAACCCCCCGCCGGTCCATGATGGACATTTTTGATTATTTTTTATTAATTCTTTTGGTACTTTTTTTTCACACCAGGCCAGGATGTTGGCATTGTATTTTTTGACTTGTCCTTTCCTGGTTTATTTTTGTTTCCCCTTTTTCCTTTGTTTTCTTTGACGTGTGCCATTAACATCTCAATGCAAAGACATGTGCAGTGGTGTACATGCAGGCATGCACAGTGACGTCAACTTGCATCTGTGCATGGTGGTGCACAGGATGGCAGGGGCAGGTAATTATGAGTTTGATGTTCTGTTGCATGTGTATGCTGTGTCAATGGTAATTGACAATGGTTGCTTTAATGTTTCAGTAATCCGTGATCTGGCACTGACGGCTGTTTCGGGGGAGACACCATGCACCCTTTGACGTTCATGCTCCCCATGCCCTCCACCAGGCACTGTCCTTCCTGTAACTGATTAGGAGGCACAGTACCGGGTGAAGGTGATGCGGGATTGACACCATGCCGGCACAGTCAGCGGGTAAGCTTGAGCACTGTCTTGCATGTTGAGCATGCGTCATTGGTGTGCATGTTTGCTGCATGTCTTGTTTATCTTATATGTGCTTTGCATGCTGACATGCCAGTATGGTAATTTAAGTGGTACTCATGTCACAGTGTTAACTACCTATGTGTATTCCTCTATGGCCCCACCTACTGTGCTGTACAACATGTCCTTGTACATCTGATATCCAGGCAGTGTACTCCTTGATCTGGCATTTCCTTGGCTTTCCCCTCTGTGTCACTCTCTCGCCCTCTCTCTGTTGTGGTACACTGTACTCCTGGGATGATCACAATCTATTTCCAGTCACCCTGTGGCACTCTGTGTTGCTCCTGCAGTGGGTGGTGTATGCATATTTTCTGTATGAAATCATGAGCTGTCATGGATGTGCATGCTGTTTCTGCTGTTACTATGCATATTATTTAATTTAGGAGAAGTGTCTCCCGATGGTGTGCATCGTATGCAAGGAGGGTGCCCTGGACAGGTAAGTGAACGGCCTTTGCTGACACTTGCATGGGAGTGTAGCACTGTGTGTGTTCACTTTGGATTGACTTAGCTTGTGGTCCAATACTACTTCTTAAGGGGTGCATTTTTCACAGGGAGTGCTTCTGATGATGGGTATGGCCATGTTCTTCAGATGGATTTCTGAGGCCACTGTTTACTGATTCTATGCATTTTTGTGGTATGATGTGTAGTGTACCAGCACATTAGGGTTAGTGGTGTTTGTGCTTTCTTATGAATTTGCCATGCATGCTGAAACATGGTGTTTGCAGCTTCTACTGCAACGCAGCTCGGTGCATGGTACTGCTGCATTTGATTGAATGCAGTATTTGACCATTGGTATGCTGTGACAATGAAGTCTGCATTGACCATGGTCTGGTGGTTCACAATGTAGTTTTAGCATGCTTTTATCGTTGATTGCTGTTTCACATTTCTTTGTGTTGTCTGCTTATGTCTTCCATAGCAGTTCCCTCGGTGGGCAGCATTACATTGTGACATCAAGCATTGTTCTGGCGAGAGTGCAAGAGGTGAGTCATTCAGTAATTGCCAACCCATCCACTGTATATTGGGCCCCAACTCCTTCACAGTACCTTTGTAATGAGCTTGCATCTCATATGTTTTCTAAATACACAGGACTGACTAAACCTACTTGTGACAGGCTCTTCAAACACAACCCTCTGCTCTTCTGCGCCCCTACCACTCAACCTCACCATTCCTCATTCTCCTCCTTCACTCATGTCTCCCCTGAAGAAGTCACCAGAGTTGAAAACTCCATGAAGGTGTCATCCCAACTGGTGTGCCGGTGCTCCTTCAGAACCATCATTGGCAACATTTCCTCTCTGGCACCTGCTCTTGCTGATTTCTGCAACTGCTCCTTTCCTGCTGTTTAGTTTCCATCCTCCATCAAACCCTCCCTTGTGCACACCATCCTTACTATGCCATATGCAGAGCCTTCCTGACCAGCAAACTACTGCCACATTTCTTTCACCCCCTTCCTGGGGAAACTGCTTGACAAGTGTACCCTTCCACAAATGTTTGCCCATGACGTCATTGTTGTGCATGTCCATATACACCAGTGTGGATTGAAACCGTTCGGAGCCACAGATACTGCTCTCCAGAACACCCATGAATGAATGGTAGCATCCCTTAATTAATAAGCCCCTGCTGTCCTCATCCTCCTTGATGTCTCATCTGCTTTTCACACAGTGAGCCATTCCATCCTCATAGAAATGCTCCATGAATGGCCAGTGGACTTGCTTAGCTCTTTGCTAAACAACCATTCATACTAGACCAATCGGTGCCCTTTCTTCTCCCCTACTTCAGCCTCCACTTGTACACAGGTGTCCATTCTTTTGCCATGCATTTTTGACATATGGATTTCCCTGCTGCAATGCTTCATTGCCTCATTGTACAACAAATTCATGTGCTATGTTGAAGCCACACTAGTCTTCAGCAATGTTCCTACTGACACACTTGCACATGCATTGCCCATGACTGCCTCTCAGCCATCCTGGCCTGGTGCACTGCAAATGACCTTGGCTTGGACTCCATACACAACTTAGAGTGCCCCTATTGGCTCCCCTGCCATCTACTTCTGGCATTCACTGTGTCCTTCCTCCATGGGCTCACTCCCTGCCCCCTCATCCCAAGCCAGGAATCCTGGATTCATCTTCATCTATCCCCTTTTCTTCATGCTTCATATTCGTGAGATTGTCAAGTAGTCCAGGTTTCAGCTCTTGATGCTCAAAGTAACTGTACCCAACCACACCTTCACATAATGTTAGACGTGCTGTTGTTCTCTCTAGGCTACACTACTGCAACAGCCTACTCCTAAGTGTTCCTTGGTCCACCCTGAAACCCCTACAGCTTACCCAGATTAGGTATGCAAGACTCATTATTTGCGTCAGGCCCAGGGACTACATCTCTCCTGCAATATAAAGCCTTCAGAGGCTCACAGACTCAGCACGGATTACATAGTAATACCTGTGTATCATCCACAGTGCTTACTGAACAAATACTCCACTTATATACTCCTGCGTTCCTCTGGCAACTAATCCCTGTGTGTGAAGCACTTTGGTATTGAAAGGGCTGCTGGTGGGTCAATTTCCTAAGCGTGCTGCCTTCTAGGTAATGGACTCACTCTACCTCTGCATCTTGAGCAGGACCTCCTTAAGTTCCAAATAATCATCAAGTCCTTTCTCTTCTCCACTTTCATCTCTCACTCTCTTCCATGCTATTGATACAGAAGTGTGCCTGATGTCCATGGCCCTTATGTGTCCTTGGTGCCCTGACCCCCCACATGTATCATCTATTGTACTGTGTATATACTGAACTTGCTCATGTTCAGCATCACCACGTGAGATAGCACGTACATTTATGTATTATTTTCTGGCAATTTCACCCCGAGATATTCACCATCAACTAATCAGAACCTTTTCCTTCACCTGTACACTTGCACTCACAAGGCTTTGTGGGTTGGTCTCCCCTCCCAGTTATTGTCTTGATTTCTTTGTAGTATGGATTGCATCTTTGGTGTCTGTCAGTAAATCATTGTCTATATTCACCTGTCCCCACCCTGTGAACTGGGTGCACTTAGAAAACATTTGGGGCTATTGGATGAGTACCTAAGCAATGAACAACACATGTGTTCATTGATAATGTGCTTCCATGACTGTGTGCGGTGCACTGTCCCAATACTATGCAGGTGATGGACAGCCTTATCCTGGCATTGGTAGTCTTCCAGAGGTTGGCCATGTCCTGTTTGTGATCAGTTATATGCATATGCGCTGTCTTCACATTTTCATGCAGCATGGTGAGCGAAGTGTGCATTGTGTAATTAATGGGATATGTTGCATTCACATTTGCTGCATGTCATTGAGGGGGACAGGAAGTGTGGGGGAGGTTGTTGTGTGTCAGTGTGTGTGTATTGTGTGTTTGAATTGCATGCAATGTGCCGGTGTGTGTGCATGTGTGCAGGGACACATGTTGATGGCAGTATTGGGATTTGTGGTTTGCATGTTTTGGGTGTCACTGAGGGGTGACCATGGCTCTTCTATTCTTTTTTTGCATGTATGTGGTACATGAACTATGTTCATGTTTTTCTTTGTCTGCAAATCCTTACATCAGGTTATGATGGCTATTTCATGGAATGAAATTTGAATGTCAACTGCATCCCAACGGGACAGGTAAGATCTTCTTCATTTGGCCAGGATGTTAGTTATTCAGATCGACCACTGCAGAAGGGGCCCACTACAGTGGGTATGGTGCACAGGGTTCACAGAACAGGCTATGATGTGGTTAACTTCCTTTCTTTCTGATGACCCATCCCAGGTGGGACTCAAAGCCTTTCCTTCCTCTATGGCTCTTCCAAGCTGTGGCGTTCCCCATGGATGTAAGCCATCCCCCTGGTTATTCTCCTTTTACATGGCTGCCTTAGCACGTGTGATTAGCACTTTCACCTCTAACTTCCAGTATTATGTGGATGACACCAGACTTTCTTTCAGGCTACCTTCAGCTGCCTCCTCCTCATCACTCATATATGACTGTCTGTCCACGATTCAGTGATGGTGTGCTGAAAACAACCTCTGCCTTAATGCCAGCAGGACTGAGATTGTTTGCATTGGGCTCCCTGCTCCAGCTTTCTCACTTTCACTCTGGCCAGACTCCCTTGGCCCTGCAGCCGCACCGACCTGCAAGGATAATAATCGTTGGGGTAATCTTCGACTCCACTCTCTCCTTCTCTTGTCACATTTCAGATATCTCTCGAGAGTACAACTATCAGCTACACCTCCTCAGTGGTACTGTACCTTTTCTCACTTTCCCCCAGCAGGTCATGGTCTCCATATCCCTGGTTATCTCTACGCTGGACTACTGCAACTGCCTCTTTATCAACCTTCCAGCTTCTAATCCGCACACTCTATAACTCATCCAGAACATAACCGTAAAACCTAACCTTGGTCTCAAGACCAGGGACTGCATCTGTCTGCCACTGAAATCCCTCCACTGGCTACCCATGGCTGCAAATGTCACATTTCAGAAACTCTGGATTGTCTACAAGGCTTTGTGGGGCCTAAGACCTACCTATCTGCAATGATTCATACCTAAATACTCTCCCTCCTGAGCCCTCCCCTCGTGTATCACCAACCTTCTATGAGTGAGCCAGTTTTTTGAAGAAGAGATTTGGAGGGAGATCTTTATCCTCAGCATGGGCCTCCCTCTGGAATAGCCTCCCTGCCGGCCTCCGTATGGGGCCTCATCTCCTTAAGTTCCTGGAACTCTTTATGAGTTTCCTCTTCTACTCTTCCTTCTCCTTCCATCTTCCCTGCTAAACTATCCCTCTGCTGTATCCCTCTCTCCCTCCTTTTTTCCGTACAGGTCGATGACTGGCCGCCTGATGTACCTCAGGGTCTTACAGGTCCATGGCACCCCCGGCAGTGTTTTACACACTTGCCTCAGGGACCTGCACCAGCCTCATCATCACTGCACTTGTTGAATGACTCTAGAGTGTTGTATCTCTGCGCACTTACCCCCGCCTCCACTGACTGGATGCACTTGGACCACCCCCCGAACTTGTTCCCACCCTCCACCTGCCACTCCCTTGTAAACGTCTGTGCACTTTCTCGTTCTGATTGCACCATGCCTGTAGATCGTAAATCTGTTCCACCCTGTCCTCACTCCCTGCATGGTGACACATTCATGCACTTGGTAAAACTGTAGAATCGCTGTCAAACCGATTCACTGTTACACCCACTGTTAATTGTATACTATGCACTTACTCAGGCTGTACAGACTATTATGGTTAGAGAAATTCAAGGGCTCTGAACAAAAGTTTTTCTCCCCTTGTTCCATCCATCGTTGAGCACTTTAAGACACATGCCTTGTGTATTGGTGCTTTATGTATATACTTTGACATAACATAACATACCATACCACAGTCTAATGATCATTATACATGACATACAGGCTGGTTTGGGTGACACAGAGGTGATTTAATGGCTTGTTTGGCATGGTGGTAGTCGCGTACTCCCTCTTCAATGTGTTTATTTTGTCAACACATGATGAAAAGTCTTTTAGTTCTAAGGGATGCACACAATTGAGCACTTCCAAGGACACTTTCTCAGGGTGGTTTTGTGGGCACAGTGGATTGGCCCGTTGTCATCACTGAATGGCACCTGGGATGTAGCGGCCTTGTGTGCACTCCACAGGGGGGGGGGTTAGGTGAAGAATGCTTGCACATCTGGATACGTGCAGTCTCTCCACGTTCTCTTTGCCCACCCATATGCAAGCGGTGGGCCTGTGGGTTTGGATGGGGTGCCACCACCATGTCCACCGGGACGCCACGCCCTGTTCCAACATTCTGCAGGACACATGCTGCAACAATGATCCTGCAGGCTAGTGGTGGTGCATATAGCAGTGCACCACCAGAGTTGTCAATGGAGCGGAAACCTGACTTGAGCACTCTGAATGTGCGCTCCACAAGGCCCCGAGTTGCAATATGGGCAGTGTTGTACCTTACCAGGGCAGGTGTGTTGGGGTTGCGTATTGGCGTAATCATGTATGTGCTCAGAGGGTAGGCACTGTCCCCTGTAGAGGTGAGAATGGTTGTCATTTGTTGACAGTGTCTATTTGTCTGTGTGCAACATACATGCTGTAACGGTTTTAGAACATGGCAGACTCCGGCCAGGGACTCTTTCCACTGACAATGAATGTGGCACACCATAAAAACGCTTCTTATCTTTAATGATTCTCTGGTTTTTACTTTGAGAAGGCACCCAACCCGTCTCACGCCCACTTCAACACATACCCTGTGTCGCAATGGACTATGAACCAGGCCAAAATCAAATAATAGGGCAGCAGCCACCACTGTTGTGGCAATATAAATGCAACAATCCTACAACACAGTTAATTCAAATTCCTAACATTATCTACATAAACCTTTAATGGAAAACATAAGCAAAAGAGAATGACAGATGGCATACAAGTTAAGCACTCCCCCTGCAACACTTCCCCCAAACACATACTAACTAAATTCTTTGTAGATGGAAAGGAGTCAAAAAGAAGAGGGAAAAATCGATTTAAAATTCAGCCCACCATCCCAGGATGGGAAGCCAGAAATGATAAAGAAAACTTTATTTAAGAGCAAAATGGCATTCTCAGATTTTACTTATTATTCGTGCATCAGTTTACAATTGTAGTGGGATAGCTAGGACAGAAATTCGTGTGGCTGCACTTTAAGACAAGGAAGCTTACAGACTACTGAGCCGGGCACCAAGGCAATGGGAAGACAAGTGAGAAAATCGATTTTGGAAAGAAAACAATGCAAAATAAAACACACGTGGCAAAGTGGCAATTCTTTTCTACACATAACTAGTGCGGACATGTGCGTAATTTTAGTGGGGACAGGGGTGTTTGTCCCCCCAACTTTCATGGCACACTATTTTGTCCCCATTCATTTTGCTGGGGCACCTTTTCTTCGGAAGTCATGTCCCCCCCAACATTTTCAGCAAAGTTACCCCACTGATTGCGGACAGGCAGCCACAATGAAGGACTGACCTGCCAAAATCAGAAATCGTTTTTTAGGATTGGAAACACAGGCACATAACAGATAGGATTCTGATTGAAAGGGATCACTTTTTATGGGATGATAGTGTGGGTTTTTCTTTGGGAAATGCAAATCGGAATTTATAGAAAAGCACAATGCACGTGCAAATTCGGTTTTGGTTGCACTAGACTATTCCTGTTGAGACTATATTTTGATGGCTATAATTAGTAAAGACACTCGACAAAATAGTTACTTTTGAAGGGCAACAATAATGAACGTGAATTTTCAATGGGGAAATTAATTGATTTACTTCAAATGATACTAGGGACTTACACAGATAACTGAAAGAAATAGAAAAGGAATGTGCTAACGGACATAGACTAACACAGATTCTTCTATGGAAAAGCAAACAGATGATACGGGCAATTTGGGATTTTCAATAGGATTATCTAAGAGAGGCACGATTGAAAAGAGTGGTATGTGCAGTTTTGGGACTGGGTGAGGTGATACTTACAAGGTAACCTTGAGTTTGGGAATTTGAATAGCCAGTGAGATCCCTGGACAGTGGGGCCAAGGAATCTGGTCACTGGGACAACGGGGCCAGGAGATCAGGTCACTGGGACAACGGGCTCTCCTGAATGGGATCAGCTGGGTAAGGTCTGGTCACTGGGCTTGCCTAGATGGGATCAGCTGCCTTTCCTCTTTTCTCCCTGGATTATTGGGTATGCCTGGATCTGGATGGATGGTTCTGCCTGGATGGAGGGATGGTTCTGCTTTCCAGGACCTTGAATGGATTTCAGTGGCTTGTCGGATAGAATCAGCTGCCTGTGGATCTGTGGGAGGTTTTGAATCCCCTGTGTTTCCCTGTCTCCCCTTCATTAGCCAGAGTGACAACATAGAATTTTACAATCTGGGGGAAGTACTCTGGAGTTACTCCTATCCTAGAATAAGCCAGGCTACTGGTGTTCCCTCCTCCCCCCGGGCTAATTGGTTCAGGGGAAATGACATAATTTTATGTGTGTGCATTTTTGACTTACTTTGTCTCACAAAGCCTATTTCTTGACAAAAATGAGTTATGGAGCAAAACTTCAAATCTATACTAGTCACCATCATAAAAAGCAGATATGCAGATTCCATATGTCACAGGGAATTGGACAGTCCGCTCGCCAACTCTGTGTGATGTTGCATCGCCCTTTGGCACAATTTAATCATTTTCAAGAAAAGCATATTAATCAAAATTCGGCAAATAGCTACACACCCACCAACTAGCATTTGGCATCTTTTCACCAATTTTCTTGTCTGTGCCATTTATAATTCACCCCGAAATGCATTTTTCCTGCCATTCCAGCTCCCCAAGTGCAAGAAACATGCACTGGGTATCATTGTGCTTGTCCGAAAATCCTACAAAATAATATTGAATTATTGCTTTTTCAGGGTTCTAGGAAAAATGTCTTAATGTACAACAGTTCTTTAAAGTCAATGGGCTAAATCAGTCACTGTGTGGCCCGTCCTACAAACCCCACACCAAATTGTCTCCTCCTGGGTCAGCCTGCACAAAGGACTTTTAGGACGCCCCTTTGAAGCCATGCAGTTGGTGCTGGCAATGGGTGTAGAAGGAAATCACACCCCTTGGTGAACTATTAATTCCCATTGGGTCCTTTGTTCCTTTCTGCAGGGATGCTGACCAGTCTGGAGAGCCAGTGAACTTCCACACTCTTGGGCCTTTCATGGGCGGGTTCATTTGTGGATGTAATTCTTTTCGCATGGGAGGCAGGGCATCCTTGAAGACAATGTCTGGGCCAAAACCTGTTCACTTAGTTTCAGAGTTCTTTTATTTCTTTCCACAGAAACCAAGTCTTTTTGGGAATAAATGTCATGCACATTTTATAGCAAAACCCACATTCCCACATATTTAATCCAATTTCTGTGCGAGCACAAGCTGTAATTTCATTTCACTTTCAAACGGCATTCTCCTGATTTGCAAAAGCACCGTTTTACACATGGGTTCATTTTTCTTTTATGTCAAATTCACACTTGCGGTTTCTGCCGCACACTGTTTCTTTTTGATTAACCTTCTAGAGGGCTTTTACATTAGACTGTGGGTTCATGGAAATGAAGAAATACTGCAAAGAGTTTCTTTGTAATTGACATGAGACAAGAGAGAGGGCCGCGTGTGCTAGTTCTTTTAAAAAGGAAATCCAAAGCTGTGTTGACTGAAAACCAAATTCTTTGCTCTGCATGTACTTTATCAGTGAAAACAATGCTTTTCTGGAAATGTATTGCCTGGCAATCAGATGAAATAAACATGCAGGGCTGTGTTTAAGAGAGCAAAACTTTGTGATGTTTAAAATGAAAGGAGGAACAAATTGCAATGCCGTCTTAATCTCAGGTCATTTTCTTGTGCTTGATCTGAAGCAAAAACAAATGCAGCCATTCTCTCGGTTGGCAGTGTTCAAAACTCTCCACACATGTGAAAAGTAGAACTTTTGGGTGAAATTTTGAAATGCAGTTTCGTGGTGAAGTGAATTTCTTTTAGGGCTGGTAAATGTACCCGACAATGCATGTGCATGACCATTCCTACTCACCAATGAGCCATGTATTGCCATACTTCCCAGATTCCAGGGCCCGGTGTAGGGGGCACATCCTGAAGATGTAACTATCATGGGTGCTGCCAGAATAGTTGGCATATACTGAAGTAATTATGCCCTTGCCTCCACATACAACCTGATCATTCATGGAGTGCCAGTGTTTCCTGTTGCGGTAGATGTGCTCTGTTGCTAGAGGTGGACGTAGTGCAACATGGGTGCAATCAATGGCACCTAGCACTTTTGGGACGTGCCCCAACCCATAAAAATCCTGGACCACTGCTTGCCTTTCGGCAGGTGTTCTGGGCATATTGATATGCCGGCGCACAGAAGCACGTGCTGTCATTATTGCCAACACCTGGTGTAGGCAGCGGGACTACTTGACCTGCAAAATGCCACCCACTATGGCAGTGGTCCACTGGAATGAACCAGTAGTCAAAAAATGCAGTACAGTGAGCACCTTTTGCAAGGGGCTCAGTTCTTGGGAGCACAGGGTGGGTGATGTGAGGTCATCTTCCCACTCCGTGAACAGGTCTAGGATGATATGGATGGGGGCCTATATCATCAGGCATCCCAAAAGGAAAGGCTGGTGCTTGGGTGGAAGATCCGGGCCCTGGCCATCCTCCTCCTCCTGCGGTGTCCCAGGATGACTGCTGCAACAGTTGGTGCATTCATCGTGGCTGTATACGTGACGTGTGTTTGTTGATTGTGCAGGCTTTTCATCTATTTGTTTGTGTGCGTGTTGACATTTACGCCTGCTATCGCGTGGCGTAAGTGTGTCGGGATTCGCGCATACTTGTTCGGACGCCGGCAATCCCTGTTCAATTCCATGAATATGTTTCATTTGCGCACGTATGGGCGGTGCGATTGTTTGACTGTGAAACGTCCCTCGTAACGCTTACATTTTTGCTTGTTCTTCCTCATTGCATGTGTTCTGCCCCCTTTTTAGGTGGCTGCGCAGGCCCGGCCGGCCCTTCGCTTGGAGTCTCACGCAAGGCCTTCATAGTGTCGCAGTGACATGTTGGACTGGCGCAGATTCCTCCAAAGTCTCACATAAGCCGCGCACATTGTGTGCCATGAATCGACGAACGGCCACTTGGGTGTGATTTAGCGCAAGTACTCAATTTTCCGTGCAGATTATTCCATGAATCGTTTATCTCCCCAATAGCAATTTAGCGCAAAGAAGTAGTCAGTTAGTTTGTACTTATATATTTCTTTTTTAATAAATGTCAATTTTGACTTTAATAAAGAATATCTTAAACATATATAGGAAGAACGAGTCTTTATACAGTGCTCTGTAAACTATACATAAAAAACCTTACTTGAGATACAACCTGACCAGGACTGTCTCAAGATACCTCTTTGCTGCAGTTCTTTCTTTCTTCTGCGTCAAGATGTTCATCTGGAAGGCAGGGTAGCAGCAGCAAAAGGGTGGCACCAAAGTCCTTATAAGCTGGTTTTTTTTTATGCCAGGTGCAGCCCAGCAACTTAGCAGCAGTGTAGGAGGAGTCGTTTTAGTGATTACGGCCAGGCTGGGTATGCCAGGAGCAGCCTGGCATTGATTGCGGCATGGGAGGCCCCCAAGCAAAAGCTCCACCTGGAGTCTCTGAGACCCACTCGGAAGGGGGTGGGCCTTAATGTTTTACACAGTACTCCCCTTCCTGGGGGAGAGCGTGAAGCAAGTCGAAAGTAGCCCTGGATGGAGCGGCAGTAACTATTGGGCAGTCCCATCATGAGGAGCGCCGGTATGCCGGGTCACGTTAGTGAGTTTTCATCACTTACCTCCCTGTCAGGAGAGCACCACACTCTTAAGCGATGATGACAGGAGACTCGCAAGGGTGCTGAGCGGAGTGCTGGTCCCACCCGTCTCTGTCAGGGTTGGGATATCTCCTGTTTAATCATTCTCCACTCGTGCTACAAGCAATGATTTTTTTTTCTTTCCTTCCTTTATTTAAAAGAACCCACACACAGCTTCTTTTTTTCCGTTCACTTTCCCCCTGGAAATACCAGATGGACTTTTGATAATATAGATGGTCTACATTCATTACCATATGTCTGGGTTTCTCTGGGTAAGGAAGGTAACGTTACAATTACATAGCAACAAGCAGGGATGTGTCTTGGCACCCTGCTTGTTCAATCGTTATTTGTCAGTTTTGGAAAAAGCCCTAGACGGCAATGGAACTTGTCAGGTCAAATATGACGGTCTGTCTTTGTTCTGGTTAGGATATGCAGGTGATTTAATACCGTTGGATTATACCCCTAAAGGTCTACAACTTAAACTGGACATGTTGGGAGCATATTGTGAGGAAAACGAGCTAACTATTAACACCAACAAAACAAAAATCATGCTATTTAAGGATCTATGTGATTATTGAGACCCTCACAATTGCGACGGCCGAAAATGCCGACTTTTCTTTTTAAACCCCTTTACACCACATATATATGCGTGGGGAGACCCCCTGCAGCCACCCATATTAATATTATATTCTATACCCCCCCACATATATATGTGGTGTATGGGGGAGTCTGAAAAAAAAAGAAAGTCGGCATTTTCTGCCGTTGTAATTGTGAGGGCAACATTTTGGTACGATTCCCTATTTACAGGCCGATTCATGGAATTAATGTGCGCCGAAAATCGCAGCGCAAGCGTGCGAAAGCGTGTGAATCGCAGCGCAAGTGTGAAAATTGCAGCGCAAGCGTGCGAAAGCTGCGCACATCCATTCATGGAAGTCTGTGCACGTGTAAATCCTGGAATGTGCGCTAAAATCGTGAGTAGCACACGCGGGCGCACACGTCATCAAACGGCATGCGCTATGTGCACAGCAAAAGCACACATAGCGCGACGCACACAACAAAAGTGGGCGGAACATGGGGCGTAACACGCAGATTGGGGAACAACGCGTGAAAATGTGGGCGTTATGGGGAAGTACAGGAGGTAAATGCGCAGAACGTCCACACGCGCGCCTACAACACGTATTCATGGAATCGAACAGGGGAAACGCATGCGGCAAAAAAGACGCGCTAATCCGGCAAGACGTATGCCAGCAGGAAGGAGGCGTACGCAGCCCTGCGCAACATAAAAGTATGCGCAAACAACAAACAAGCTCAGACGCTACGATGAATATACCATTCGTCGCAGCAGTGGTCGTGGGACACCGCGGGAGGAGGAGGATAGCCAGGCCCACAATTTTTACACCCAGGTCCAGCCTTTTTGGGATGCCTTATGATCAGGTGTATGGGAGGTACAGATTCCCACCACACATAATACTCGACCTGGTGAGTGAGTGGGAGGATGACCTCACATCACCCACCCTGTGCTCCCAAGCACTGAGCCCCTTGGAAAAGGTGCTCAATGTACTGCACTTCTTGGCCACTGGTTCATTTCAGTGGACAAGTGCCATAGTGGGGGGGTGTTACAGGCCACGCAGTCACGCTGCCTAGACCAGGTGTTGGCCATCATGACTGCACACTCTTCAGTCCGCAGGCACATATACATGCCCAGAACACCTGCAGTCCAGGGCTTTTACGGGGTGGCACACTTCCCCAAAGTGCTAGGTGCCATTGATTGCACCCATGTGGCTCTACGTCCTCCCAGGGCAACTGAGCACATCTATAGAAACCGCAAGCACTGGCATTCCATCAACGTGCAGGTAGTATGTGATACCAAGGGAATCATCACCTCAGTATATGCCAACTATCAAAGGTCCACCCATGACAGTTTCATTTTCAGAATGTCACCCCAAACCAGGACATAGAAACTGGGCGGCATGGCGATACATGGCTGCTTGGTGAGTATAAATGCCTCTGCACATGCATGCATGTCAGATACTGAGTAATGTCACAAACCCACTAATGATACCCATCATTACCTCCCCAGGGGACAGTGCCTACCCTCTGAGCACCCACATGATGATGCCAATTCGGAACCCCACCACACCACCCGAGATAAGATACAACACAGCCCATATTGCAACCCGGGGCATAGTGGAGCGCACATTCGGTGTGCTCAAGTCACGCTTTCACTCCCTTGACCACTCTGGTGGGCAGCTGCTATACACGCCCCCAGTAGTGTGCAGGATCATAGTGGCAGCATGTGTCCTGCACAACGTTGCAACCCGCTGGGGCCTGCTGGTGGACATGGTGCTACCCCCACTTCCCTAACCACATGCACATCCGCTGCGAATGGGAGGGGAAAGGGCACGTGGTGAGGCAGCCCGTACGCAGCTGGTGGCTAATTACTTCACCTAAAATCACACCCCTGTGGAGTGCACACAGCCCTGGCACATACCAGCTGACAATCAATGATGATGACATAAGGGACAGTCAACTGTCACAACCATACCAGCCTGAGATTGGTCACCTGGAAGTGTTACATTGTGTGCATCCCTACCTACTGAAAGACAACCAATGCTGTGTCACAAAAAGACACACATTTATGCTGCATGAATGACTACCCCCTTGCAAAACAAACAGCACACATGAACAAATACTTACCAGCAACACAGTACAGCAAGACAGGATGAAACAGTGGCAAAATATGACATTACAAAATCAAAGTAATGCAAGTCTTACAACCTGAATAAGCCAGCACATCGGCCCCTTCCAGCTGCAGAGTGTTGCTGTCAGGCAAATGTGTCAGTGTACTGCATACAACATGAACTGCATTTGCAAAGGAGACAGCCTTGTGAAGACATGAAGAAGGTACCTGTGAATAAGGAGGAAGACATGGATGCACAAGCACATATCAATACACCATGCAGTGTTCAATACAACAACATTCCCCACTAGGGATGTCCACACAGTTTTGACTACAGACTGCCCACACAGCTCATGGGAGCCCAATGTCACTGTGTAAGTCACTGTCACTTGGTCACACCCTTTGCAAGCCCATGGAAAGGGGAAGCAGGAGGGGTGTGTGTGTCATGAACCCAAGCATCTAACCCAAAGACAGGACAAGCCTGCATGTGCCCAGCTGTAATACACAGTGGATGCCCACAGGAGCCACACAAGGCAACACACTGTAAAAAAATAAAAATTAAAATTAAAAAAAAAAAAAAATGGCCATGTGTTGACCAGGGGGTGGAGGGGCCACCCAGGAGGTTCGAGGACAGGGTACACACCAACACCCACCTGCGTGGATGTTGCAAAAAAAAAAAAATACCTGTATGGGCTCCTGGCCTGCATGGCTACGCCAATGTGGGAGAACTGCTGTTGCTCTCTTCACCCTCTGCTGCTACATCAGGAGGTGGCATTGCTATGGGAGGCAGCCCACGCAAAGCCCTGGTATGGTCCTCCATGACAGCAAGCATGCAGGTGTGGAAGGTCTCATTCTGGAGGATGATAGTACGGAGATCCCCACGCAGCACCTCACGGGTTGCCTGCATTTCTGCACGCATGGCCTCACATGATGCCCGGATCTCCTCACGAGTTGCCTGCAGCTCAGCTGAGAGCGAATGTGTGAGCTGCTCCAGCTGCTGTTCTGACCTAAATTTTCGGGAAGCCTCAAGTTCACCAGAGTCTCCCTGAGGAAATGGAGTTCTAACCTCAGGGCTTCCCTGTGGCCCTGTGACTCTACAGATATGACTTTGCGCAGAGTCTCCAGTGCCGCCCGTCGGTCCCTGTTGGACGCCAACATGTCTTCCCTATGTGATTGGCAAATGGAGTCTGTTGCCTGCTGTTGTTGCTCCATCTGCCTTTCAGGGGGGAGAATGGAAGTGGCCACCCTCTTCATTGCCTGAGCCATTATTTCAACCAATGCTCCCTGTTGTGCTGCTTTACTGTAAATGGCATTTTCCCATACAGTATTGCCTGGTGGCTGCAGGACTGCATTCCCCCTCTGATCTGCTGGCCCAGGAACAGGATCAGATGTTGTGGAGTGTGACCCTGCATCCGTAACCGCCAAAGGCGGAGTTACCAACATTGACATCCCCATAGAGGGCCCTACCCCCGGTGCAGGTGGGTTGGACAGAACAGCATCCCTGCCAGAAACACTCACCTGCGACAGCACATAAATCCCACTGTCCGATTCAGCACCTGAATCATAGAGGTCTGGGGAGGTGCACCCAGAGACACCTGTGGACAGTATAGTCTGCAGGAGGATAGGGTTTTCACCCACCACCACACCACGTCCTCCACTGGTGCCCGGTCGTGGCTGAGATTCCTCCTGGGTCTGCACCATCTCCTCCGCCTCAACAGCATCAAGTGCGTCATCACCTGCAAAAACATGAAAGACAACAAATGGAAACAGGCATGAGCACCATAGCACACACATAGGCCTGACAAGGCAGAGATCCAGTACATGAATAACACATGTCCCACACGAATGAACACATGCATGCACTGTCAATGATTTGGAAGGGGAGGCAAAAAGCAGACACTGAGGACTCCAAGATGGAAAATCAACACATGTGCTGCATGCTGGATAGCACTGGCATCACATATTAGCCTGGGAGTGGCATGGGCAATCCATATACATGACACATGCCAGCACACAGATGGCACGTAGCATAGCCATGGTGCATTTGACAAGTACAGCCATATGTCAGTGAATGAGTACTGTCACCCATCCATGTGAGATGGACATGATGAATTGAAAAATGCAAAATAGTGTGACAAAATACGCATGTGCCACACACTGCAACACATCCAGTGTGCAATAATACAGTGATGGCAGGCAGATGGATACATCAATGGTTGGTCACTTCAAAATGACAGGAAACAACAATCATGTTCCACATTCAAACAGGCCCCAAAAATGAATGTGAGCAGGCCCTTACTCAATCAGCCTGAATGGTCAAATCATTCCCATAACAAGGTAATAAATGTGGGCCAATATGGGTTGTAATCTATGACAGGAGCATGTCACATATATGGCATTAGGGCAGAAAAATGTGTTGCAAAAATGGGAGGATTGAAACAATCAGGCTGAATGAACACTGAAAAATCAGAACAATGTTGTTGCAAGATGACAGTTCAAGGGCAACTGCAGTGATGTGGCACTAATTGGCTACTGTGGTCAGAAGGGATACTGCCATACCCAAACCCAAGGCTGGTGAATGGTTTGGAGGAAGCACATGGGTGACCCATACCACTCAGGAGTACACACACTCACCTGGCACTCAATCATTAGACATCACCCAAGAAACATACACATGGGGTACACACACTTGCATGGGCACTCACCTTAAAATGCCTCATAATCTGGTAGGTCTCTCACGCCTTGGATCTGTTCCTCTGTGACGAAGGTTCCAGCAACAGACTCATGTTCAGTGAGTTGGTCGTCCTCTGGTGGAGACCCACCGCCAGTCACCAGAGTAGAGGCATGATTAGAAGCCAGCTTGTTCTTTGCTCTGCGGTTAAGGTCATTCCACCGCTTGTAGCAATCATCAGCTGTGTGCCTCACAAATCCAAGGGCACTAGTGTGGTCCGCGATGGTCTGCCAGTGGGCCCTACGTTGAGCAGTCATAGTCTTACAGCCTGCAGTCACCAACATTTTGCGGCTATGTGCCGACACATAGGCCACAAGTGCATCATGTTCGGCATCATTGAAGCTAGGCGTGCCGGAGTGTGTAGCCATGTCTGGGGTCTCAGCCTGTAGTGCAAGAGCACCCTTCTTCTTCTTCTTGTAAGGTGGTGTGGATCCTGAGTGGCTTACGCCGCTCTGGTCAGTACGGGCAGAAGCGCAGGTGGATGGGTACTAGAAGCCTGTAAAGGCACAATGACCATAGGTCTTGGTGCAGGCATTGGCTGCAGGGTGATGTCGGCAGGGCAAACGTTGGTGTGATGGACCTGGACCGACACTGTCCCGGCTGGGAGACTCAGAGCTGGGGTGGATTGAGCTGCAGCTGCCCCTGCAGCCTCTCACCCTGCCTACTTGGGGAAGCAGATGACATTGCTGCCCCAGATCCACGTGGCCTCGTGACAACAACTTTCACCGCCACACGTGGATTAGACTTGCTGACCTGGAAGTCAGCCTGGGAGTCATCCTGTGACGGTTCAGGTGACAAAATGGGCCGGTCCAACAAGGGTTGAGCTGGGATGGTGTCAGCTACGTTTCCCACAACCATTGGGATGGGCATAGGTTGCCCCGATTGGTCCTCCACACACGGGGCTCCAGGAGCACCCTGCAAATCCTGGCCACGTCTCCTACCGCGCCCACCATGCCCACCTTTTGGAGGTCGGCCACCTTTGCCTCCCTTACTGCTTGGTCGCCTCCCAACCATGGCACTGATGTTGTTGTGCATATGGGAGTTGCAGTAAACAATTGTCCTGGGCAATTGGGGTTAAAGGGGTAGGGTACTAGATGGAATTCGTACCCTAGTGCTCTAGCAAGGCTGTATGTGACCCCTGGGGGAAGATGACGGGTCACGCAACGCACAGGCACCCCAAAAACAAAAGTACATGTGCATGCAACCCCTGGTAGACTACGTGCGTGGAAAAATGAACCCGCACTATGCTGTGGCACCCAGAAACACAAAAATAAGCGTATGTGTGTTACACACAGCCTACAATGACCTCTGAAGGGGTACGCGACACACAGGGGCAACCACAATTGGAAAATACGTGTGCAACTCACCGTCTGCCTTGAAAAAGAATGTGAAAAAGACGTGCGTGTGCGCGTTGGCAACACCCCCGCCAAAAGAAGAAAAGAGCGCAGTCTGAGGAAACAGGAAGTACGAACTGGAAACGTTGTGAAGTAATCGCGTGTGAACTGACAAGAAGTACAAGAAACACCTGCTCGCGCTCCACAAAAAGCACGTAAAAGAAAATAGCATGATACTCGTACCTCTTAAGCCAGCCCACACATGCAACGTCACTTACGTGCTTATGCACTAAGGCCCTTTCCTCCAATAGCACGGTGACGTGCAGTTTTCTCACGTGCTGATTCACAATGCACCCATGTTGTGGGGAACGCCCATGCGCGTACCGTCACTTACGCGCTTACATGCTAAGGGCCTTTCCTCGGATTTCACGCTGACGTGCACTTTTTTCACTTGCCAAATCACTCCGTATCAAGCTGGCCACGTGAAAACACATGGAAGACCACGCTCCTGCCCAAAAGGCCATTTTCCTGCCCCCAAGACCCCTGAGCATGCTCCCACCAGCCATCTGGTGCTGCCTGCTGCCCACGTGCCCTGCTATTTGGTGCCTGCACGTCAGCCATCTGCAGGGGTCCAGTTGCTGTGTCCACCCCTGCTGGCACAGAAGACTCCCGACTGGGATACCATCACTCCACAGCCCAACCCCAGGACCCAGGACCCAGTTGCCCACCCACGCCTGCATCGGGGGTCGCCATGTCGCGGCAAACACCATCTCAGACCACTGGCGATCCCCAGCCAGAGAGGAAGAGGGCCACCAGCTTCAGTGAGAAGGAAGTTGGTGTCCTGGTGGAGCATGTCCTGGGGCATTATGATGCCCTCTTCAGAAGAACATCACGCGCCAACAAGGAAGGATGGGAGAGGATCTGGGAAGATGCAGTGGTTGCCATCAACACGGAGGGGGTGGCAACCCGCGACATCAAGCACGTCCGGAAGTGCTGGGAGGACTTCAGGTCCAGGACCCTCTACAAGGCCCGGTGCCACGCGAAGGCAGAGGATGCAGAGGGGTGCCGGGTCAGCATGAGCAACATCCAGATGAGGGTCCTGGAATGCGTAGGCCCAGCGCTCCACGCCCAGATCCTTCAGAGGCAGACCCATCTGGAGTTGAGCGGTAAGTGGCCAAGCATTGCTGTGTGAGACAGGGCATGTTGCAGTATGCTGGTAGTCTGATACTTGCCTGTATGTGTGCCATAGGCCATGTATGGATGTGTGTGTGCAGGGACATCATGGTCATGCATGTGAGACCAGTAATGTGTGAACCACATAGATGGTGCATGTGTTCCAATGCAACATGGGGAGCTGTATGCGGAATGCACACATGAATGCATGCCAGTCTCTGTTCTTGGACATGGAGGGGGGTGAGGGATGGGTGCTGCTCTCATGTCTCATGTACATGTATAGTGCACATGTGTGTGTGTCAGAGAAGTGTGTGTGACTTTGAAACGGCATGGATGCATGACACATGTCCGTGATGATGTGTAGATTCACTCATGCAGTGCGGTCACCGTTGTATCCACTGTGTCTATCCACTCTGTCTGTGGTGTACAAGCCATGATGCATGACCCTCCGGTGATCTGTGTGCATGGGATCAGTGTGAGCCATGATGCATGTGAGTTTGAAGGCAACATTTTGGTTCAAAGAGGCCCTTGTACATGGATGCTGATGTTGATTGCAGGTGCGATGCCTGTTTCCGCATGTGTGTTGCGTGCATTCACCCATGTATTGTGGAGGGACAGGATGGAAGTGACATTTGACAGAGCCACTCATGTTTTATTGCTTCCTGTCTAGGGGAATATTGTACTGTACCCTGATGCTTGTGTTCTATGTCTCCCTCTACGCAGCGTCAAGTGAAGAAGAGGGCGGAGACGGCGCTGTGGAGCCAAGCAGCGGGGATGCCTCCACCGGGCGGCCCAGCCACCCTCCCAGGAATGTAGCGGAAGGGCCAGGTGAGCCCCCACAGAGGCTTGCAATGGCGGAAGACGGTGTGGAAACATCCAGGTTGGTGGTCTCCACAGAGGAGGAGGAGCCCGCTACTGAGCCGCACATGGGTCCTGGTGGGGGTAGTACCACTGGTGCAAGTGGTGCAGTCCAGGGCCAGGGTCCGGAGCAGCACAAGTCACCGCGGAGGGGCCTGTGCATGTCGCTGTCCTTGACCCTGTGACTGCATCACCATGCATCAGCAAGGATCCCCCGTCCCAGGCCTGTCCGCAGGTAGTGGGGAGTGCCACGTCATCTGCCTCTCCACTACCTGAGGTCGAGGGGTCCCATGACAATATGGGCTCCGTCCTGGTTGGTGTCGCGTTGCGCACGCGTGACATTCGTGATGACGTGTGTGCTTCCTGGGTGGAGCACGCACGCTATCACGAAGAGCAGTGTTGCGACGTGGCACTGTTGGGAGGGGCCCTGGTCGGTGGGTTCCTACATGTGTCGCGCACTCTGGCGGACCTCTCCTCCTCTGTGGAGACCATCCCTTCCACAGTCGGGAGTCGGCGGTCCAGGAGGGGTGGACACCACAACAACTGGAGACCAGCTGATGGAGGATGTGCAGGCATCATCAGACAGGGCACATGGACAGCAGCAGCAGGCTCTAGGTGGGAGCAATGATGGCTCAGGGCCATCGACATCAGAGGGGCAGGCATCGGCCAGAGGGCAGGAGGACCCTGGAATGGGTGTGTCTTCCATGTGGCTGCGGTTGGGCCGGCGCATAGATGCGGAGCGGCGGCGGGCAGAAGAAGCACGGCTCACAATGGTCAGGGCGGAGAACTCCATGCGGAGGGCACTGAGGCGGGCCGAGTGCCTCGAGGCTATTCACAGGGAGTTGGAGTCCAACATGGCATCGTCCCTGCGAACCCTCGGGGCCATGGAAGAGGACCGCCTCCAGGAACATTGAGCAGGAGTTCGATGATGCCCTGGCCCGGGAAATCAGAGAGTGAGCCGTCGGACTAGCCTGCCGCCATTGTATATAGTTTTTAGTTTTAGGTTTCATTTTCGTTTTCCTTTATTTTGGGGTGTTTGGACTTTGCCCCACACATTTGTATATAGTTTTTTTATTAGGTAGTTTTTTCCATAGGTTTCTGTTCTTTCGTTGAGCTCATGGACTCTTGACAATTAATTCTACATAGTTGGACAATGGATTTATTTGAACTTTTTCTTTGGATTTCACCATGGATTAATGGATTTTATTTTTTACGTTTCCCTTGGATTTGCTTTGGTGGAGGGAGAGTTTGGACTATTTTTCTTTTGAATTTCTTTGGATTGGTTATACTTTTCATGCACTCATCTTTTGGACATGCTTTCCATTTCATGTTTGCAATTTTTTTATACTTTCATTTCATTGCTTTATTTTTGTCCATAATACATTATGATATTTTACTTCCATGTGTGTAATTCGCTCTTTGAGTTCATGCATGTGAAAATGTGGGTTTACACAATCAATGCCAACCAGTGTGTGTGTGTGACGGACATGTGTTGATGTACATAGTTGACTTTTGGTTTGTGTCTTGACATAGGCATGTCAGTGTGGGGTGGATTGGGAAATCATTGCATCTCAAGACTGGGGTGGCGTGCTGTGGTATCTTGTTGGAGATGTGGGCCATGATTGTGCATCTTTATGTCATGCAGGGGAGGACAAGAGTCAGGGCCTGAGGCTCACTGCTGGGTGGGTGGGGGTGCTGGGGGACATGAGTCAGGGCCTGCTGGCAGCAGCCCGTCAATGCTGGGTGGGTGGGGGTGCTGGGGGACATGATTCAGGGCCTGCTGGCAGCTGCCCCTCACTGCTGGGTGGGTGGGGGTGCTGGGGGACATGAGTCGGGGCCTGCTGGCAGCTGCCTGTCAATGCTGGGTGGACGGGGTTGCTGGGGGACATGAGTCAGGGCCTGCTGGAAGGTGCCCCTCACTGCTGGGGGGTGGAGGTTTTGGGGGACATGAGTCGGGGGCCTGCTGGCAGCTGCCCCTCATTGCTGGGTGGGTGGGGGTGCTGGGGGACATGAGTCGGGGCCTGCTGGCAGGTGCCCATCAATGCTGGGTGGGAGGGGGCGCTGGGGGACATGAGTCAGGGCCTGAGGCTCACTGCTGGGTGGGTGGGGGTGCTGGGGGACATGAGTCAGGGCCTGCTGGCAGGTGCCCCTCACTGCTGGGGGTGGGGGTGCTGGGGAACATGAGTCAGGGCCTGCTGGCAGGTGCCCATCAATGCTGGGTGGGTGGGGGTGCTGGGGGACATGAGTCGGGGCCTGCTGGCAGGTGCCCGTCAATGCTGGGTGGGTGGGAGTGCTGGGGGACATGAGTCAGGGCCTGAGGCTCAATGCTGGGTGGGTGGGGTTGCTGGGGGACATGAGTCAGGGCCTGCTGGCAGGTGCCCCTCACTGCTGGGGGTTGGGGGTGCTGGGGGACATGAGTCAGGGCCTGCTGGCAGCTGCCCGTCAATGCTGGGTGGGTTGGGGTGCTGGGGGACATGAGTCAGGGCCTGCTGGCAGGTGCCCCTCACTGCTGGGGGGTGGGGTTGCTGGAGGACATGAGTCAGGGCCTGCTGGCAGGTGCCCCTCACTGCTGGGGGGTGGGGGTGCTGGGGGACATGAGTCGGGACCTGCTGGCAGGTGCCCATCAATGCTGGGGGGGTGGGAGTGCTGGGGGACATGAGTCAGAGCCTGAGGCTCACTGCTGGGTGGGTGGGGGTGCTGGGGGACATGAGTCAGGGCCTGCTGGCAGGTGCCCCTCACTGCTGGGGGGTGGGGGTGCTGGGGGACATGAGTCAGGGCCTGCTGGCAGCAGCCCGTCAATGCTGAGTGGGTGGGGGTGCTGGGGGACATGAATCAGGGCCTGCTGGCAGGTGCCCCTCACCGCTGGGGGTTGGCGGTGCTGGGGGACATGAGTCGGGGCCTGCTGGCAGGTGCCTGTCAATGCTGGGTGGGTGGGGGTGCTGGGGGACATGAGTCGGGGCCTGCTGGCAGCTGCCCCTCACTGTTTGGGGGTGGGAGTGCTGGGGGACATGAGTTGGTGATCACTAGTGCAAGGTGACATGTGGGCTGGCTGGGGGGCATGCCCATGGTGGATTGGCTGCGTGCGGGACATGACCAGGGGTGCTGGGTAGTCCCCTGTGGTGTGGGCTGCCTGCAGGGGCCGTGGAGGGGGTAGAGGGCACACCTGGGAGGATCCACACTGCCAATTCACGTGTGGGACTCCCCGCGCACCCCACTGGATACACGTACCCCGCTCTGACAGCGAAATCACGTGTCAAACTTCCCGCGAACCCCAGTACTACATGTACTCCGCTCGCACAGGGCCAATCACGTGTGAAACTCCCCGCGAACCCCAGTAATACACGTACCCCGCTCGCACAGGGCCAATCGCGTGTGAAACTTCCCGCGAACCCCCGAAATTCACGTACCCCGCTGGCACAGGGCCAATCGCGTGTGAGACTTCCTGCAAACCCCCGAAATACACGTACCCCGCTCGCACATGGCCAATCACGTGTGAAACTTCCTGCGAACCCCCGAAATACACATACCCCGCTCACACAGGGTCGACCGCGTGTGAAACTTCCCGCGAAACCCCGAAATACACGTACCCTGCTCGCACAGGGCCAATCGCGTGTGAAACTTCCCTCAAACCCACGAAATACACGTACCCCACTCGCACAGGGCCAATCGTGTGTGAAACTTCCCGCGAACCCCCGAAATACACGTACCCCACTCGCACAGGGCCAATCGCATGTGAGACTTCCCGCGAACCCCCGAAATACACGTACCCCGCTCGCACATGGCCAATCGCGTGTGAAACTTCCTGTGAACCCCCGAAATACACATACCCCGCTCACACAGGGTTGACCGCGTGTGAAACTTCCCTCGAACCCCCGAAATACACGTACCCCGCTCGCACAGGGCCAATCGCGTGTGAAACTTCCCTCGAACCCACGAAATACACGTACCCCACTCGCACAGGGCCAACCACGTGTGAAACTTCCCGCGAACCCCTGAAATACACGTACCCCACTCGCACAGGGCCAATCGCATGTGAGACTTCCCGCGAACCCCCGAAATTCACGTACCCCGCTCGCACAGGGCCAATCGCGTGTGAGACTTCCTGCAAACCCCCGAAATACACGTACCCTGCTCGCACATGGCCAATCGCATGTCAAACTTCCTGCAAACCCCTGAAATACACATACCCGCTCACACAGGGTCGACCGCGTGTGAAACTTCCCGCGAACCCCTGAAATACACGTACCCTGCTCGCACAGGGCCAATCGCGTGTGAAACTTCCCGCAAACCCCCGAAATACACGTACCCCACTCGCACAGGGCCAATCGCACAGGGCCAATCGCATGTGAGACTTCCCGCGAACCCCCGAAATACACGTACCCCGCTCGCACAGAGCCAATCGCGTGTGAGACTTCCCGCGAACCCCCGAAATACACATACCCCGCTCGCACAGGGCCAATCGTGTGTGAGACTTCCCGCGAACCCCCGAAATACACATACCCCGCTCGCACAGGGCCAATCGCGTGTGAAACTTCCCGCAAACCCCCGAAATACACGTACCCCGCTCGCTCAGGGCCAATCATGTGTGATTCTCCCCGCGCAGCGGGGTACGTGTATTCGGAGGGGTGTGCAGGGAGTTTTACAGGTGTTTTCGTGGTTGGGGGCCTGGATGCTGGTCCACTAGCCTGTGCGCCATGTACAGCATTTGTGCGCTGTACCTGGCGCACGGGGAGGGGTTGGGCGTGTAACTGGCGCTGCAGCAGGGTCGCTGCGCCACTCTTCACCACGGCTGGTAATGGATGTTAAAATCCATGAATACGCTGTGCGCGGAAATGGATTTTGGCGCACGCGGCTGGCGCAGACTGGCGCACACACACACTGTGCGCCAGCCGCGCGCGCCACTTGTGCGCTGTATTCTATGAATTACCCCCTTAATGTTCCTGGGAGAAGGAAGAAAGTGGACAGACTTGAAGGGCAGATTAATGGGGAAAAGGTTGAATTGGTAAAAGAAAATAAATATTTAGGTGTTGCTTGCATGTTTCAACAGGGTGGCCTTTTACCAAAGATAAATTAGACGTCAGTGCTCTTTTGCTTCTTGTAACATTCATAACATTTTCTAATTAAAACATTCAACCTTTTTCCTTTTTAAGTCCTTTATCAATGTTGGCCTGAACGTTGTTCATAATAATGCAAGCACATTTCTACGCACATGCAATAACAATACTGATAAAAGGACTGAGCACTCACTAAAGCATAGCAAGTAGATTTGTTTAGAAGAACAAGGTAACCAGAATGGAACAGGTTAGCTGGTATACCTGCTGCTTAGGCAATAGCTTCTCGCATGCATGCCGCATAGAAAATAAAACGTGTTTTCTAAATGCTTTTAGATTTCCAGTGAACATATGAACCCGATAAGGCACTTTAACAATCTATGCTGTCTATATTTGCAATTGTTCTTGAGCATAGAATGCTGGAAAAGTCATTGGTTGGAATGCACCTTTATGAAATGCATCTCTGTGAATGCTAACAGGAATGTTTCATGTGTGGCGACAGCTAATGGGGTCATGTTTGGATCTCAGAGCTGCTCATTTTATAGGCATGTCAGCATAGTCCGTAGACGATTAGAGAATGCTGTTGTCAATTACTTTCACAATCCTGAAGATGTTGCACACTGTTTCAAGAGGGCCCTATGAAACCGGCATGTCGATGCAATCATCACTCTGCCATCAATCATTTTCTCTGTGTTGGGCCATGAGTAGGTCAGTTTGATTCCCTGGCGAAATTACAAAATAAAATCAGGTGAGCGCTGTGAGCCTGCACTATGATATGATATGGCATTCATAACACGCCTATACACAAGTGTTTCAAGGCACAACGAGGCAAGGGAGGGGGAAACAGAGGAAAGACAGACAACGATCCTACTAGGCCAGGTGTCATTCAGATCGTGCAAGTGCATGGGAAGGGGGAAAGTGCGGGGGGGACAGTGCAGTACATGGGATAATAGAATAAATAACAATTAGTAAAAGCAAGGCCAGCAGGTTGCAACGGTAAGTGCAGCCATCAGGTGTCAAGTGCTGGTAGTGGGGCTGTAGGGATACAGAAAACAGTCCCCAAGTGCGGGGGGGGGTTGCCAGGAAGGCAGTGCAGGTGTGCGACTGGCGGGCGAGTGAACCTGGGCCCGAGATAAGAGGGTGGCCAGATAACCAGTGCAGTTTCAATTTGAGCCAGGAAGTCAGCAGGGGAGAGGAGGGGGAAAAGCAGAAGCAAAGAGCATGTTCTCATTCTACAATTTGGGCCTTGTTCCCTTCATAGATGGCTGCCTCCATCCCCAGGCACAGGAATGAGCCCGCCCTGCAATAATTTGATTGGTCAGTATATATTACTCGTGTCCAATACATGAGCCGGCAAGCTGAGCCGGCCCCCTGAACAAAGGCCCACGACTAGGCCCTATGTTTCCGTATTGTGCTCCATGTCTCTGTGTTGCGCTGTGATGAGGCCAGTTTGATTCCCTGGCGAAATGACAAAAAGAAATCAGGTGAGCATGTGAGCCTGCACTATGTGCTCATTCCACAATTTGGGCCTTGTTACCCTCATAGATGGCCTTTGCTATCCTCTGGCACAGGAGTGCCCCTCCGGAGCCTGCACAGCAATAATTTGATTGGCCAGTATCCATTACTTGTGGCCAATACGGGAGACGGCATGCTGAGCTGGCCCCCTGAACGAAGACCCATGACTAAGACCCCTGTCTGGCCTGTCCGGCAGTGGCCACAGTGCCACCTGGAATTCCTGGCCACATATGCTTGCTCGCCTGCCTGTTCATCCACAGCCCCTTAGGATCGGCATCCAGTTCCCGCAATGAGTCTATGGGTAAGCACCTGCTAATGCTGTAATGTGCCCTCGGATCAGAGATCTCTTCACTGAGAGCCCTTGCCTGCTTCCCCACATGCCGTGTGCAAACTCGACTAGTTTTCTGTCTAAGTCTTGCGCTCCCTTCCACACAGGCATCCATGATTCCCAGGCACGTTTCAGCCTTCACAACTGTCTCCCTCCTCAATTGCATTGTGTGTGCGTCCCCCTGCCTCACCCATGCTAATGAAGCATCTCTACACTGCTTCTTCACCCCCTGTGACTTCCTGCCCCCCCTCTGTATGCACACTTGCCAGTATGTGTTCTCTATGACCAATTTCTGACAAACTTTGGCCGTTTGCCTCCTGCATCCACTGACTATACATGTACACCTCTCATGTAACTTGCCCAATGTTCTTTTTCAATTTATCTGTTTAACTACAGTCTGGATGCCCTAATTCTGTTGCCTTGCTTGGATATTCTACAGCTCCCATTTCACGTCTGTTTGAATCTGAAATCTAGGCATTTTTTAATCCACTGCCCGTGTTGTACTTCTGCATTTTTCATGTTTGTTTCAATCTCAAATCTAGGCATTTTTAATCGATTGCCTGTGTTGTACTGCTGCATTCTTCATTTAGTTTGAATGTCAAATCTAGGCATTTGGCTGTGTTCTAATGTTGGAATATTTACCATATGTTGAAAGTCAAATCTAGGTGCCTCACAACTGCACTGGTTGCTCTTAATTTGTTTGAATGTTTACCTTAGTTTGAAAGTCTCAGACCCAGGCTGAATTCGGTCACGCCGATTCTTGCCTCTGTGTTTATACTTAGGCCTTCACCTGTCTTTTTGTAATTCGGACTCTGATTCCTATGCCTGTTTAAAACTCAGGCCTGTGAATTTCAAATCCACGCACTACTTAACACTGCAATGGCATTGCTAGTTCTGTGGGATATATTGACCCGCTCAACAGCATGGCCCCACATCACTGAGCTGCATTTGCGCAAGAAACAGCAACCTGGCTGCGCTGGCTGCTGTGCGCACCAGGACCTCAAAACTGCGTTTTGGCAGCAACAGAAAAATGACTGCACCATTTAGCCTCACACACTTCAGGCAAAATGGAACAAGGGGACACACTGAAAAAGTATACCAATGTGTTCTGAGACATATATATGGAATCAATGAAACCGGCAGCACTGCATTGCTGCAAAAGCCAAAAATTCCCCTTCAGAATGAAAGATTTTCACCCTTTCAAAACGCTGCTTTGGTGCCAATTCCACCTGTCATTCTGAAACCACTGTGAGTAAAAAGGCCCAGTCAAACCAACTCTCAGAGAAATCAAAAGCAACTTAATTTTTCCCTCACACAGGAACACATGTTTATTTCTTGACCAAATGTATCTAGGCACAGCAGTTCAAAGAGACTTTTTACTCTCTGAGCCAGGTCAAAGATAAAGGTATCTATACTTTGATAAGAGTCCTGCTGCAAGGAAAATGACTACGGCTGCCAAGACAGTGGCAATCTGAGGAGCTGCAAACCGAATTAAAGAAACAATGCTAGCAGTTTTTAACACATGTGGAAAAATGGGCTGTGCTGACTGAAGAGAAAAAAATGGTCTGTTTAAAACTCAATTGTTAATGAAAGCCTGTTTACTTAGCAATATAAAGGGATTATGTTGGTTATAATACACACATAAACTATCTTCTGTCACAGGTTTGTTTAATTCCAGACTCAAAGTAAGAAATTAAACAGTTTAAAACTCATAGGCGGGAGTTGCAAGATCTCAGAAAAACCTGTGATTCCAGATGCCATCCATGTAACTTCCCAAAGGAAAGGAGATACACCCTAAATCCAGGACAAGTAGGTGCGAAGTGCCAGCTTGAAAAACCTTGTATGGGACAGGACAATGAGAGTTCACAAGCTCGTCAGACATTCGTCTGTGCTCCAGGCTGGGACAATAGCAGTCCTGGGACACTCACCTGTCAAGTGTGAAGGGGCAATAAAACCTTCAATTAAGAGTGGAAACCCCCTTGCCCGGAAGGAAATGACAACTGCTTGCAGTTGAAGGAAGAAAAAAAAACAGGATCAAGTAACAAAGGTACTGCCTTTTGGTGCCAGAGACTAGGTTATAAAGAAACTTTAAGGACTCGTATTTCTGTAGCAAGAATTAGCAGAAATTTAAAAGTTTGCAGCATTAAATCTAATTTCGTGGGCCATCTTTTAAAACTTGGTAAAACTCATTGCCGCATGGGGAACAGAAGTTCAGAAATATGACAGATTCCCAGGAGAGTATTAATGTGGCAAACATAAGATTTTGTACATACATTCCTGGGGACAATTCGCATTTGTGTGTAATTGTGGAATTTTAGGCCAAATCTTTAATGTGTAAAATTACCAAAATGTGTCAGAAAGGCAAAACAAGGTCACACAGACTGGAGGTTTGGACTAATCTGTGCTGCACATCATAGGTCACCTGTGTGTATAATTTGCCAAGAGATTGCAAGTAAAGAAATGTAGGTTTTTGGCAAAATCAGATTTTAAGTAAAGTAAATGTGAGAGTGTTGGGATATTGTAAACTTCACCTCATAAACCTGACATCATCCCCTTAGAAATCCAACCAGCAGAGAGCAAGGCGGAGATTACTACCCTTGCCCAATCCTATTATTAGGGGTGTGTGTAGTAAAACCTGCCCCTGTCATATACTGTGATGATGTCACCTGGCATTATAAATAAAAGCCCGTGACAACATACAGGGACACACTGATTCCTGACTGATTCCTGATTTTCTACGCAGGCGTCCTGTCTGTTCCTATCTGTTCCTGTCTTCATCTTGCATCTATCCATCTAAGCTCCAGATCCCAACCACAAGGCCAAGCATTGCTGATCTTGCTTCAACTAGGCCTCCATTCTAAATTAATCCCAATAACCAAGGGAAGCGCTGTGGTGTTTTGGGAAGCATCCTGAACTGACCTGGCTTGCCACTCACTGCATGCTGATGCTATACTGCTCTCCTGATGCCCTATCTTATCCAGTAACCAGAATTGCCAGTCCAGAAGAACTATCCTTTGGTATCCAGTCCCTGCCCAGATGACCCTATTCTGCTGATTTTGTACCGCTGTCCTGTGTTAAACCAGATCTGGGTGGTGACCTGAGTGCTGACTATCCAAAATCCAAAATCCTAACTAAAGTGGACTGTGAGTATAAATGAGAACCGTAGAAAACATAGTATACCTTGCCTTGCTTTATCCATCCCAATCTCTAAGTCATCCTATACTTATCCTGATAACTTGTAATATTGTCAAAATCATTCTTGCCACCCTGTCTTTGATTCCTTGTGCTAGCGCCAACATCTATAATAATTTTGTCTTGTAAAATCCTGAGCTCTTAATCCTGTTTGGAGTGATCAGACTGGGTCCGCCAGGGCAGGCATGGAGGTGCTAGGATTGAACTTGTGAGTCAACCCCAGGGCTTACTGTGTCTCAATCTGTTAGCCTAGCCTGAATGCCCTAGTGTAGAGTAAAACTGTTCCTTGTCAAAACTGATTTCTTTGCCTTTTTCACGCCTTCATTTTCTCAAAAACGCACCTCACTAGATCTTGCATAATCCCAACCAAAAAACCGTATCCCAATTTACAATAATTCACCCATTTTTATTAAATATCGTTTTTGCTAAATTCAGGGGGGATTTGCAAAAGTGTGTTAATTTTACAACGTGTCATTTTGATTATAGACTGTTTTCAATCTTCCATTCAATTTTCAATTGTATGCTTTTGCTTGATCCATTGCTTGTGATTGCTAGTATCTTTCCAGTGTTGCTCCAGTAAAGTATTGTTTTTGTTTCAAGAGCTACACACATTCATTCATTTATTCATCCATTTCCGAGTATCATTTTCGCATTGCCAGGGTTTAAAATCTGTTTTTCTCTCTTGTTTGGGGAGGGAAGGTTGGATTTAAATTCTGTTTCTTGTCTGTCATTCCTGATTACCTGCCGCTTCTGTTTATCCACTTAAAATTGATTATTTGTGGGTTTGGGGAACATTGCAGGAGGACATTCTACCTCAAGTGCTATCTTACCTAAAATCAAAAAGTGCTCCTATTCCCTGGTGTGATAGAGTTGTGTCAATAGAAGTGTAAATTAAGTGCATTGCTTACATTCATATTGTTCTTATCACCCCATTGGTGATTGCTGCCCCATATTAAAAATTGTATGATTTCTTTTGAATTTTAAAATAAATAAATAAATATTATATTTTATTAAACAGCCCAGTTCATGGTCCATTGTGATATGATATGATATGATATCATATGATCGTTTATTTATATAGCGCCTATACACAATGTGTTTCAAAGCGCTTCAAGGCAAGGGAGGGAACAAGGGAAAATACAACATTCTTACAGGCCATGAACAGTAAGGATGTGAAATTAACTATCGCAAGAGCTAAGCCATAGATAGGGACGGGAGGGCGAGAGTGGGAAGGAAATGGAAACAGACAGGCGACTACCGTACTAGGCCTGACGACATTTCTGGTAGAGCCGGAGAAAAACAAAAGGTGAGGGAGAGGGGTGCAGAAAGGGAGGGGAGGACCAAAACAAGCGACTATCATACTAGGCCTGACGACATTTCAGATAGTGCTGGAGGCGTGGTGGGGAGGAGAAAAAACAGTAATGGGAGGGTGGAGGAAACAGACGAGGTTGCTATCATATTAGGTCCAGGGACAATTCTGATAGAGTAAGTGCATAGAAGAAAGTAAGGGGAGGAGATAGGAAAAGGGAGAAGGGAAAGGAGGAGAGAAAAGAGAGTAAGCAGTCAAAAAGAGTGGAGAAGCAAGAATGGAGAGCGAATACAATTGCAGAAGTCACTAGTAACACATAATGTTGCAAGCCAGGATACAAGATGAAGATGGGAACAGCATGATTCAGGGCCACCATGAGTACAAGATGCAAAGGAAGTCCAGCATGAGAGTTGAGAAAGAGTGACACACCGTGAATGAATGAAGTCCATAAAAGTCAAATCCAGCATTGGCCACAAGACAGTGATGGTGAAGGAGGGCACCAAGTGGGCGGGGCTTGCAAAGTGGTGAAAAAGAGCGGCAGGCAGGAAGGTACCAGGTGGGCGGGGCTTAGGCCAGGTGACCTAGATCCACTTGCACCTCCTCCCCATCTGCAAAGGAAAGAAGCTGGAGGGCTCCTTAAGTAGGGAAACAGAGCGCCAAGCAGGAAGGCACTAGGTGGGCATGGCTTGCTAAGTGGTGAAAAAGAGCGGGAAGCAGGAAGGCACCAGGTGGGCGGGGCTTGCTAATTGGTGAAAAAGAGCGGGAAGCAGGAAGGCACCAGGTGGGCGGGGCTTGCTAAGTGGTGAAAAAGAGCAGCAAGCAGGAAGGCACCAGGTGGGCGGGGCTTGCTAAGTGGTGAAAAAGAGCGGCAGGCAGGAAGGCACCAGGTGGGCGGGGCTTGCTAAGTGGTGAAAAAGAGCAGGAAGCAGGAAGGCACCAGGTGGGCAGGGCTTGCTAAGTGGTGAAAAAGAACAGCAGGCAGGAAGGCACCAGGTGGGCGGGGCTTAGGCCAGGGGACCTAGATCCACTAGCACCTGCTCCCCATCTGCAAAGAAAAAGAAGCTGGAGGGTTCCTTAAGTAGGGAAACAGAGCGGCAAGCAGGAAGGCACCAGGTGGGCATGGCTTGCTAAGTGGTGAAAAAGAGCGTGACCCGGGGTATTTCAAAAGGGGTGCCTCGCCTGATTGAAATCCTTAACAGTTCTTCCTTACCATTTCATTCTTGGTTGCTCCTATTTGCGCTTCCATAACTGTGAAATGTCCTGCCCTCCGCTGCCTTTTGTAACCTAGGAATTTTCCCTCTTACCCTGCTTTTTACTGTTTAATTTGCTTCATTGATACATGCCCCTTAATTGCTGCTAGGCCGCCTGGTGAATTTGGCGTGTATTGTGCAATCCCCTCTCTTGCTATCCAGCACCCCCTTCAACTATGGTGCTCTCAATCTCTCCTATCTACTCTAATTGCTGTTCTATCACCTTTCCTACCCCTCTCTAGAAGTCTGGAAGGAACAAATTAAAAAGAAAACAGTCCTGGTCTCCAACCCAGGATTGCCCATTGATGACACCTACGTCAACGCTTCCTCCGGACAGACTATAAATGACATCCTCTTTGCTGTCCCCGCTTCTGACCTTTGGACTACCCATATGGTCTGTGCTCGCTCCCCTTTTTCCACTTCCCCCATTAATGGTGGTACCAGATGGGATGTGCTACTGGCACACTTCTCATTTTATTTTATTTTTATTTTATTTTTTACATTTATATAGTGCATAGACAGCCCAGGGGCATTGTGGCGCTGTTACTTGCAGTAGACTTCGTTACAGTGAGCATACATTAGTGCATTGGAAAGCAGAGATGTTATCCATGTTATGCATAAAAACGTACACAATTCGTAGTATCTCTGGGAAGGGATGGATGTCATATCAGAAGGTGGGGTGGTCAGTCGAATAGGGGGGTTTTCATGGTCTTACGGAAGGCAGTGAGTGATGGTTTGGCTCATTATCCAGATGCATCATTAATGTATATAAGATTGACACTATGATGGTCCACGGCTCTCAGCCCAACCTCCTCCTTCTTGACAGGTGTCTTCCCTCTCTCATTAACTTCCTCCTTCGTCCTGCCACCCCCTTTCTGCCACCCACAGGCCTCTTTGCCCCCTGTGACGGGTGTACTCCATCCCTGTACCCCACTTCAGAAGACCTTTAAAGGTGGCCACCTTCTTCCCCTCGTTATCGTCAATTCACGCTCTGCTTTCAAACACTCCTCTGACATCTACCACCTCCGTGAAGACTTTGACCCTGACGTCCTCGCTCTGAATGAGACATGGTTCAATGCCAACTATGTTACTGCTTTTGACACGCTCCTTCCTGAAGGGTAAAAGATCCTCTCCAAACCCAGGCCTAATCGTTCTGGAGGAGGAGTGGTTCTTGTCTTCTCTGAATGGGTCCCTGCGTCTGTCATACCCATTCAATCCTACAGCTCCTTTGAATGTCATGTATGTAAGCTCTGTGTCTCCCCTTCCCTCTCGTCTACTCTCGCTACCATCTACAGGACCCTGGGGCCGACTGCCTTCTTCCTCACGGAGTGGGCCGACCTCGCCTCTTCCCTTCTGACCGCTCCCTCTGAACTTCTCTTCGTTAGAGACTTCAATATTCACCTCTACATTTCTGCAACCTCTGCGACACTCTTTCCCTCACGATTCTTCCCTCTGGTGCAACCCACCCATCTTGGGCTGCCTGGCTCCCTGGTTAAGACCCTGCCTTCACTGCCAGTCTCGTTCTCCATCATATGACTGATGAAGCGAGTGTCAATAGCTGCTTTTGCCATATCCTTCTTTCCTCCCCACTCTCCTGCTATCGACTCCCAAACCAACTCTTCCCTTGAAAATCTACACCTTGCCATCTGCAACACTCTTGATATCCTTGCCCCTGCCATGATGATCTGCATTAAGCCTGCCTGCAAGTGCAATTACTTTTATGATTCCGACCTAGACTTGCTTAAACGCAAGTGCAAAGTCGCTGAACGAAAATGGTTGGCTTCTAGCACATCCACTGACAAACTGACCGGTCACCTGCTCCAAAGGCAATACAGACTCTCCATCCTCTTCAGGAAATGGGCCCACTTCCAAGCCTGTATCTCTAGGGCTACAAACAACACGACTGAACATTTCAAAATCTGCAAGGAACTTGCCAATCCTACTTCTGCCTCTACTTCTCCTGCTTCTCCTTCCCAGGCCCTCTGCAAGGCCTTGGCCATCCACTTCACTACAAAAACTCAGGACATCCTGCCCGCTCTCCCTTCTACCCCCTACCCATCACTGGCCCCCTCTACCCAGGCCTCCCTTGGCCCCTCTCTCTCCTTCCTCCTGTCTCTCCTTGTTCACACTCATGGCACCTGATGAGGTCACCAAGCCAGTCTGCTCTATGAAAGTCTCCTCTAAACAGGTGCCCTCCTGCTCCTCTAGAACTATCAAGGACAACATTGCCTCTCTCGCTCCCACCTTGGATGAGTTCTGTAACCACTCCTTTGCCACTGGCTCCTTTCCATCACCCCTCAAGCACTCCTTGTGGATCCCCTCCTAAAAAATCCATCTGCTAACCCTTCCTGCCTGGCTAACTACCACCCTATCTCCACTACATTTTTCATGGGAAAACTCTTGGAGATTCTGGTCATCTCTCAACTAATCCATCACACGGAGTCTGTTCGTTGTCTTCATGACCACCAGTCTGGCTTCAGAGCAGCCAGAGGCATGTAAACTGCTCTCCTGAAATCCTGTGATGACCTGCTCCCAAACCTTGATTCCAACTCGCCCTCTGTTGTCATCCTCCTCGATCTATCCTCCGCCTTCGACACGGCCAATCATTCCATCCTCATGAATTGGATTTGTGAAACCTTAGGCATCACTGACCAGCTACTGGATTGGTTGCCCTCTCAAGTTCAACTGGACCCGTTCCTCTCACCTATCTCATTTTCCACCTGCAGCATCCCTTAGGGCTCTATCCTCTCGCCCACTTCATCTCCACCTTTTATGTTCAGTGCTATGCTGATGACACTCAGCTCTTCTATAAGCTCCCCTTCTCCTCCTTTTCTCCCTCCTCTCTAATTCCCGACTGTCTGACTGCTATTCAGGCATGGTGTGCTTCTAATGATACCTGTCTAAATGCCAGTAAAACTGAGTTCCTTCTCAGTGGGACTCCTGCCCCCTCCTCCCCCCCTACTCTCTGGCTGCCCTCCTTGGCCCCCTCCCACTCTCCCCTCACCCTCTTTTGAGGCAAAAATCTGGGTGTCATCTTTGATTCCTGTCTCTCCTTCTCACCTCACATCGCTGCCCTTGCCAAGATATCTCACTTTCAGCTTCATCTCCTCAGAGGCATTCTCCCATTCCTCACCTTCCCCCCAGAAACTCAGCATCTCCAGAGTCTTGGTTCTCTCTAGGCTTGACTATTGCAACAGCCTCTTCCTTAATCTGCTTCTTTCCTCCCTCTGCCCTCTTCAACTAATCCAGAATAGGACTGCAAGACTTATCCTTGGCCTCAAGCCCAGGGACCGCATCTCTCCTGCCCTAAAATCTCTCCACTGGCTCCCTGTGGCTGCAGGGATCAAATTCAAGACCCTCTGCATCATCCACAAGGCTTTCCGGGGCCTGGGACCACATTACACCCAACCATCTCTCCCTAAATACCTCCCTGCTAGAACTCTTGTGTCTTCTAGCTCCAACTCTCTGCAAGTCAAACGCTTCACTAAACCGAGAGTGGGGGTAAATTTCTTTCTTCGGCAGGAGCCTCCCTCTGGAATGGCCTTCCTGAGCCTCTCTGTCTTGAGTCAGATCTCCTTAAATTCCAGAAGCTTCTCAAGACCTTCCTTTTCTCCTACTTGTTCCCCCTCTCTCTCCCCTGATAGCTCCACCGGCTTCTATGTCTGGTGGCCTGTACCCCTCATGAGCCTTACTGGGGAAGGCACTCCCTTTGACCAGCCCCCCCTTACCAGCACTTGCCCTTCAGCACCCTTCTCTGACTAGCCTACCAAGTTTGGTCCATTACCCTCTCTCACGCTAGCTGATCCCTATCCCCCTTGCCTGAGCACTTGTCCTCCCTGGGCCTCCCTTAGCACTTGCCCAGCCACTGACCCCCTCCCTCTGCCCTGGCCCCTCCCCCCTCCCCTCTGCACTTCCTGTTATTGCACTTGCACTTTCCGAATGTCATAAAGCCCAGTACGACCGTTATTGTTATTTTCTCCCCAGTTCCCCGTCCCCCTTGTCTTTTGGCGCCTTGAAACACTTTTTGATGTATAGGCACCATACAAATGTTCAATAAATAAATAGAAATTAAATAGAATCTTCACTCCAATTACAGAGGCGTCTTCTATTACCATTGGATTTAGGGTATGGCCGGGAGAAAAAGTAGCATAAAGATAGCAAGAATGCTTTGAACCGGATCGGACAGGGATGTTGCTCACATGAGCCATTAATTTGGATAGTTCCTAAAGAAACTGCCATGGAATGGTGGAACTAAGATTTTTTTTAAATGAAAAATGCATATCTTATTGTTGGAAAAAAGAATTAATAAATACGTGCCAAAAAATTGTCATTAGGAACTTACTGAAATAGCTAGAAATGTCTGAAGTAGCAAAATAGGGGTTTTCCCAGGGACTTGATGAAATGGCTAGCGACTTACCAAAATGTCCTGTTCATGATTTAGGTCAGCACAAAGAGAAATGGAGCAATACTCATAATTAGAATCTGAACAGCAGGCTTCGCTGCTCCTGGAATCATTACACATTTGTGATTCTTATAATAGCCCGACAGAATATAGTTGCCCACGCGAGAATGCTCAGCATTTACAGACAAAAGCCCTCAGTAGGACCTTGGCGGAGAACCATGGTGCTATTAGCACCATGGTCCATGGCGCTAAGTTGCCAACTCCGCCATGGTGGTTGGCGGACTTACCACCCCATTCCGACCTTGGCGGGGCGGTAAGTCCCCAATCCCCATTTACCCTTCCCCATTCCCATTTTTGCCCCATAGGGCATAATGGGAGTGGGGAAGGCGTTAATTACGCCACCGTAAATTACGGTGGCGTAATTAACAACAAGGTCCCGTAGCGCCATGGATTTTACCGCCTGCAAAAAGCAGGCGTAAAAATCACCATGGCGCTACGGGAACTCGTACTCAGCCGGTAAGGGTCGGCGAAGTTTACGCCGGCGTAAACCCCTTACCGCCTGGGTCGTAATGAGGGCCAAAGGCTTTTCATAATTGCCAATAGTTCAAATGACTGCATACCTCATTATGAGCATGGCGTTATAGTTAAACCACGTGGTATTGTACATACCCTAGATGTTGAAAATGCCAATTATGATTTAGCATTGCATGCGATATTTATGGCATGTGGTACATAGAACATACTGCATGGAGAAAATAACCCTTATTTTAAATACTTTCTATTTTGAAAATACCACCTCATGTTGAGTTAAGATTGAATGCATTATTTATGACACAAGGTAATTACCGCATAGTTATTTAATGTCCTGATCTCAAATGATACCACAGACACTTGGCTTAAGGCAGACCTAGAATCCACTACTCCCATCTAATTTCTTTATGGCATTTCCTAACCAGGCTCAGAAAGGGGTAATAATGGCAATAGGAGCAGTCACGTCCTCCCACGACCCTAAACAGGCAAGGCAGCTGTTGTGTACGCCTTACGTCCCGCAACGCGGTGACGTAAGGTGAATTAAATAAAAGCCCCGCCATTACCACGAGGAGGCAGTTCCGAGCAGAACACGGCCATGTGTGTGTGTCTATTTTATTATGCTCCGCAGCTAGGCCTCGGCCCGTGGGGCCCCACATGTTCTCCCGCTCGCCAGCGCACCCGCGGGAGGGAATAGAACACTGGCGACAAAGGAACGGACAATAACACACCACACGCGTGAGCAACATTAAACCAATAAGCCCTCGACACGGGCGAATTTTTGGAAACACGGTCGGGTGCCCATTCCCCACCGGAAAAAAAACGATAATAATTTTCCCCCCAAAAAATATTTTTTTGCCTTTACTCCCATCTGGCCCACTGCATCAATTTCTTGCCTCAACCCACCAACGGGCTTCGCACAAGAACCACACAATTGATGCATGCTTGATGCATATGCATGTTTGGGGCCAGCCAACAGACCTCCAGGCAGACCAGGCAACACAGCATCACCAGCAACAATCTCCCTGAGGTGAGGACATTTAGGCTCACTCTCTCTACGACAGCCCACACATCAGCACATCATGGCGACAGGCCTATCCACACCCAGGCTTGGGACGCCATCGAGGATTGCAGCCAAGCTATCGCCCGCAACACCGTCCCCGCGACCGCAAGGGGGTACCACGATGGCATTCGGACCTTTTGACCCACAGACAGACCCCTCATCTGTAGGCCCCTGATGGCTGTTGTGGGCCAGAAATGTGAAATGGCTATGGACTGCAAGGACATCACAACGCCCAGGAAAATGAGGTCACACCTCCTACTCAACGTGGGTGATGAAGTACTACGCATCTTCAACTCGCTCGTCATTGGAGATGATTAGACGTCTACCAGCTAGCAAAGGACGCTCTCACAGCACATTGTATGCCACAACTAAACCCGGGCTACAAGACTTTCATTTTCTGCACCGCCATCCAGCTAGAAGAGGAGACGCTCGACGCATATCACACGAGACTCAGAAAACTCACGCTCTCATGTGAGTTCGACAATGTCAAAAAAGAGATCAGATGCCAGATCATTAATGGCATGCACTCGGAAAAGTTATACAGGATGGTGTAGAGCGAAAAGGGCATCTCACTAGCCAGAATCCTTGAACACGGACGTCAGAGGGAACTATCACATGCGAGGGCGGCACACATGAGCACCACGCTGCAGAAGCTCCAGCTAACACTGACAACAGCAACGATAGCACAAATTGCCAGCCGCCAACTGTCAAGAGAAGACCCCAATGATGCAAACACTCCACTTCAGTGGCAGTCAAGGATTTCAGGGCTCGCTGAATGTGGGTGGTGCAGAGGCGCACGTCATGGACGGCGAAATTGCCCAGCACAAGGAACTACGTGCGGAGCATGTAGCCGGAAGGATCACTACGTGAGAGTCTGCAGATCGTCAGGGCCCACACAAAGCCCCCACCCGCAACAAGACAAAGGGGCCCAGAGGAAAAAGAAAAAGGCTAATGCCTGCCGCATCGAGACAGCTAACTCATCCACCGACGAAGATGGCGACGGCGACACAACAAAAGAGACAGAAAGTGGACAACTGAGAAGAGGGAGGAAAGTGTACCTAGTCTCTGCACTTGATCACAGAGGCACAGGGTCGACAAAAAGGCAAAGAAGACAGAAATGCCTAGTGGCCATACAAGGCCAAGAGACACAAATGACAATCGATACTGGGGTATCAGTGAACGTTATGCCGGTGACCATGTTCCAAAAACTACGCCCCCCCAGTCCAAAAGAAGACAGACATACTTCTATTCGCCTACTGTTTGCGAAACTCCACTACCAGTCGTAGGGCGCTTTCAGATAACTCTCAGCAGAGGCAACCGTACACTACAATCCAAGGTGTATGTCGTTGACGCGGGCATCGAATGCCTGCTGAGTGTGGATGCTGCGGATTTAATACGCTTCGTTTGTAACATAACTGACCCATCAGACATCGCCAACCTCCTGGACAAGCACCCAGGCCTCCTCAAAGGTATTGGATGCCTGAAAGGCAAACTCATCAAACTCCATATCGACGAATCAGTACAGCCCCGAGCAGTGCATCACAGAAGCACACCTTTTCACATGAGAGACCAAGTCAAAAAGGAGCTGTGAGAACTTGAGAAAGCTGGTATCATAGAGGACGTAACTGGGCAGACACCGTGGGTTTCACCCATGGTGGTGACTAAGAAACCAAAACAATCGGGGAAGGTGAGGATCTGCATCGACATGCGCCTCCCCAAAGCATCTATCAAGCGGGAACGACACATCACCCCCACACTTGACAAAATCATCAAAGAACTCACTGGATCAAAGGTGTTTTCCAAGGTTGACCTCAATGCTGGGTACCATCAGCTAAAACTGCATCGGGACTCGAGATATATTAGGACCTTCTCCACACACCTGGGTTTGCGCCAATACAAAAGACTGAGTTTCGGCGTATCTTCAGCGGCTGAAGTCTTCCAGCAGGCCATCCAGGAAGTGATACAGGGCATCCCGGGAGTACTCAATGTCAGTGATGACATTCTCATATACGCCAGCAACAGGCAAGAACACACGCGTCGCCTCGAGATGGTACTTAGCAGGCTAGAGACCGCAGGTCTAACCATTCACTGGGAGAAGTGCGAGTTCATGAAGGAAGAGATCACTTTTTCAGATATGTGTTCAACGGCGCAGGAGTCTCAGCCAACCCCCAAATAGTTGCGGACATCAAAGAAGCCTCGCCCCCAACAACACCCACAGAAGTATGCAGCTTCTTGGGGATGGCGACTTACTGCGGGAGATTCATCCCCAACCTGGCAACGATGTCCGAGCCACTCAGGGAACACACTAAATCTAACACAAAATGGGTCTGGAGCCCCAACTGCCAGGAGGCTTTCGAGCAGATCAAGATGTCCCTATCAGCTGATACCACAATGGCATACTACGACCCCACAATGTCAACGGAACTATATGTTGACACCAGCCCCGTCGGCCTCGGGGCGATCCTGGTCCAAATTGCCCAGGCAGGAGAAAAAAAAGCTGATTGCCTATGCGTCCCGCGCATTAACTCCCACGGAACAACGGTACTCTTACATTGAGAAAGAGGCCATTGCGGTACTGTAGGGCTGCCGCCACTTTCACATATACATATATGGATGAATATTCAAGGCATACATGGACCACAAGCCTCTCATCCCCATTTTCACAGGATCCTCTTCACAGCCCCCAGCTAGGATAGGGAAGTGGCTGCTACACCTGCAACAATACAAATTTGAACTAACATACCAATCCGGTACTAGCAACCCCGAAGACTTCCTATCCAGACACCCGAGAGCGGCCACGCCAAGAGAAGTGAATGTGGCAGAAGAAACCGGGGAACACATCTGCCAGGTCGTGCACATGATGAAACCCAGAGCAATCGGCATTGAGGACATTGTACAAACCACACAAGCTGACCCCTACTGTGACCTTGTCAAGGACTCCATCATCTCCGGCGAATGGAAATCTTTTCTGCGAAACGTACACAATCGCACACCCAAAGCCAGAGACTTCCTCATGGATATATTCCCAGTATGACAAGACCTGTCTGTCACCAAGGAAGGACTCATACTAAGAGGAGCTCGGATCATCATACCTGCAGGTCTGCAAGACAGAGTCATTGCGCTGACTCACGAAGGTCACGAAGGTCACGAAGGTCACCAAGGCATGGTCAGGACCAAAGCCAGGATCCGGCACCGAGTATGGTTCCTGCATATCAACACTAAGGTAGAATAACAGCATGCCTCCCGTGTCACATCACAAGCGCACCACCGAACCCCAAACCCATACAAGCAGCAGAGTGGGGGTCCTCAAGATGGGACGCGATAATCGTTGACTTCTGCATGGTCCAAGAAGGCACGTATCTGCTAGTAGCCATTGATGACCACTCAAGATATCCCGAGGTGGAAATTGTGTCGTCGACCTCCGCTGACATGGTCATGCCGACTCTGGAGAAGATCTTCGCCACCCATGGCCTACCTCGCCGCATATTTAGTGACAACAGGCCACCCTTCCAAGGGGCGGAAATCAAAAAATACCTGGATGATCTGAACATCCAATTCCACCACATCACGCCAAGATGGCCCCAAGCCAATGGAGACGCAGAGAGGTTCATGCGTACCCTCAACAAGGTGCTATGCCTATCCCGGCCGCACTCCAGCCATGGAGGGTGGACCTGTACTGATTCCTAAGGAACTACAGAGTGACACCCCACAGCACCACAGCACTACCACCAGCAGACATCATGTTTGGGACAGTGATAAACTCATCCATTCCACACCATCCAAGCAGGGGCACAGACGCCATACGGCAGCGAACGCACAAATCAAAGAAGGATCAAGGCAAATGAGCACATGAGCACCAAGAGACATGCAAAGGAATCCAGAAACCAAGTTGGCGATCAAGTGCTGGTGAAGCGGAACCCCTCAAAAATGAAGCTGGACACCCATCACGACATGATTCCTATAACTTGATGACGATGAACTATGATAACGGCTACACAAGGGCAGCGACAGATCACCAGGAATGCATCATGGTTCAAGGGAGTGCCACGACAAATGTGGACTGACGGGGACCAGGGTCGCCGCTGGAGGACGAGAACCAACAACCCAAGGAGGAGTCGACCAAGGAGCACGGAACAGACGGACTGCTGGATGAACCGAGGGAGCCGTCTCCAAATAAGGCAGGTGAGCCACAACAGGACACGAGTTCAGGAAGAGCCCCGAGATGTGGGCACTATGCCCTAAGGACTGCACCGAGAGCCCCAGAAATGTTAAGAGACTATGGGCCTCAATACGAGGCTGGTGGTAAGGGGTTAACGGCGCTGGTAAGGATTCCGGTGCCGTTAACCCCTTACTGCCGCATTCCGAGGTCCCTTAGCAGGTCCCACTAAGGCCGGCTGGTAAAACCAGCCGTCCTTAGCGGGAGCCCCTAAGGGACCAGGGAGCTAATAATGGGCCCGTAATTTACGGGCCCGTTATTAGCTCCCTCCCCATTCCCATTGAGCCCTATGGGGGCTCGAATGGGAATGGGGAAGGGTTTTTGGGGGATTTACTGGGTTCTCCAGGGTTGGAATGACCCGGTAAGTCCCCATTCAAAGAAACCGGACGCGGACATGACTTTGGAGGCAGCCATGGTGCTATTAGCAAATGGATTTGTCCAGATCACCAACTCCACCCATCTCCTGTGGAGTCCCGCAAGGATCCCTCCTCTCCCCATAATGTTCAATCTGTACATGGAAACGATTGGAACGCTCTTCGTGCCACGCAACATCCACATCCACCAATAAACAGATGGCACACATCTCTAACTCAAGATATCCTCCATCCAAGACATGCACAGGCTCAAGGTCGGCCTCTCATTAATCCATTCATGGATGTCCAGTGCTTACCTGAAGCTCAACTCCTCAAAGACTGAATTCCTACTGCTGGCCAACAACACTGAACACCTGTACATCCGGACCTAGCTCTCTGCTATGCCCCTAGAGGGCATCACACCCAAGCTGGCCACCTGCTCCAAGTCCCTTGGGTTTAACGTCAACAACACTTCTCCTTCAAACTGCACATAGCAGGGAAGACATAAACGTCTTGGTACCAAATTTCTCTCCTGTGGAAAATCAAGCCCTTCCTCCCAGAAAACAACTTCAGATCTGATATCCAAGTCTTGGTCTTCTCCCACATGGATGGTGGCAATTCCCTCTTGGAAGGCCTTGCCGTGACTACCCTGGCTCCCCCGAGATGTGTCCTGCATGCTGCAGCACGACTCATCAAAGGGCTCTGCAAAGTCGACCACATCATCCTCGTCCTCATCGAACTGCACTAGCACCCGCTGCAAGCCTGTATCATCTACAAATCTTGCTGCATCATCTACAAGCCTGTCACCCTGAAGTCCCCAAGCTACCTCAATGAGAAATTCAGCATCTCAGCAGGCCTACGAGCACCAGAAATAAGGACATGTGCAGACTTAAACTTTGCCAGTGCGTGAAGGAAAAAAAACAGAATACAGGCCTTCTTATGTCTATGCCCCAAGACTCTAGAACTTGAAATAACATATTTGGCATATTTGACAGCCAGCTGCTTGAGAGCTGGCCTAAGGGGCTGGGAATGATGTTCTCCTGGCAGAGGTAGCCATAGCCAAATCATGGCACACATGCAGGAAATTACCTGCCCATAGGAAGCCACAGTGTTCTATCACCTTCTTTTGTATCAGCTGGTACAGTGGGTACTGTAATAGTAGAAAGATGAGGGGTCTTGGTCTATTCCTCTGACCTGCATTCAGAACCTCTTGTACCTGCCCCAGGCTGTGGGTGCTTGGGAGTCTAAGTTGCTGTTCGGATGCTTGCAGATAGCTCCCAATGCAATAGTAAGGTCCTTTATGGTGCTGTTCATCTGATTTGCCATGGAAATCAGCTGGTACCAGGGTACGAGGTGGGCGCTGTAAAAATCCCAATATCTCTGGGTACATGTGCACGAACATCAGGGATTGTTAGATCACAGCAATACAGCCGAGCATACGTTAGTACCAGGGAGGCTAAGAACCCCCTTCCACCACTCCTCTCTAGCACAGATGTGGTTTCCAGATTCCAGAATGCAAACACCTTTAATCCACTTACTGCTTGAGCCTCAGCCGCGAATGTAAATATTATAGTTCAGTGAGCAAATAAATCAATTGATGAACATGTGCAGGCATGGCTTAGCCAGAATCCTGTCCCCATCTCCTTGTATCAACACCCCATATACTCAGTGCAGGGCCCACTCTTTTCTAGACCACTTTATGGGATCCATGTCACCCCCGCAACAGCAGCCAATGCCCATGACCAACAGTTCCTCTCCACTTGCTCTTGGAGCCTGAGCCTAGGTCCCCACACAGCATGACCTGCCAATTGAAAATGGCTGACCCACCAACCGGACTATGGCTTCATATGTTGGCCACCGGCACTTGTAGTATCTTTCGTGTTCACCACATAGCTGCGCCCCATTACAGTACACTTTGGTACACTTTTAAGAGTTCAAATAGATTATTAACCTTTAAAGGGTTTTGAGGTAGGGAGATAAATTAAAATGTAGACACCTTGGCTGGTGTCTAGCCATACCCACAGTTATATTTTAAAAAAGTGTGTAGGGCAGGGGACCCCAGGCCTATTTCCAGGCCCAACAAAAATGATGATGGCTCTACTTCTATATGTGCCAAGTTGTGAATGTCCAGTACACTAATATGTTAAGGTATGGGGAGGCCAGGTCCATGGTGTTCAAAGGTCCTCCAGCACTCTTTGCAGAGATGCCCCTCCTTGTCCTCTTCCAGAGCTGCCTCTGAGTCCAGAAGGTTATTCTCAACTATGACAATAACATAGTCCATCTCCTCACTTATAGTGGGATTCTCAGTGGTTACTGTTTAGAAGGAGTTATCAATCAAATAGCAACCTTGGAAGGTGATCTTGGTTACACTGCCACACTATGCTATATGGGCACCCACAGCCTCTTCACTTCTGCCTTTTATAAGTGGTGAAAAGAAAACATGTACCACTTCTTTTTTGCACCCTTTCTCTCAGATCCTGACATCACTGGCTTCCATGTTGGCATTTCACAGCTAAGGGAGACAAGGCATTAAGCTCTATGCCTATTAACATTTTCTAGGCTACATTAGCATTCCATCAGGTGATGAGTCAACATCATCAAAGGCCAAGGGCCAAATACAGCCAAAGTCTTCCATAAGATGCTACTCCATGCAGATGCGGAAAACTAGCAACACACCGTATGTGTGTTGTGAAGTGCAAAAGGCTGTTTTTTAGGAAAGAAACTCATACCGCTTGCCCCCATACACACATCCTCCTGCAAGCTGTGGAAGGAGTAGGAGATTTGGGAGGATTTTCTATGAACCTAGAAAAGTTGAGGTCATCCTTGTGTTTCTCTTGCGATAGGTAAGGTTGTCCAGACAGCATGCTTATCCCATCATTTCAAATGCTTTCCTCATATGGTGTCCCTATTTATCTTATGATCAGCAAGAATGCACCATCTCACCCCTTCAACCTTTGGACTTATCCTTCTTCCTCTGAACACATTTCGGCCCAACTCCTGGCTCCCACCCCTCACACTATCCTACTCATTTAGTGCCCGCCAGGTACACCCTCAATCTCTTTTTCTCTACCTAGATCTACTACTGGAGTCTCTCCCATCCAAGGTCCCTTTGGTAATAATGGGAGAGCTTAACCTTCATACTATCTCCAAGATCCACCATTTATACTTTGACACCACCTTCACTGACCATTCCCTGGTCAGCCTGCATAAACCTCTGTCTCACACCCATGGGAACTCCCTAGATCTTATCTTCTTATCCTCCTCCCGCCACTCTTCTGCCCTCTCAATTGAGTCCTCTCACTCCGACCACTCACTCATTCTCTTCGCCATCACTGTCTTTCTCCACCATCGCACACCACCAAGTGGAATTACGTTCAAATTTGACTCCATGGCACCATACCTTTATAATGTCATGTCTTCCCTGCAAAGTCTCTTTCCACCACTTGCCTGCTCTATTAAATGGATCTTTACTGACTTCAGTACATTCCTGCCACCTCCTTTGACTATCACTGTCCTGGCCACTCCTTCACCCTTTTCTCATCACCACCTTGAAACCTGGGTTTCCTCAGTAATCCAACAACTGATGGCTTCCATGCACCTCCATCTATGCAGATGGCAAAGAGATCTCTCCCCAACTCTTGTCAGAGTCTATTAAGACTCTGTGTCAAGAAATCAGCGTCTACTTCACGTCCCCTCAAGCGTTATGGCAGAACTACACGTTCCACAATCCCAAAACATACGGAGCCGAAGCACTTCCAGCGGATCAGACAACGTTGGGGATTGCCGTGGAGACGTTGGTTGCCTGAGCACGCTCGCGCACGATTGCGGCGTGGCTACGTCTCGCGCAGGGTCACGTGATTGGTTTAAATCTCCACACGGTACTCGGAACGCTGCTTCTGAATTTACAATTTTGGAGCTCACCACCTTGTCCTCGTATTTCCTGTCTTGTACCCTGTTTTGTCCCTCGGATTGTTATTGAATATTCCCTTGAACTCGGAACGAACGACCTTGCTTCTTGTCTGACATTTCTGGATTTGGCGTATTGGATTCATTCTGCACCTTGAACTTGCTTTGGACTTTCTACTCGGAGAACATTTCTTTGGAACTTGCCATAAGGAACTGGGATTGTTTTTTGGACCTTTATTAGGCGTCCTCGTGCCGTCGGGTATAGGTTTAGGTTGGATTGTCCTTACCCTGGAACTGGCATCATCAGACGGACTTCTTTTCATCTTTTCTTCCAGTAAGAAAGCATTTAACCGTACAACATCGAATCAGCTCTCCTGGTTTTCCTGGTCCTGCACGTTGCTTGACTTGCTTTACGTGAGTACATGTTTTTGATATACTTTATCTTCAGATATCACGTTTACTAAGTTCTGAAGTATAGAATACTCTAGACTAATCCCCTTCCAATTAGTTCTTTGTTCTCTTGGAAGTTGCATTGTCTAGAAGTTCTACGACTAGTGGCATTCTACTGAATCTGTTACCACCAAGCTCATTGTGGGTGGTTCTCACATATTCAGAAGCCTTATATCCATAATATGGAAACTGCCGACGATCCGTTGGCAGCTTTGGTTCAGTTGGTTGCCGGTCTACGCGCAGATATGACTGCGGCTCATGATGCCACCCAACGCCGGATCGACTCCCTTCAGGCCGGATTGCAGGCGGGTGATGGTGCTGGTGCTATTCCTTCTGGTTCTGCCCTTGGAGCGGGCGTTCCTCGACAGGGGAATGCGCCCGTGTACATGACGACCCAGTTTCCTTTGGCCCCTCCGGAACGTTTTATGGGGGATCCTAAGACGTTCCGCACCTTCATCAACCAATGTAGACTGCATTTCTTGTGCCGTCCTACATCTTTCCCTGATGCCACTACCAAGGCGGCTTTTGTCTTGTCCTACCTTGGGGGTACCGCAGCGGTCTGGGCTAACCCATTACTGGAACAAGGGAGTCATCTTTTGTATGATTGTGATGCTCTCATATCAGCTATGTCTCGTGTCTTTGACACTCGGTATAAATCCCAAGCTTCAGATTTGGAACTGCTCTCTTTACAACAAAAGGATTTGCCCTTGCTGTCCTATCTAGCCAAGTTCAACCAATTGGTCGCAGAGACGGATTGGCCGGAGGCAAAGAAAGGGGCTCTGTTTTACAAAGGGCTTTCAGACTCTCTCAAGGATGTTTTGTCCACTGTCCCAGTGATTCCTACTGCTTTCTCAGAATTGGTAGATCTAGTCCTGCAAATAGACGCACGGAGGGCAGAACGCAAAGGGGAAAAGAGTCTGGTTCCCTATCCTACACCAGTAGCCACGGAGCAGAGTCATACTTCGCCCGAGCCTATGCAGATAGGTACTCTTAGAGCTCCACTCTCGTCTGAAGAAAGAGAGCATCGTAGAAAGAACAATTTGTGTTATTACTGCGGCTCCTCGGAACATTTCCTGAGACAGTGTTCTAAAAAACCACGAAAACAGGGAAACTCCAAAGCTCGGCAATAGAGAGAGCCCCATTGTCGAGTCCCTCAAATACGGGCTCTAATACCATGGTTTTGTTTCCCATATCTGTTGAAGTCTGTGCCTCTTCCATGGTTTCTTGTATGGCGGATGCTATATTGGATTCAGGGGCCACTGGGAATTATGCTGACAGCCAGTTTGTTAAGAGTCTTGGTATTCCTCTTATTCCCAAGTCTTCGCCGGAACTGGTCAATGCTGTTGATGGCACAACCTTGTTATCTGGTCTGGTCACCGAACAAACGGTAGATCTTATCATGACTACTTCTTATGGGCATACTGAGACCATAGCCTTCGACGTTATTTCAGCACCTCAGTTCAAGTTAATCCTTGGGCTACCCTGGCTAAGAAGGCATAATCCGTTAGTGGATTGGGCTAAAGGGACGGTTTCTTTTCGGTCTCAATACTGTGCTAATTCTTGTGGGACAGCAGGATCCCTGTCTCCGGGAGCCAGTACTCATCTCTTGGATTCTGCTCTGGTTATTGGAGCAGTCATGAATACAGTGTTACCTGGGGAGTACCGAAACTTCAAAGATGTATTTGACAAAAGAGGTGCAGAGATCCTCCCACCACATCGTCAGTATGACTGTCCTATTGATCTGGTTCCAAATGCCGATATACCATCTGGTCGCATCTATTCATTGACCCACAAGGAGGATTTAGTGCTCAAGGAGTATCTGGACAAGTCACTGGCTTCAGGCTTCATCAGACCATCACGTTCTCCAGCGGCATCGCCTCTTTTTTTTGTTCCAAAGAAAGAAGGCGAGTTGCGCCCATGTATTGATTACCGTGCATTGAACGCTGTCACCATCCGTAATCAATATCCAATTCCACTCATCTCGGTTCTTCTGGATCAGTTGGGCTCTTCTACCATCTTCACCAAACTGGATTTGCGGGGCGCTTATAATTTGATCAGAATACGGAAGGGTGATGAGTGGAAGACGGCGTTTAAAACCAAATATGGCCTGTATGAGTACTTAGTTATGCCCTTTGGGTTGTGCAATGCACCAGCTACATTTCAGTATTTCATTAATGATGTTTTCAGTGATTTACTCGACCAATATGTCATCGTATATCTTGATGATATCCTGATCTACTCTCCAGACTATGAGACTCATATACAACATGTTTCCACGGTATTACAAAGGCTCAGAGACCATCATCTCTATGCTAAACTAGAAAAGTGCATTTTCCATGCCCAGCGTGTGGAATTCCTGGGATACGACATCACGAATCAGGGAGTCGGCATGAGTGATATCAAAGTAAGGGCTGTATTGGACTGGCCAGCTCATACGTCTGTTAAATCCTTGCAGTCCTTTTTAGGGTTTGCGAACTTTTATAGACGTTTTATTCGCTCATTTTCTGATATAGTGGCTCCTTTGACTGCCCTTACTAGTCCTAAGAATGGTTTCAAGTGGACGGCTGAAGCACAAGTATCCTTTGAAAGTCTCAAGACAGCGTTCACCACCGCACCAGTCCTCCAACATCCTAACCCTTCATTACCATTCTATGTGGAGGCTGACGCTTCTGATCAAGCGGTTGGGGCAGTTTTGTCTCAGTATTGCAAAGATACAGGTTTCCTTCATCCTGTGGCATTTCACTCCAGGAAACTTACCAAATATGAAACTAACTATACTATCACCGAGCGTGAATTATTGTCCATACGTGACGCTTTCAAGGTATGGCGACATCATCTTCTGGGTACTGCTGTTCCAGTACAGGTTTACACTGATCATCGTAATCTGCTTGCCTTGCAGTCAGTGAAATGTACCACAGCCAGGCATGCCAGGTGGCACGAATTCTTTTCGCAATTCAATTTCCAGATCACATTTCGTCCTGGGGCTCTACATTCTAAGGCAGACGCTCTTTCAAGGAGGGATGGGAATGACTCATCTTCCAGGGAATTTGGTGGTCTATTATTGCCTAATCAGGTAATATGTTCTTGTACCTTGAATCCTTCACTACAGGAATCCATTAGAGAATGGGTTTCGGAGAATCCTTCAGAGATTGAGAAATTGAATATGACAATAATCAACTCTTTGCCTTATGTCAAAGATCGTCTTTATCTTCCAGATGTTGATTCCAGACGAACTGCCTTACGTTGGAGTCATGATTCATTGGTTTCAGCTCATTCTGGTGTACGCAAGACTTTGGAACAACTCAAGAGATGGTGCTGGTGGCCGTCAATGCAGAAGGATGTTTTGAATTATATCTCTACCTGCGCCATTTGTGCCCAGTGTAAGTCCTCAACCACAAAACCAGTGGGTTTATTGTGTCCGCTTCCGGTTCCAAGCAAACCTTGGTCCATGGTGTCTATGGATTTCATCACAGAACTCCCGCCCGTTCAGAGGTTTGACACCATATGGGTGGTCATTGATTACTTTTCCAAACTGGCTGTGTTTGTTCCCTGTCAAGGTTTGCCTACGGCTCCGGTTTTGGCGGAACTATTTCTTCGCCATGTTTTCCGTCGTTTTGGTCTTCCGGATATTGTTATATCTGACAGAGGCTCACAGTTTACCTCGCGGTTCTGGAAACATCTTACTACTTCTCTGGGTGTTGACGCAAGGTATTCTTCGGCTTATCATCCGGAAACGGACGGTCAGACGGAACGCTTGAATGCTACATTGGAGCAGTATTTACGTTGCATTACCATGCAGCTTCAAGAATCATGGTTGTCGGCGTTAGCTACTGCTGAATTTGCGTATAACAATTCAGTCCACACTTCTACTGGTGTTTCTCCTTTCTTTGCCTTGTATGGTTATCATCCCCGTTCTTTGCCATTTGATCCTCCAGTCTCCTCAGACAATCCTGCGGTACAAAACAGTCTCAGAGATATTGCTTCTCTACATCAACAGGTGCATTCCCGGTTAAAGGAAGCTCAAGACCGTATTAAGGAATACGCCGATCGGCATAGGTCTCCAGCGCCCGATTACCGTCCTGGTATGTTGGTCTGGCTTTCCACCAAACATCTCCGTATTCCCATGAGGAGTTGTTTAAAACCTAAATACGTTGGTCCGTATCCTATCAAGGATATAATCAATCAGTCTGCTGTAAGACTTGAACTGCCGTATAATTGGAGGATCCATCCAGTTTTTCACGTTTCTCTTCTGAAACCTTGTTCAGAGGGGACCAGGCTCCCCGTTCGTCCACCTCCGGTCAAGGTACAGGGGGAAGAGGAGTATGAGGTGAAGGCGATTCTAGATTCTAAGGTTTCCCGAGGTGTTCGGTATTTCCTTATTGACTGGAAGGGTTATGGTCCAGAGGATCGTACCTGGGAGCCTGAGTCCAATGTTCATGCTCCGATACTCTTGGCTCGTTTCCTGGCCTCTCAGGGGGTGAAGACATCTTTGGGGGAGGATACTGTCAAGAAATCAGCGTCTACTTCACGTCCCCTCAAGCGTTATGGCAGAACTACACGTTCCACAATCCCAAAACATACGGAGCCGAAGCACTTCCAGCGGATCAGACAACGTTGGGGATTGCCGTGGAGACGTTGGTTGCCTGAGCACGCTCGCGCACGATTGCGGCGTGGCTACGTCTCACGCAGGGTCACGTGATTGGTTTAAATCTCCACACGGTACTCGGAACGCTGCTTCTGAATTTACAATTTTGGAGCTCACCACCTTGTCCTCGTATTTCCTGTCTTGTACCCTGTTTTGTCCCTCGGATTGTTATTGAATATTCCCTTGAACTCGGAACGAACGACCTTGCTTCTTGTCTGACATTTCTGGATTTGGCGTATTGGATTCATTCTGCACCTTGAACTTGCTTTGGACTTTCTACTCGGAGAACATTTCTTTGGAACTTGCCATAAGGAACTGGGATTGTTTTTTGGACCTTTATTAGGCGTCCTCGTGCCGTCGGGTATAGGTTTAGGTTGGATTGTCCTTACCCTGGAACTGGCATCATCAGACGGACTTCTTTTCATCTTTTCTTCCAGTAAGAAAGCATTTAACCGTACAACATCAAATCAGCTCTCCTGGTTTTCCTGGTCCTGCACGTTGCTTGACTTGCTTTACGTGAGTACATGTTTTTGATATACTTTATCTTCAGATATCACGTTTACTAAGTTCTGAAGTATAGAATACTCTAGACTAATCCCCTTCCAATTAGTTCTTTGTTCTCTTGGAAGTTGCATTGTCTAGAAGTTCTACGACTAGTGGCATTCTACTGAATCTGTTACCACCAAGCTCATTGTGGGTGGTTCTCACACTCTGCCCTTGCCATCACTATTGTTCTTGACTGCCAAATTATCCTACTACACTGACCTTATATCATCTCTTTGTTCTCACTCTCACAATCTCACAAACATAACTTAAACCTCCAAGCTATGCCTGCCTACACAAAAAACAATTCCTGTCTCTCATCTCTGCAAAGTCCTTAATCTAGTGCTTCTCAAGCACATCATCACCTGCCTGTAGGAACACTTACTCTGCAATCCCTCTCAATCAGGCTTCTGGAGTAAGCACATTACCAAAACTGTTCTCACCCATGTCTTCAACTTTGTGATCTCTGCCCATCATTCTCACCTCTCTATTCTAATTCTGCTTGATCTCTTTGCAGCATTTGACACTGGACCATCTGTCTCTCCTCTATTGTCTTCATTGACATGGAACATGACGTGGTTGCCTCTTACCTCTCTAACTGCTCCTTCTCTATCTTTTGGAACTCAAAAACCTCCTCCTCCAAACGTTTCAAATAGCTGTCCCCCAAGGATTGGTCCATGCCCCACTCATCTTTACACTCTACACAACCCCCTTAGCAAACTCATTTCCATATCATCCTTGTCTTCCAGTACCACCTATTTGCTGCTGACAGTCAGATTTTCTTTTCCATTCCCTCCTTCACCCCTGACATATCCAAACACATCAACAACTGCCTCAAAACCATCTGCAATTGGTTCCTGATGTTTGACTCCACAACAGAAAACTCCCTGCCTCCAAAGCCAACCTCACCTGCCCTTCTCCTACCTACTTCTCTCCGGATAACCTTGTTCCATCAACCAAGTATTGCAAGCTTGGCGTCCTCTGTGAAAGCAATCTTTAACTCCAATTAGTTCATTAAACATACTGCCACAGCTGCAAGAATTCATCTTCTCAACATTAGTAAAATCTGCCACCACCTTGCACATCACTCTGTCAAACCATTCCTCTCCACTCTCATGCTCAGCAAACTTGTTTACTCCTCTGGCGTACTCCTTGGTCTTCCCCTTTATGCCTTCTCCCCCTTAACAAGGCCTTAACTTTGCTGTTTGTACAATGTGCAACCTACCTCGAACTTCTCGTACCACTGCTCACCATCACCAGGTAGGCTGGATCTCCATGCAAAATGTCTCTCTCTTTAAGTTCTCTTTAAGCTTTTACTCCTAGTCTACAAAGTCTTGTACCCCTATCTTGCTAACGCCATCTTCTCTGGTTCCATCCCCCTCCCTACAATCCTCCTCTCTCCTCAACGTTTCTGTTCCCTGCACTCCCTTAATGTAACATTTCTCTCCTCATTCAGTCATCATACCAGTTGATACCACTTTTCAGTCTCACATTTATACCTTAGCCTTCAGCAGCCAGAGATTGAAAGGTCAAGCTTGATATGAAGTTGGCTGGATAATGTTGCAAACAATGGGTGCCGCAAATCCAAGGTTTTGGCCAACCACCATCACGATTCCCCTCCAGCATCACTCTAGTTACTGTCCTTTGCGGACTATGTCCATTTTCCAAATCTCTGTCATATATCCCAGGCTCTGAAGAACTTCTGTGCTTCAGAGAGCTTCTAGTTCAGATCACTGACCAGCACCCGCAATCTTGCGCTAAAACATGTGCAAGTTCCCATGCATGTGCTTTCCCAGTTGTCCAGTATTAGAATTAAATCAGTATGAGAATTTTAGTAGCTAATTTGCAATTCTTTAATGTCCATGTTTGCTGCTGAGTAAGACCACTGGATTACAAATATATTTGACTTTCCTTTTGGTAAACGATAGGTTTTTGTGGAGTTATAAAATAATTCCTTTGGCAAACGAGTGCATATGAATGCAGTGATCTAATGAAATACAAGACCACTCTAACTCTAACAGCATCCTGCTTGATGAGGTGCAAACTGCTTCAAGGAGTTTGTACTACCCTGTCCTACTTCTTGTGGACCAAACCTTGTGTCCTTACTCAGCACACCAAAATAAGAAACAGTCTTTGAAATAGGGAGCCGGGCTATACGCACGCTACACACAGGAAGCGTATTCATCAGGGACGTCATTAAGAGGTTCCCTGGGGTCGCACTTGCTACCCCTGTGGTCTCCCTTGCTACCTCTAAAAACAAATTGAAGCTCATTTTTGTTTCTAGAGTGGCTGGCTTTCTTCTGTTTCTTAAAAAAAAGACGGGTTTCCACAAGTGTAACACCAGTGTAACACTTTGAGCAGTGACCCTAAATAAGAAAAAATAGGAATAACAAATAATTTGTCTTTCTGGAATTCTATACAATAATTGCTAGACTCACTAAAGGTTTATTTCAGGCACATTTCAGGGGTGAGTCACTGATTTAGTCTATTCTTAAACACCTCAAATTCACAATGCAGACAGAATCCTCCAAAAAGCATTTAGAGTAAGCATCGATTTCGGACTATGTATTTTGCTTTTCTTGTATGAAATGTATATCACGTTTCAGTGATATTGTAACCATATTTTTCATACTGTACTTGGAAACAATGCTATGTTATGCCACTTCCTGCTTTGTCAAGAGGTAAACGGTCGTGTTCCATCGCTTCTCGTGATGTCACTTTGGGGTGGGGTCAAATGACATCACTTCCTGTAATGTCATCAGTGGTCAAGGGTCATGTGATGTCACTTCCGCTACACCTGGCATTTTGCTGAAATGACGCCCCTGGTATTCATCCATATTAGATGCCAGAGAAAGTTGGGAAACAAATGTCCTTAGCCTGAAACTATCTCAGAAATGTTACCATACTGCTTTAAAGACCGTTCAGATTAGTTTGTGAATGTGGTGACCTTGAATTCACCAAGGAGGACGCCAAATCTATGCAGGTGATGTATATAGCATCAAGCTGGACATCACACACAGTAAACATCATCGGGTTAACGGTACCACACTCCCAAAACGACTTCCCAGAAAATGAGGTTTGTTTACCTGTGTTACTATCAAGCCTTGGTAACTACACTTCCAGGACAAGTGGTGGCACTACTCAGCTGGTTTTAAATCTTAAGAACTGCAGATTTTTGCCTGGCATTATCCAGAAGTAACAGTTATGAGAATCCATAGAAACAATGAATTAATCAGAAAAAAAACCAATGCAGTGTGTGGCCCTGCAAAGTCTTTTAATTATTACAAGTTGTAAGCCCTAAGCACCACACGTGGGTTTACAGATGAATAACCAGATGCTCAGTGCAGAATTATAACTTCTTGATAGGTGACTCAGGAAAATCTAGGTATACCTTTGCAAGCCTCTAGCATTTTATGCCCCAACATTGAATCTATTCTTTTGTAAAAAGGCACTTCTCAGAGGGCTCTGACAAACCCTATTCAACTTAATGAAGCCTTCGCTAGCAGGCATCAGTGACTAATGACGAGTTTTCGTTTCTAGGAAAAACCTTCAGCGAACCAACTGGGACACACATTTCAGATAAACGTATCAGTTCTGTTTCCTGTTTTGCCATATGGAGAGTGTATGAATCTGCTAAAATCATTTTTCCTCTACGAAGGATTCTTCACCGTGGGCTCTCACAAGGCTTTCCTGATGTCATGAACCTACAGGCAGACATAAATGCACACTGGGTAATCCAGAAGTCCATCATCCAATGAGGAACCACTCCATATGTAGGGCTCCTTGTATGCAGCATCATCATCCAGAGGTGTCTTCTCCGAAATTGATATTTATATACGCTCTAACTCTGCCTATCCAAGTTCATAGAGCCTATCTGAGTTAACTAGCTTTCACTGTCTATGTTCAGCTCTAGAAAACTGGGGCTAGGACAAACAAACATTCACCAACTAGTTCTACACTCTTCCTCATGTTATGATATGTTATGTTATGTCTCCAGGAGCTATTTTGTTATCTTAGTCCAATCACTCTTCAGCTTGTTTTTGTGATCAGGTCCCACAGACATCAGGCTTGGTCCCACCCCAAAATGGGCAGTCCAGCCCTAACTGCTAGGTCACATCCCTTCTGCACAAGACCACAAGCATCCCCAGACATGTTTCAGACTTATTGGGCTTCATCCATGAGGAGTAGCTTGGGTCTCTAGGCCCAGCAGCCTTGGGACCCACGTCTGGGCATACCCGTCCCACTCATGGTGAACAAGCAGTTTGGCTGGACAGCCACTTTTGTAATCGCTGGGGCTGTCACTTTTAGTGTTGATCTGGTAACAATCAGCAGTGATCCATTCTGGCATACAATACCCTATGGTGTCGCATCATACCTCATTTCTTTGGCATCATCAATTCTCTGCAGAGGTCAATTCTGGCATCCTCCAGCACGTTTTTCTTCTGCAAAGTGTGTGACTTCTGCAAGGGTCCTAAGGGGCATTTGAGAGTCCATGGAGGATCGGCAGAGATTTCATAAAGGGTGGGTGCTCCTTCCTATTAATCCCTTTTCAAATGGGTAATATGTCTTGGAGGATGAGGCAATGGTATCTCACCATACTCTATATCTTCAGAGCCTATGTCCTCAACTAAGAAAGTATGTCTCCTGGATCAGGAATGAGACGGGTATTTGGAGGCATTCTCTGCAACTCGCACCCTATACCACCTCCAAGTAACTCACAACACTGACATTAAGGCCCTGGTTGGTCTGGTTTCCTGGCATGCACTGTCCCCTTTATGCCTTGGGCTGGTGTCAAGCACCTTTGTCACAAAACCCTGTGCAAGAGGAAATATCTCCAGGTATGGATAGATTACTTATCTACCAAAAGACTTGCTATGATGCATCCACAAAAGAGAACAATCTGACTGGGTTACTTATTAGACCACGCACTTTGGGCTCAAGTGTTCCTTTTAGTTCAAGGTGAAACAGATTTTCATACAGACAAGATCTTAGAGCCCCTCCCCAGAGAACGAATACAACCAAATAAATTGTTCTATGGGTAGGTTTCCAGTCAGGATGATCTTCAGCCATGTTTTTCCTCACTGTACCTTTAACAGAGGAGAAGTATCCGTTTGCATATCAGTCTGGTCCCATCTCCCCTGGGCAGTCCAGCACTGAAATACTAGATAATTCTCCTCTGAATAAGAGAACCAACAGCAACCACGGAAACGTTTTTCAGCCTTGTTGGGCCTCATCAGTGAGGTGAAGCTGTGCCTCTCTGAGCACAGTGAGCAAGGGGTCCATGTCTGGATGTCTGGGTAATTTACGGTGAAACCCCAAGTCCCTGAACATTTAAACAAAGATGGAACACGGCCAAATAACCTGCTATATACGTAGGTGCCCACTCAGGAGGGTCTACAAAGACGTTTTAGATCACCGTACCTTTCACAGGGGAGAAATATCCATTTGCATGTCAGTCTGGTTCAACCCAGCAGATTTTCATATAGTCCTTCCTCTTCGTAAGGACATAATTGAGCTAATAACTAATAATAATATCTACTATAATTGTTTAAACATTTATGTTTATTACAATGTTTTTTTTTTTTAATGCAATCATTAATGCCCCAGTGGGAGATTAGAAATCATGTGCATTTTAGCATGAGCATGAGTACTCTTCTTCATCGACTAGTTGTACACATTCTTTCAACTATACCTGGCCCAATCTCCAAGGGAGGCAATCTTCGAGCTATGAAAACAGTCTATCAATCCAAATCGCTAACCTGGATCTGTTTGATTTTGTGACAAAAAAAATACGCTCTAAGGTACTGACGCGTCAGATCATTCACCTGGGTTACACTCAAAGTCAGAATCTAGCACATGCTCACCCACTCTTAGACATTCCAAAAACACCCTCCATCTGTGGCCAAGGATGGCTCGCTAGTGCTTTTTTCTCCCTTACCAGGATTTCATAATAAAATGCCACCCTTGAAACATTACACATCAATTGATATAATAATTCATTTATGTAGTGCTTTTATCCAAAGAAATTTAAATGGAACATTTGAATATACAATTATGATTACCCATTCGTAGTTGGTATTCACTTTATTGACCTTGGAAGGATGACTTGAACTTGGTGGGATTCAAACACATAATTTACAGATCACACCCACTTTTCAGCAGTGAGTGGCAAACACGCTGAGTTTACCGCACTAAACAATGACTCATCAGTGTGGGGATTTCCATTTACAAAGAATGGATTTCCTGCCGCAATTGTGGCATTGGGCACGTGTGTGGGTCACTGCATCATGGAGGCGTCTCACATGGGAGCCTGCAGAATCTTAGACCTCTCCTCTCTTTCCAACAGGTCACCTAGTATGTATCAATAAACAAACAATCGTGTCATCCAGAATATGAACAATGTTGAAATCGGTGCATCTGCTTAAATGTGTGACTCGGACATGGCCACTTACTTCAGCCTAGCTGGAATCCTATGGCAGGGGTGCACCTGTTTATAATGAGCCCATGTTCATCAGTCTTCTTTTGGGCTGGGCCAGTGTTGTGGTCCTCCATTACCGGCTTTCATTGTTGGGCCGTGCATTCCCATTCAAATCTCGATTCTTATTTCTCTGTCGGAACATCAGATAAGGTGCATGTCTACTTTTGCGGTATTATGGTGTCACAAAGCATGGCTACTAGACCTCTGTAATTGGCCCACTTATCCAGATCTTTATAATGAAGTTGTTATGCATATAGGCCATTTTTGATTTTAGAGAATCTTTGTGGCGTTTGCGTCACAAAAATGCTGAAACCGTTATTACACAAGAGAGAGAGGGAGGGAGGTGTGGGGGAACTGAACTCAGAATATCTGATTGCCATTGTCCTGGCAATGCCACAGCATAAAAATGCCAAATCATTAAAGTTTATTTTTCCAAACTCTTCTGCCGTACTACCCACTGAGGAGTTCCCTAACAATATTTGCTCCAATCAGCAGCTTTGTAAGGTGCAAGTCAGGTGCTGAGCTTTCCATTTCCCAGCCGCACTGTGATTTGTAAGGTTGCGATTTTGGGCTATCTTGGGTTATTTCCCCACCCAATTGGTCTATTTTGCGCACAATTCAGTGCAAGAAATTGCAGATGTGTGCAGGCATTTGGGCTGTCCTGGACTAATTTCGACCTCAGATATGTTTTTTAGTCAACTCGTGACTGCCTCTCTAAGAAACCCACCCCAAGCTGACTCTGTTTACCTCAACTCTCTCTGCCCACAACAACCCCACACGTACTCCGTCTATCCCCACCCATACATCCCGCCCCCATTACATGTGCTGGTTGAGTTTTGTTTGGACTATTTTGGCCTACTTTTGATGAATCGGTTTTGTTCTTCATGTTTTTTGCCCCTAACCAATTACAACCACCCATCCACCCCAACCCCACTCCCTCTACACTCAATCACCCCACCCCACCTCAACTCTCTACCCACACCAAGTCAACCACAGCCCCACTCTCTCCACTCCAATCCAGTCACTCACAACCCCCCACTCTATATACCCCCACCTATCCACCCCCCACTGTCTCTAACCCCAAAACCCACTCTCTCTACTCTCACCCACCCACCACACCCCCACTATCTACTCCAACCCACAGCCCGCACTCTCTCTACCGCCGTCCTCCCCAACAGCCACTCCCTCTACCCACCCCACTCTGTCCCCACACTCCCCATCCGCCACTCTCTCTCTCTACCATCTCCAACTTGCCCCACACCATTCTCTGTGTCCCACCCACCCATGCCACCCACTCACCAGGGTGAGTGTATAGAGCCCTGGGGAACACCACAGGTAGAGAGGTGGCAGAGCGATTGGGATCAGGTTGGACCTGGGGGGAGGGGTGGGTGGTCCAAGAGGTAGGAGGTCAGTCACTCCAGGGCCTGATCCGTGATGCCCAGGTTCTCACAGAGTCGATTGATCAGGATGGCGTTGTTGACTGTGTCAAAAACAGATGAAAGAAGGAGGGTCAGGACAGAAGGAATGCTGGAATCAAGGTTAGAGAGCAGATCTTCATGGGTGTTCAGGTGAGCAGTTTCCATGCCTCTGGTAGCTCTGAAGCCAGACTGATGGTCATGGAGACAACCAACAGATTATGTTTGGAGAGTAAGCTGCGAGATGGCAAGCTTTTCCAAGAGTTTGGCCAAGAAAGGGGTGATGGAGATTGGGCAATAGTTTGCCAGGCAGGTAGGATCAGCAGGGGAGTACTTAAGGGGAGAGGGGAACGTTCCAGTGGCTAAAGAGTGATTACAAAAATCGGCCAAGGCTGGATCGCGGGTGTCATTATGGTCCTTGATGGTTCTGGAGGAGCAGAGGAGCACCTGTTTGGATGACACTTTCATATATCAGACTTGTCTAGAAACCTTGTCAGGTGTTGTCAGAGAGAAAGAGGAAAAAGGAGGGGGAGAAGTAGAGATTGCCAAAGGGGGCCAATAGAGGAAGAGGGAGCGGAAGAGGAGATAGAGGACAGGATGCCCTGAGATTTAGCAGAAAAAGTGAGAGGCAGAGCCCCACAGAGGGCCTTGGAGGGAACAGGAGAGGTAGAGTCTGTAACAGAATTGACCAGTTCCTTGCACATTTTAAAGAGTTTGGCCGTGTTGGTAGAGTCCGCGGAGACACAGGCTTTAATGTGTGCTCTCTTCTTGATGAGTGTTTTTGCATTGACTGGCATTTTGGTGCAATCAGTCTAGGTATGTCTAAATGTGGCCTGGCATGCTTTACTGTAATGTTATTACGTGTCTACACTGGTCTACATTGTGCAGCCAGTTGGACATGTTTTCATTGTGGCATGGCATTTTTAATAGCAAAGAATTAATGTTCCTGTGCACTGTTGGTGACTTACATGTATTGGATTGGTGTTACCCTACAAAATAATTGCAAACACTGTGGCTTTATAGCCAATTTTTCTCAAAGTGTGCTGTATATTGCATTAAAATACATATTTATATATTTCTCCAAGTGCAGTGTGCGGCATACCCCTTCAGCAGCACGTTTGTGTATATTGCGCAAGCATGACAATCTAGGCCGGCCCAGAGTGTGGCGCGACCCGTGATTTGTTGCCGAGTTGCGGGGGGCCCCTTCAGCATGGCTCGCAGGGGGGCCCCCACATTTTGTGTTACCGCCACTGACCCCACTCTCTCTCTACCCCACCCACCCATGCCCTCTACCCCCACCCCACTCACACCTACCCTACCCCACCCCAACTCACTCTACCCCACCCTCACCACCCCTACTTTCTCTACCCCAACATCCCCACCCCCACTATCTCTCAACCCCCACCCACCTAACTCCCCTACCACATCGACCCAACCCAGCCTCTCAACCCCCTCCCAACCTACACCCCACTGTACCATCACACACCTGCCTTACCCTTCTTACTCTCTCTTCTCAGCCCTACCCCCTTCTTTTAATCCCAACCCATGCACCCTAACCCCTCTCTCCCTCTCTCTAGCCCCATCGACCATACCCCATCTCTTCCCTCTACCACCCACCTTACCCCATCTATCTACCCTCTCTCATCCTTCATCGCACATCCTCACTTTATTTCTTACCCTCTCACTCTCACCCTTTCTCACTCATATTTCCTCCTGCGATCATCAACAGGTTTCTTATTAATATCTTCAGAGTAATGTGGTTTCAAAATCTGGTCGGCTTTAATATATTGGAGATGTATTTAGGGAACCCAATCCAGCGAGTATTGAACCATTAAAAGAGTCCTCTTGGACCTTACACCTTTATCAGGAGCCCATTGAGGAACTGATATTCCGAGCATCTAGGTCGAGGGCACTTGGCCCTAATAGGCTAAGCAATAGGATCCTAAAAAAGGATGCAGCGATATGGGCACAAGCCCTGCTGCTAATGTCTAAGGGCGTTTTGACAGCTAGATGTTTTCAGGACTCGTGGAGACGTTCTATTATAATTCCCATCTATAAGGAGGGTGATCGGGTGGATCCCACAAACTACCACCCAATCGTCCTTCTGGACATGAATAGTAAAATCTTCTCTGGAACAATATTGAGGGAACAAGAGAATTCAGCAGAGAGGAAGGGTGTTGGGAGGAACTCCCAGGTATGCCAGAGGGACACTGGAAGTTCCTGGACTTGGAGGGCTCAGCACACTGCCCCAGGATACACAGAGGACTCAGTTAATGGCAAGTTCACACTGCGGTTTATTACAGACAAAACCAACAGGAATCAGCACAGGAACAGAGAATATTCATGCACATCTCGCTCTTCCTCCGCTCGCAGGCTGGGTTTTACTCCCAAATGGTGTCAGCACTTCGTCACAACCTGGGCCCCTCTCCAGAAATCCTATCGGGCCCAGTTATTGCGTACTGAGCACTCTATATCCTATACAGGACAATATAGATGTTATTCTACTGGCCCTGGAGGACAAAGACGTCCCGCCGGGACCTGAGGACACCGGCCTGAGACCAAAATCAGACTTTCAACCAAGAGACTCTGAGACCCCTGCGTCCATCCTCTCGTTTGAGAAATGCATTCGGCAAGAAATTGGGAAATTACAGTCCATCACAAAACAACGTAGACAGAACCTGACCTCAGGAGAAAGAAAAGCCCTTGCCACCCTAGGTGCCAATAACACTGTCGTGATCAAACCAGCCGACAAGGGTGGGGCCATCATCATACAAAGCAACATTCAGTACAATAACATGGTGATGTCACTCCTCGAAGAGGAAGGCAACTATAAGAAACTGAAAAAGACCCCACATCAGAAATAAAACACAAGATCCAGGAAATAACAGGATACGCATTGGAACACAATTGGATCACTGAGAAGGAAGAAGCCTTTCTTAATACATCAGAAGGCAGAACACCCGTTCTCTATGCCCTTACCAAAATCCACAAAAATAGTCACACACCCCCCCGGGAGATCCATCGTATCGGGGTGTGGCTCTATTCTTGAACCCATTGTTATTTTCATTGATCACTTTCTCAAACCTCTGAGCCAGCAGACTCCTACATACCTAAGGGACACCATGGACACTATCACCAAATTCGAAAACCAACCATTCCACTCCTCAGAAGATCTTCTGGTATCCTTAGACATCAAAAGCCTCTACACGTCTATTCCTCAACAAGAAGCACTGGAATGTATGAGACATCACTTGACACAACACATGACACAGAGACGGGTGCCGATCAACCTGATCATTGAACTCCTCGAATTGGCACTTACAAATAACTTCTTCGAGTTCAACAACACCTTTTGCCTCCAAACCTGTGGGACAGCCATGGGCGCAGTGTTCGCCCCCAGCATGGCCATCATCTTCATGTCCGAATTCGAACTGACACATGTCCTCAACATGACGAACCCGTATCTTGACTCAGTTACCTTATGGTCTTGATACATTGATGATATTCTCTTTCTTTGGAAAGGAGAAGACACCACCTTGATGGAATTTTTTCAATGGCTCAACTTGCGTACCACTGCCATTCAATTCACCATTTACAGGAGTAACTAGAAGATTAACTTCTTGGACCTCACCATTGCACCGAAAGACAATAAACTTGAGTGTTCCATTTTTAAAGAAAAACCACAGACCGTAATACGGTCCTACATTACAATAGCCATCACCCCAAGAGCCCATGAAAGAATCTCCCGTATAGACAGTTCTTGAGGATCCGTCGCAACTGCACGCAAATGGACGATTTTCAGAAACATTCAAATGACCTTCAGACAAAGCTGTTGTCTAGAGGTTACCCTAAGAAACTTATAAAAAACACCCAGAAGAGAGCAAGATACACACAGAGAGAGGCCCTCCTGACACCCCAAGACCGAACTGCCACTTCTGAGAATATCTTGACCTGCGTCACCACCTTCAGCCCAACTACTTCCAAACTCAAATCCCTCATCAAAAAATTCTGGCCACTTGTCCAACTCAATCTTCCAGATGAACCTAAACCACGTATGGCTCTCAAGAGGTCCAGAAATCTCAAAGAATTCCTTACCAGTTCCAAATCCAACAAAACTCCAGCTCGCTCCACTTTGCGGAACATGAGAGAAATCATTGGACATCACCCGTGCGGTCAATGCACAGCTTGTAAACAAACCAAGAAACTCAACTCGTTTATGATTGAGGGGAAAGAGTGGAAAATTAGACACTTTTCGAATTGCAAGTCCACCAATGTTATATATGTAATCCAATGCCCCTGTGCATTACGGTACGTAGGCCAAACCTCAAGACCCGTTCACAAACGTATTTGCGAACACAGATCAAGAATACAATGTAAATCTCTTACTGCTCCATTGGTCCACCATTTTGTTGAATTACAGCATAATTGCGACTCTTTTTCTTGGTGGGTGGTGGATAAAGTTCAAAACAAAACCAACATCACCAATACCCTCAATTGCAAAGAGGCATGGTGGATGCACAAACTTAAATCCACTACCACCGGCCTTAACGAGGCCATACCAGGACCATTCAACATCTGAAATTCCTTTCCTAATGACTACATTATGAGCTCAGGTTCTGCTCCGCCCTCTGCCACAATCTATGCACTTATATGCAACAGAGATTATTGTCTACCATATTTTCAGACACTGTTACACGTCCGTGTGTGCCTGTATTGATGTGCATACTCATGGTGCCATTCACCACCAATGTCTATCTATGAGGTTTGACTTGAAGTACAATTTTGTATTTTTTATGTTGTATCTGTGTAGTACATGCACGACCTGTGTTATAACTCTGTATTTTTACAATGTACCCCCTGCTCTTACCTCCTGACGCAGGTTACTAGACATACATATCTTAGAGCGTCCTCACTTTTGGAACTGATTTACTGCCCCCCTCTTTTTACAATGATGTGGTTCCCTCAGACATATCTTTTTTTCTGATGTTATTTTCGTTGTCTTCTTGGTACATACCAGGTGGCATTGCCAGACCTCATGCCTTCACTTGCTTCCCACTTATGATGGGCATTTCCCACTCTAACATCACCACTGGGTCTATGGCATTTCTCCCCTTTCCCCCCCACCCGCCTAACAGGACGCACATAAACTGTCCCCAGCACTGATCCCCCACTCAGTTCGGCCTTCGGACGCCACTTCTTTCGCCTCTATTAACAATCTTCTCTTGCTGTGCGTTCATTTCTCGCACACACCACAGAGCAGCATGACCATCGACATGCCGCTTCCTTTTTCTCTGATTTGAGTGCGGTATGATTTTCACTCCTGCTTCCCTACCCACGCCGGTCCCCCTTTTCCCACCCACTCTTCCCTCCCACACCCACCCCTGCGCGCCCAGCACTCACCTGGTTCACTTCTTTTCTTTTTTCACCCCCCCATAGTTTTTTCACACACGGATCAGTTGATCCAAGGTGCCCCTAGGCTAGATTCTCGTAGCATTCTGTACTGTTCCTGCAGCAGGGAAACAAGTCAGAGACCCTACCCGCGGGATTCTGCGCAGCAAAGGCACTGTGAACACGAGACAGATCTCTCGTGCGCATGCGCAGTGACTTCGCGCTCGTAAACGCTTATTCGCAGCTCTCCATCACAGAGAGAGCACAGGCGCCATTCTGAGACGCCGGTCATTGTGCTGCCCGTCCTGACTGACTGCAGGTATGGCCTTCCACACCCGGACTCGGCAAAATCAGCCACTCGCCGCACTCTCCCCCTGAGAGTGCCTACCCTTCTTGACTCGACAAGCCCCCCTATGGATACTTACATGATCCTTACTTTTTCGTTCCTATCCATCCCACAGGGCGCTCCAGACGCTCCTTCCCCCCAGAGCCATCCAGTCATGATGCCTTCACCTCTGGACTGCTCCTGAGACAGTCCCCCGCCTAATCCAAGTGGGACCCCACCTACCAGCCTCAGGTACTTTTTTGCCCCCCCCACTTTTTCCCACTCCCCAATGCACTTCCATGCATTTTTTAACCTGCCTGTCCTGCACTCATATCCACTTCCATTGACTCATGCAATTCTCCCCTCACCCCTTCTCCCTTCTCTTCCCTCCCTCCCCCCCCTTCTCCTTCTTCCCCTGTCTTCTCTTTTTCTTTTGCGTGCCTCACAGGTTCTACCCTTACGGACCTACCTCCGACCGCGCTATCCACCCTGAGTGTCCAGCAAGATTAACCCACCAACCGCCGGCCGGCATCCCGGCGATCCACACTACCTACGCCCACACAGGCGACCTCTGCCCTTCCAACCACATTATGATGAAACCCTTAGGGTTCATCCGCTCCAACTGGACGCACGACCAGTGGTGAGTGGATTCTGTTACTGGAACCTTTTTTAGGATTTGTCTTCAGCATTTAATGCTACACATTGTCCCTGACCAGCTACTAGCAGCTGTTTTAACTATACTCTCTTATGCACTTTTTCTACCTTTTCTGTTTCTCTCAACACAGAGTTTCCTGACTCTCTTTGGCCCCAGAAGAAGGCTACCATCTATTCTGCCGAAACGTGACCAAATATGAGGTCAGACTTTAGCCGGGCATAGGAGACTGATCTCCAACGTCTCCTCCATCTGAACTTTTACCCTGTGTTTTTCACACTCATTGGCATGAAACATCTTTGCTCACAAACAAACTGTTAGTTAAAATGTATAAATGAATGTTTTACTTGCCATGCCTTTTACTTTGACCATTTATTTCCACATTGATGTCATAGTGAATGTTGAACTATGCTTCTGTGTTCCACAACGCACATTATAGATTGTTATATGTAAAAAAACGTACTAAAATGCTTTGCACAAAGAAAATAAGCATCAGCTAATCAATAAAAAGCTGCAATTGTGTACAAAAGAATTGGAATTTTGGACATCAATACTACATTAGAGATATCTGTTTGACAGCAGCAACGATGCTGTTTCCCTTAACAGTTGCCCAAACTGCACGGGCACTCATTAGGGTCTAAAACCAGTGTGCACGGAATTTACCCAACGCACCCCCAAGATCCATAGAGGATAGGACAACCCCCCCTTGTCATAACCTGGCATGTCAGGTGGCTGGCCTAATCCATCTCCAATTCACTAACTATAACATTGTTGCAGTGTTGTGGACTTACCATTGGTTAGTGCCCATTGCTACCTACCGCTAGGGTACTAGACTGTGATTGGCTAGAGCTTACGTCCCCAGGCATGAGACCCGAGATGGTTTTCAGCTCACTGTGTGCATTTCAAGGTGATGAGAACGATTATGTGTCTGTATTGTAACTTGTGTGCACACCCTTTGCCTTATGAGAGTGCTCTCCTGTCCAGCGCAACACTTGTTGCATATGGGTGCATACTGTTGCATACTTGTTGCAGTCTGTATCTGTCTACCTGAGACCAGCTCTCGTTTCCCACTGCCAATCGCTGTCCATTGTCTGCTTCAGCTGCGACACGGGTTCAGAGACCATTCATTTGTGCTCTGCAGCTCTGAATTATGTGGATTTATTCATATTTACCTTTGGAAATCCTGTTACCTGTCTCCATACTTACCATCTGAGGAACCTGCTCTCACCTGTGCGCGTCTTTAAATCTTCCGGAACGCTGACATCTTCATCTTGGCACCGCAGCTCACCTTCAAACCTTCCGGAACGCTGAAAACTTCACCTTGGTAGCGCAGCTCATCTTCAAACCTTTCGGGACAATGAAACCTTCATCTTGACACCGCAGCACGACACGCTAAACCCGCAACCGCAGCACCTGCAAGTAAAAACAAAAGGCAAGGTTAGACACTTAACAGACATTAAGTTTAAGACCGCACTACCACCGAACCTCGCGCTTTTCCTTAAACCATCACTTACCTGTTGTTGGACATTGCGGTTTGATCCATCTTACTCCTGGCGGCGCTGTAAGCGATATTCAATCAACACTACAGCTAAGTCAATGCCTAGTCTGGGATGCTGAGGAAAACCCTTATTGATGTATTTTTATATCCAGTTCAGTACTCTGGATGACAACCCTTGTATAACACCCCCCTCTTAGAATCCCCCTGACCCCACTGAGCCAAGAAGTAGGTTTGTTTTGCAAATTAAAAGGTTTATTTGAAAATTTAAACAATATACATATTTATCACACTTCTATAATTAAATTGATAATGGATATTACACTTGTGAATATGAGCAGTAGTCAGCAAGAGGTAACTTATGAATAGGAACAGAAGAATAAGGTGGGAAAGAATGCTTTATATGGTTCAAGGAAACTCAAGGTGGAATAAAATGCAGTACAGAAATAACTTATGATTTTAGCAAAAGGTAACATGATCACTTTTTCTTTTGACAATTCACTCCCCCCCTATGCAATACACAGTCTTCAAGAATCCCCACAAATCACACTTTATAATGCAATACACAGTTCCAGTTCTCCCAACAAGCTTAGGGAAAACAGGGATGAGTTTTAAACACAGGCGAATTACTTTAATGTGGTTTGCAAGGAAGTGAAAAGGTGCTAAAATTGCTTTTAATTCCCTCTAAAGGTTCAGGGTAGGTGATGGCTACTTTATGTTAGTTCAGGCTCACTTTAACAATACTCTATGAATGATTAGCAGATTGCAAACGAATTTTAGCAAAGAGAAGCAAAAAGCTGCTGATTTCTACAGATGAAGAAACCGGGCCAAATCACAAATCACGGTAAATTTCGCGAGTGCGTGTCTCGCGATTACGGAACAAATATAGGGAGTAGGAAGTCGGTTCTGGGTTCGTTGGAAAGCCTAGCTTCTAAGCTTTCAGATGAAAGTTAAACTGGTTCCGGAGATACGGATGATTTAAGAAAGGTAGATTTTCGGATTTAAAGTAAAACTCAAAATGACAGGTGACAGCTTGCAGCTGCAGAATCGACAGCTGACAGTTGTGCAGCTTTAAAAATGACAGATGACACGATTTCTAGGAGGCAGTTCTACTTAGGTTAAAATAGCTTGAATTAGATTATTTTAACTAAGAGATTGGGTTCTGCACAGTTCTGGCGGATACTCACTCCTAATTTTGAAATTAATGGGCCTCGTCACGGATCTGGTCAACTGGACTGGACTTCGGTTCTCTCTGCTCGGCAGGTCAATCAGGCACCGGTTCTGCTCACAGCAATCCAGATCTCTGGTTCTGCTCACAGCGGTCTGGGTCTCTCTGGATCTCTGGTCTGGTCTCTGGCAATTGTTCTTGGCAAAGAATTCAAACAGCTCGCCCGGCTGTGGAATAGTTTGCAAATGATTTTAAGGATGCTGAGGCCTGCTGAGAAGAGTTCTCAGTTTGTGGGTTTAGGCCCTTGCTTTAAGTTCTGAAGTAAAGTTCTGGTCTTTGGAGATTGATGGGTGTGAAGTCTGGAGTCTCCCGGCAGAGCGTCCCGCAGAAAATGGAATTGCATGTCTCTACCTGTCCCAGCAGTCTCTTTTTATGTGTTTTGGAAGTGGGTGTGTGTGTGGCATAACTGAGCCTGCCCCTCTCTTGATTTGATAGGTCAATAGATTCTTTGGTCCCTGATTTGGGAAGGGATAGTGTGTCAGAGTGATGTCATTTTTATGACCTGCAGAAATGACACTCCCCTGGTCAATGTGCACACAAACCTATTCCTGATCCAAATACATATTTGCCAGGTACACAGTTGTTTGACATCACATACACACATCATATATTACTAAAGATAGTCCCTGTCCCGACTCTGGCGTTTCTAGGAGCTTGCATTCAAAAATGGCAACTTATTTTCGATTTTAGTGGGTTTTGCAATATTGGTTTTTCATCAAAAGTTATACAAAGGTACATTTCCCTTCCACATATATCCCAGTAACTTTCCATGTCTCTAGCTTAAACACATTGTCTACAATAATCATAATTAGCAGGGTTTTGCCCCAGAACATCTCAAATCAAGAGGGCATTTTTCAAACTAAGACTCTCAAAGTTGTACATTCCTGTCATTTGGTTACAATAAATTATCACTGTTTCTATAAAATATATATTTGTTGCAATTCAACTCCCCCAAGTGTTTGGGTCCGCCTCCAGGAGTCTGGGTGGGTCAGTGATCACATGTCTCTCCTTGCTGGCAGAGGGCTGTTGACAGGAAACACTCAAAATTAACATACCCCATTCAACAGAAAGAGCCTTTTGTGTGGGCTCCAGCAGGCTGCCTGGAAGTCTCTCCTCAATCAATCAACAGGGTCATGTGATATCCTGCCTCCTGGGGTGGGAATCTCTGAGGTGTTAAGGTTTCCCAGCCTCTTGGCCTCTGGGAACAGCAGGTGGCTAGATTTCCAATTAACCAACAAGCTTTGAAGTCCCTGCCCTCTTGCAACTCCTAAATACAGTTTCCCTGCCAGAGTTTAGACCGCTAGCGCCACCTTGGGGAATTTGTCGGTACTGCATCCATTTTTGAGTTGTCTTGAATTACTGCATTTCAATAGAGTGGTCTTTTGCTTGATAGTATAGGACCCTTGCTTAACATTGTTTTGATGGCATCCTTACAGTAGAGTGGTGATGTGGAACCCCCCCACAAGAAGGTTGTATCTTTGGAGTGGACTCTTGCCACCTGCGCAGTTCTCCTATTCTGGCATGAATGTGGGCAGCGATAGCTCATCCCCACATCCACCCAGTCTATTGATTTAGTTTGTTCTGGGATAGAATAATGGGCGGTGACAGCTCATCCCCACATCTACCCAGTCTATTGATTCAACATGGGTCAAAACCTTTGACAAAACCCCCCCGCCCGACTACGCTTTGATTCAAGTCGAGGGGAAGTCGGGTGCAAAGGAGGTTTTGAGCCCTTGCACTGGTATGTCCCCATTATCTTCTTCCAATTCTGTGGATGGCATAGTTCAGCATCTTTTCTTCCACCCAGTTGGATCGATCGGTTCTCCTCGCCGGTCCTGATGGGAATATTAGGTGGTACCCCGGGCCCCTCGGGTCTCTGCTCCCGGTCCCCGGATCGTCCTCCTTGGCCAGTCTCCACGTTTTCTTTCTCCTAGGACGACAAAGGAAAGCGGCAATACCTATTCGTAGACATTTCTTCCCCACCATTGATATAGTGGGGTGGCATATACATTTTATAGTCAAAACATTTGCGTTCTTATTTTAACAAAAAACAAGATACAATTATAAGACATTTTTTTTCCAAATCATAATATTTTAGAGACTATATGTGGGATATTTTAGGGTTGGAATTGAATTACTCTGGAGCGGTCCCCTCTGGTATTGCAGAGGACTCCTCCAGTTGTTGCAGAGTGTGCCTGGGATGGCAACACTTTAGCTGATTTATATGGACCCACTTATCTTCCCCCTCTGCCAAACTGCCTTTGGGGATGCAGATCTTATAGGCAACAGGGGAGATCTTGTCTATAATTTCAAAGGGTCCCTTCCATGTAGGCAAACATTTTCGCTGTTTGGCCTGGTTCCTTTGGAAATTGTATAGATAGACCCGGTCCCCCACAGTATATTCCTTCCTGGTGGTCTTCAGGTCGTAGTGGGTTTTCATGCTCTCGGCTGATCTTTCTAGATTCCGCTGAGCATAGGCAAAAGCATGCTGAAGGTGTTTCTTTAAATTCTCCACATACTCATGAGTTGTGGAGGCATTTATAAACGTTTGCTCTTGGGTTCTGTAGAGCAAATGCTGGGGAAGCACCATCTTGCGTCCAGTCATCAACTCAAACGGTGACATTTTAGTTGCAGATGAAGGGGTAGATCTGATGGCCATTAGGACCAGAGGTAATCGGATATCCCAACTTGGCCCAGAATCTGCCACAAACTTTTTTAAGATGCTCACAATGGTTCGGTTATATCTCTCCACTGCTCCAGAAGAAGCTGGCCTGTAAGCAATGTGTAGCTTCCTTTTAACCCCCAGTATCTCCCACATCTTTGTCATTACTTCACTGGTGAAGTGGCTACCTCTGTCTGACTCAATCCTTTGAGGTAGACCAAAACGGGAAAAGATGTGGTTAATCATCAGGGCAGCTGCTGTTTCTGCCTTGCAATTTGGGGCTGGGAGACATTCCACCCACTTGGTAAACAAGCATGTAACGGTCAACATGTACTTGTTTCCTCTAGACGAGCGGATTACAGGGCCTACAAAGTCGATTTGCAAATCTGACCATGGCAGTGTCATCCCCCTCTTTTGGAGAGGCGCACGGTGTGTGAGGGATGATGGCTGAAATTGTGCACACACAAGACACCCCTTCAAGTATTGGTCGAGGTCCTGCCCCATGTGTGGCCAGCATGCAACCTCTCTTAAGATTTCCAGTGTTGTGTGAAACCCCATATGCCCGGCGGTGGCAGCGTCATGGGCGTGACTTAACATCAGGTTTCGGAATGAGGTAGGGACCACCCACTGATCATGGCCAGCTTGGGATTTCCTTACCAAAAAACCGTCTTGGATTCGGAACCTTTTTGGACGTTTCATCAACACTCTTAGGTCCTCTTTCCCAATGTAATCGGTATCCGTCAGGGGAAAGTTCTCAGGGTCCTCAATGTGTTGGTAAAACTTACCAATTATTGGATCCCCCTTCTGAGCTGTAATCAAATCAGCATCAGGGGTCTCCTTACTCCATTGTGCAGTTGGAAGATCATTGTGAGCATTGGCCTGGGACCTAGTGATGGCAGTGACCTGGATTTCCCCCAACAGGGACTCTATTTCTATTAGATCCCCTTGGATGGCCCCGGTTTTGGCCAGCTGATCAGCTAAGTCATTTCCAGTTTTGTCTGTTCCCTCTACTTTGGAATGACCCTTGATCTTTTTCCAGTAGATGGTCATCCCAATCGATGTGACCAGATCATCTATGTTTTGGATTAATTTCCCATGTTTCAGGGGTTTGTTATTAGCACATAACATGCCTCTGGTTTTCCAATTAACCAGGTGCTCCACGAACCCGTTCCGTACATAATCCGAATCTGTGATTATGACCAGTTCGTGGAGTTGATGTTGGACAGCAGTGAGGATGGCCTGATGCACAGCCATCAATTCTGCCACCTGACTACTTCGGGGACCAATTTTGTATCCAGCGGAGGGTTCTGGTGACTCATTCACCCATGCATTCCCTACGCCGGCCACCAGTTCTTCTCCCCGTTGTTGTCAACATGGTAAGAGCATCCATCCACATAGACAGTGGGCATTCCCTCACACTTGTCTTCTTCAAAGACTTTGTGTGGGGAATTAAGGTATGCCTCCATGTTGTCCTTGGTTTTTAGACTTTCGTCCTCGAGACAGTTTTCTCTGGCACAATCATGCAAGTCAGCCAGACCTTGCGCGACGGGACTCTTCTTGTTTTGGCCATATCCGACCTCCACAGGAAAGCATTGCATTGACAGAATCCAGGAAGTAATTCGGGAATTACTCACATTTCCGGCCCGGATTCTGTCACTCTGGAGATATTGCAGAGGCTGGTGTGGAGTCTCCACTATGTTGTGTTCCCCCTGGATAAACGGGCGGTAATTCTTCAATGCCCACACCGTTGCCAGGAGTGCCTTCTCACAATCGTTGAATTTTTCCTCCACAGAGGATAAAGTCTTGCTCGCATAGGAGATTACTTTATTGACCTTGTCATGCTTTTGGTATAATACTGCCGTCAAGCACGTATTAGAGAACCCTGTCTCCAGGAAGAACTCCTTGTTTCTGACAGTGTAAGCTAGGCAAGGCGCTTGTGAGAGGCTTCTCTTGAGTTGTCTTACTGCCTCGGATTGTTCTGGACCCCATTCCCACTTGAGCCCCCCTTCAAGAGATGAATCAGGGGTCTAGTGATCTCTGCGTAGCCTTCAATGAACTTTCTGCTGTAATTAGTCAGTCCAAGGAGGCTCCTTAGTTCCCGCAGAGTTGTGGGGTCTTTCAGCTTCTGAAGTGCTTCCACTTTCTTTTCTTGGGGACAGAGACCCTGAGGAGTAATCTCATGCCCCAAGAAATTAACACGGGTTCTACACCACTGTGCTTTCTGGAAGGAAAGTTTTGCTCCCGCGGCCCTCAACTGTGTCACAGCATAACGGATCTCCGCTATGTGTTCTTCCACAGATGAACTTTTGATGAGGACATCATCTACATAAGCCAGGTTACCCCTCGCACCTAGGTTGGGCATGGCCTTATGTAGGAAAATGTTGAATTAATTGCCGGAGTTGAGGTATCCGAAGGGAGTCCGGGTCCATGTGTACTGCTGGCCCCCAAAGGTAAAAGCCAGTTTGTATTGGTCCTCCCTACTGACAGGCACGGTCCAGTATCCATTGGTCAGGTCTATTGCTGTGAATACCTGTGACCCCTGAATCTGGGCCAGCCCTTGGTCAATGTAGGGCAGAGGCCATCGGGAAGTATGGACCCGTTTGTTGAGCTCCCTAAGGTCGGCCAGAGTCTCCACTGGCCATTTGGCTTCAATATTCCCAGCACCGGATTATTGAAGGTGCTGTGTACTGGACGGATTATTCCCCGGGACTCAAGGTTCTTAATTATTTCAGTAAGGGACTCCATAGATGCGAGAGGCAAACGATATTGCTTCACAAACACTGGAGTCATTCCAGGGTGCGTGGGAATTGTTGTGGTGTGGATGTCGGTGTGACCACAGTCATATGAGTCTACCGCAAAGAGATCATGGAAATCCAAGAAAACTTGTTTCAACTTTTGCTTCTGTTCCAGAGTCACGCAGGCATCAGCTAGGTTGACTCTCTCTTCCAGCATCTGCCTGAAGCCTGGAAAGACTTCTGGTTTGACTATCTCAGCGGCCTCCTCCAGCTGGGTGGAGAAGTCCCTGGTCAGAGTGCTGATTTGGACTGGAGGCTTCAGGTGGGAAAGGCAGCCCTCATGGACATGGAAAATCACCTCATCCCTCCTGAAGTCACAAGTCACATCTTCCTTATCATAAGGGCAAGAAGTGTACACCAGGAAGTTCCCCCCATACCGGGTGAAAATCCTGTCTGGTGTTGTATTGTCCTCACTGTCACTGTCAAAACAGTCCTTGGGGATTGGTCCTAACAGTTCATTTCCTAAATCAATGGAAAAATGTCGGTCATCAACCGCCATTCGAATAATGGTGCCTGCGGCTAGAGTAATACTCTTTAAGTCTCTGTTATCTACCTCTATTGGAATGGTGTCATGTTCTATGTTGACTAATGGTGTTGGGTTTACCCCCAACCCTTGGTGTTGGAGAGATGCATTTAGATGTATGTAAGCATCAGGGTTTTTCAATTTTTGTCCTCTTTTAACTTTCACTTCCAGGGAGAATTGTCGGGTCCTTTCTGGAATGGTGACTTCCTCTTTGATCTGATTTTCAACTGCATAAGGTAGCAATTGAGCTGACCTAAATGCTTTTTCTGGATCATCAAAGCCCACGGGATTATCCGCTAATCGGGACCAAGCTTTGAAGTTTATTAGGTCCAAACTAATGGCAAAGCGATTGAGAATGTCACTGCCTAAGTAAAAGGCGGCAGTGACGTCTCGCACGACCCAACAATTATGGACTATGCTCTTGTTGCCAATGGAGATTTCGAGCATACACCTGCTTGGCAGGAGATGTTTGGAATTAGGTCCTTCCAGGTCCATTTCCCATTTGTCTAGCAGTTTGAATGTGGGAATGGCTGGATCTTTTGGGAGTTGGCGGAACATGGCTTCGCTGATGAAGCTCTTACCGTTGTTCACACACACTCGAGCGAGAACAGAGTCCTTCCCATCATTTAACTGAACAGGGATGAACAACTGCTCTCCAATTTGCTGAATATCAGCCAGGCTCTGAGCTGATTTCACATTTTTCTGGACTATAGGAGCGGGAGTTTCTGATTGTTGATTAGTAAAGAATTTCAGGGTGTTTCCTTCCAGTGTGGAATACCACCTTAAACTGGAAGGAAGGTTGATTTTCAGAAATAGAGAGGACCCCCCATCACCAGTCTGTTGTCCTACTGCTACTACTATCACGTCTGGAATTTGGTTGTTCTGGAAGTGAAATTCTACTTGGTCAGATTTTTGTTCAACCATGTGGCAGGTGCCATTTAAACTAACATGGTTGACACTCTATTTTAATTTTATTGGTCGGCTAGTCTTGGTCCAGAGGACTTTGTTTACGCAATCTATTAGGGGTGACAACCTTCTCAGGAGGTCATTCCCTAGTAAACCAGGGGTGCCCTCTGGAGTCACTACTATGACCGGGTGTTTCACCTTGTGTCGCCCAATTTTGATGTCCAAATCTGCAGTCCCCTCGACAGGAATTTCCTTCCCGTCAAAGTTCTGCAGTTGTCCAGGAAGTGAGGTGAGAGGAATACGGTAATTCACCCCCCTTCCTGCATTTAGTTCCTCAAAGGTCCTTTTGGACAGAAGGGTAGCTTGGGATCCAGTGTCCACCAGTGCCAAAATTGTACCCTGCCCCAGTACTTGTACCGGGGCATAGTATCTTCCCTGCTTCTCCTCAAGGGGGCACAGATAATGCACATTTTTGGACAACTGGTGGGCTAACTTTCTGGTTTTGGACATTGCTAGCGAAGAGATTTGGGCAGAATTCTGTGGAGAGCCTTGGGAATCTGAAAGAAAAAGTTGGCAACTGGAAATGGTTTCGGGTTCTGGGCCGCCCCCCCCCTTTTTGGAGGCAGTCATCAGGATGGGTTTGACCCATGGGATTTTGGTATTGTCGGTTCTGGCATGAGATGATGGGCGGCGGTAGCTCAGTCTCCACATCTCCCCAGTCTGAATTGGCATCCCTTGGGACCCAATTTTCCTTGGGAGGAGTTCCCCCATCTCTGAAGGAGAAGATCCTTTTCCCAGGATCTTCTGAGCATCCCTCTCCCTCAAATTGGAAGACCTGTACCTCCTCCACAAAGTGGGTCTGTTTGGGTCCTTTGTTTCTCCTACCCCCCCTCTGCTCCTTGGGAGGCAGGCTTTCAGGGGCAGGAGATTTCGTTTCCGGTTCCTGGTTTTACAGGGGCTGCTTACAAGTTGGGAAGGAAGCTTCCTCCAAGGCTTTACACCCCCCTTCCCCTTGTGCCTCCTCCCTGGGAACCGGTGGGTTATCGGGGTGCTGCCCCCGTCATTGTTCTGGAGCACCAGGCCCAGAGTTTGCGGCATTCTGTGGTGGCATGCTCATCTGAGGGTTCTGTTGAGCCCTCAGTATGTGACCCAGATCCCGTGCCATATTTTGGACCTGGCGCTCAAGTTGTGAAATCCGCTCAGGCTGATACGGGGCTCTATTTTCTCCCCTGGGCTGATCCCGGGAAGGGTAGCTATCCCTTCTCTGGTAGTACCCCTGGTTGGGAAGATTTTGGTACCCCTCCACCCTTGGCCTCCCCTCTCCCAGATTAAGTTGTCTGGGCTCAGGGAATTGGGGAAAGAAGGATGGATGATTTTGGGGCTGGAAATTGGGTGGATACCTGGGGAAAAAGTTCTGCCCAGGATTTGGAGAATTTCTGCCCTCCTGTGGGAAGTTGGGAGGGATGTTCCCTGGGTTAGGTGCTTGGCTGGATCCCCCCCCTTGGGCTGGAGGAGTCCACACATAACCCAGGATTGGTCGGTTTCCCTTGTAGAGGGGACTTACATAGTCAGGGGAGCGTGGGACCCCATTTGTGGGACTACCTCCTCGACTCCCTGTCTGTGACTGGCCCGAGGGCCTTCTGGGCTGTGAATAATTTGGTGCAGGCAGGTTTTTAGGCCCCCCCATCCCCAAATCTAAAACGGGGGCAACCTTTACCTCTGCCACCTTGGCAGCAGCAGGGGTGCTGTTGGTTTTGGGGTTTTTCGGCGCATTATTTTTATTTTCGATGGGCTTCTGCACCTCAGAGATCCGGGTAGCCTGTTCAATGACCCAGTCTAAAGATCTTTTCTCATGAAAATCTCTCACGAGCTGGGTCATTATGTATTTGGGTAAGGCATGGAAAAACGTATTGATAAATTCTCTGCTATCTGTGCGCACCCTTCTGGTGGTCTGCGCAAAAGCACGCTTTAATTCTTGCACAAACTCTTGTGGGGCCTGATCCTCCCCACATTGCAAATTGTAGGCTGCCTTGCGAGCCTCTTGAGGATTTCTGTGCACAGAAAAAGGTTTCAAGATGGCCGCCCTGTATGTGGACCACCTTGAATGGTTTTGATCCTCCAGCCCCGCAAAGAAACTGGAGTATTCTGGTGAGAAGGTCCACTTTACATATTGAATACAGCTTTGGTTGTCCTTCAAATGGAAAGTCTCCATCATTTGCTGATAGAGCTCCAAGTGTTCCCAAACAGAATACTTGGCGTTCTTATGATAAGGTGTGATGACACTCCTTATTGCCTTTATTTGTTTCAATGGGTCCTTAAGCAAGGCCCTTTTTGCCTTATTGGCCTTTTTGGTTCAGGTAACCATGGTCCATTCATCCTCCGACTCAGAAGCGCTGCTCCCAGAGGTGCCCGTCTGATCTTCCAGGTTTTCCCAGATTCTGCGAGCCTGGGAATGGCTGGCAGAATGTGGGGACCTGGTCTCCTGTGTCCTGTGACGCTCAGAGGAGTCTTCAGATCCCTCCTTGCTACCAGGATTTGCTAGGTATCCCCCCCACTGACCTAACTGGGCAGAGGATTTCAGGATGCCCTTAGTGGGCCTACTCTCCTGGGGTTCCCCACTAAATTACACTGTGCTTGGGTGCCCATACCCAGATGCCCGCCCATCCATTCCTGGGAGGTTCTGGCCTATGAGCCCCATACTTCTAGCTGGATAGTAATCTGCCATCCCCGTGGCCCTGGGCTCATGTGCGCGAGGGGACATGGGAGTGGCAGAATCCAGGGACTGGGAGAGATGAAGGCCTCGGGTACTAGGGCTCCTGAGGTTATGCTCAGGAGTTTCTCTTTCCCAGCGAACCTCATCTCTATCCGCCCCTGCTTCTTGTTGCAAAACAAGAGCCTGTGCTTTTAGTTCCTCAGTTAAGGCCTTACTAGACTCTATCAGTCTCTCTTGCATCGCTACCTGTTGCCGGAGCCTATCATTGTGCTGGCAGAGAGCCTCATTTTCTCTCTGTGCCTCCTGATTGGTCCTGGAGTACTGGGCCAGTCTCTGCTGCAGGCGGGTTACCTCCTCAGTCCCATCCCTACTGGCCTGCTCCTTTCTTGCCAGAGCCTCCTCCACCCTCCTGGTGTGATCTAGCAAGCCCTGATGCTCTTTTTGGAGGTCACCCAGCCCCTGGAGGGCCGTGTGATTTTCTTCAATTTTTCTTTTTAAATGGCAGACTTCCTGGCCTAAGGTATCCCTTTCCTGACCAAGAGCCTGCATTTGTGACGCCAGGTCGTCCCTCTGCCTTTGAAAGGCACCAGCTTTCTGGCCTTCTTCATCAAACTCTGTCTGGGTATCCAGGTCTTTCAAAATCAATGTATTGCTCTGTCTAGTTGGATTTGCAGGGTGGCTACCTGCTCTGTGCATGCCCTGTTGATATTGATCTGTTGCTCCAGCTTTTTCTGGCTCTGCAGTAAGGAGTCCAAACTGTCTTGGTGCTCCTTCTGCAAAGCCAGAATTCTGGTATCCTGGTCTGTCTTTCCCTGTTGCAGTATATCCATGTCCTCTTTTATTTTAATGATATACTGCCTACTATCATTTTCTGACTCCTGGCTCCTCTGCAGCCTCTGCTCAGAAGAGACCAGGTCAGATTGGGCCTTTTCTAACGCCATCTGTTGCCTATTTGCCAGATCTTGGCCTTCAGCACATTTGTCCTGCATGGCTCCCATATATAGATACAAATATGCAGCTATCCTGGCAATCTTATTATGTTCATCTTTGGCTTTAGGGGCCATATATAGTTCACTCAGGGCCACATGTAGGGGACCCTGATCTCCCCATATATCTGACCCTGTTTCAGTGACCTGTTGCGCGATTGCCTGCAACCAGACCGTTTGGTCCTGATGAGTCCACTCACCTCTTACAAATAGCTTATGTAAGAAGTGCTCTCTGGCTATTTTCATATCTACCAAGGTTGTCATTCTGGAATTTGAGTTCCTTCCTGACTTACAGAAGTTTGTATTTTATTTTGCAAAACAGACCGTTTCCTTAGAGCGTTCCTTTGAGGGATGCTTTCACAGTGTAAAACAGCGTGGTGATCTAACCGGATATGTGTATCTGGTCAGTTGGCACACTGTATTAATCTGCACAAGTGGTAAACCTAACCCAGAATATCCCGGCTCCGAGCCCCCACTTTTGTAAGCGATATTCAATCAACACTACAGCTAAGTCAATGCCTAGTCTGGGATGCTAAGGAAAACCCTTATTGATGTATTTTTATATCCAGTTCAGTACTCAGGATGACAACCCTTTTATAACACCCCCCTCTTAGAATCCCCCTGATCCCACTGAGCCAAGAAGTAGGTTTGTTTTGCAAATTAAAAGGTTTATTTGAAAATTTAAACAATATATATATTTATCACACTTCTATAATTAAATTGATAATGGATATTACACTTGTGAATATGAGCAGTAGTCAGCGAGAGGTAACTTATGAATAGGAACAGAAGAATAAGGTGGGAAAGAATGCTTTATATGGTTCAAGGAAATGCAAGGTGGAATAAAATGCAGTACAGAAATAACTTGTTATGGTTTTAGCAAAAGGTAATATGATCACTTTTTCTTTTGACAATTCACCCCCCCCCCTATGCAATACAAGAAATGGAAGGAGAGCACAGAGTCTTCAAGAATCCCCACAAATCACACTTTATAATGCAATACACAGTTCCAGTTCTCCCAGCAAGCTTAGGGAAAACAGGGATGAGTTTTAAACACAGGCGAATTACTTTAATGTGGTTTGCAAGGAAGTGAAAAGGTGCTAAAATTGCTTTTAATTCCCTCTAGAAGTTCAGGGTAGGTGACGGCTACTTTATATTAGTTCAGGCTCACTTTAACAATACTCTATGAATGATTAGCAGATTGCAAACGAATTTTAGCAAAGAGAAGCAAAAAGCTGCTGATTTCTACAGATGAAGAAATCGGGCCAAATCGCAAATCGCGGTAAATTTCGCAAGTGCGTGTCTCGTGATTACAGAACAAATATAGGGAGTAGGAAGTCGGTTGTGGGTTCGTTGGAAAGCCTAGCTTCTAAGCTTTCAGATGAAAGTTAAATCTCGTAGCACAAACGGTTCCGGAGATACGGATGATTTAAGAAAGGTAGATTTTTGGATTTAAAGTAAAACTCAAAATGACAGGTGACAGTTGTGCAGCTTTAAAATTGACAGATGACACGATTTCTAGGAGGCAGTTCTACTTAGGTTAAAATAGCTTGAATTAGATTATTTTAACTAAGAGATTGGGTTCTGCACAGTTCTGGTGGATACTCACTCCTAATTTTTGAAATTAATGGGCCTCTTCACGGATCTGGTCAACTGGACTGGACTTCGGTTCTCTCTGCTCGGCGGGTCAATCAGGCACCGGTTCTGCTCACAGCGATCCGGATCTCTGGTTCTGCTCACAGCGGTCTGGGTCTCTCTGGATCTCTGGTCTGGTCTCTGGCAATTGTTCTTGGCAAAGAATTCAAACAGCTGTGGAATAGTTTGCAAATGATTTTAGGGATGCTGAGGCCTGCTGAGAAGAGTTCTCAGTTTGTGGGTTTAGGCCCTTGCTTTAAGTTCTGAAGTAAAGTTCTGGTCTTTGGAGATTGATGGATGGGAAGTCTGGAGTCTCCCGGCAGAGCGTCCCGCAGAAAATGGACTTGCATGTCTCTACCTGTCCCAACAGTCTCTTTTTATGTGTTTTGGAAGTGGGTGTGTGCGTGGCATAACTGAGCCTGCCCCTCTCTTGATTTGATAGGTCAATAGATTCTTTGGTCCCTGATTTGGGAAAGGATAGTGTGTCAGAGTGATGTCATTTTTATGACCTGCAGAAATGACATTCCCCTGGTCAATGTGCACACAAACCTATTCCTGATCCAAATACATATTTGCCAGGTACACAGTTGTTTGACATCACATACACACATCATATATTACTAAAGATAGTCCCTGTCCCGACTCTGGCGTTTCTAGGAGCTTGCATTCAAAAATGGCAACTTATTTTCGATTTTAGTGGGTTTTGCAATATTGGTTTTTCATCAAAAGTTATACAAAGGTACATTTCCCTTCCACATATATCCCAGTAACTTTCCATGTCTCTAGCTTAAACACATTGTCTACAATAATCATAATTAGCGGGGATTTGCCCCAGAACATGGTACAAATTGGAGTTTGGACTCAAATCAAGAGGGCATTTTTCAAACTAAGACTCTCAAAGTTGTACATTCCTGTCATTTGGTTACAATAAATTATCACTGTTTCTATAAAATATATATTTGTTGCAATTCAACTCCCCCAAGTGTTTGGGTCCGCCTCCAGGAGTCTGGGTGGGTCAGTGATCACATGTCTCTCCTTGCTGGCAGAGAGCTGTTGACAGGAAACACTCAAAATTAACATACCCCATTCAACAGAAAGAGCCTTTTGTGTGGGCTCCAGCAGGCTGCCTGGAAGTCTCTCCTCAATCAATCAACTGGGTCATGTGATATCCTGCCTCCTGGGGTGGGAATCTCTGAGATGTTAAGGTTTCCCAGCCTCTTGGCCTCTGAGAACAGCAGGTGGCTAGATTTCCAATTAACCAACAAGCTTTGAAGTCCCTGCCCCTCTTGCAACTCCTAAATACAGTTTCCCTGCCAGAGTTTAGACCGCTAGTGCCACCTTGGGGAATTTGTCGGTACTGCATCCATTTTTGAGTTGTCTTAAATTACTGCATTTCAATAGAGTGGTCTTTTGCTTGAAAGTATAGGACCCTTGCTTAACATTGTTTTGATGGCATCCTTACAGTAGAGTGGTGATGTGGAACCCCCCACAAGAAGGTTGTATCTTTGGAGTGGTCTCGTGCCAACTGCGCAGTTCTCCTATTCTGGCGTGAATGTGGGCGGCGATAGCTCATCCCCACATCCACCCAGTCTATTGATTTAGTTTGTTCTGGGATAGAATAATGGGCGGCGACAGCTCATCCCCACATCTACCCAGTCTATTAATTCAATATGGGTCAAAACCCTTGAGAGCGCTCTGCGCCCCCACAGCTGCTTTTGGGCCGCATTTCCACCTATTTGCAAGAAAACAGAAGAGAAAACATTATTCAGGAATTAACAACACTATTGAGCACAATAATACCAAGACAGAAAACAGAAAGGGGAAAAGACAAGAGACATTGAGGGACACTTACCATCAACCAGGGGAAAGCATAGTCGCAGCTGGACTCGACTATTACTTACCAGGGATCAGTGAAGGAACTAGATCCCATCAACAAGCGCCCCTGCCCGAAGTAGCAGGACAGAGAGCTCATCATCAATAATTAACAGGTGAGCCTTATGGGCCGATACATGCCCACAGAAATCGCACCTTGTGTTGAAGGGTTTGAGAGGTGCAACAGTCACCGACCAGCGCACTCACGTTTTCTCATATCCACGCAGGAGCAGTGCCACCAATTGTCGTTGTCCACAGCTTATCACCAGACCTGACAGGGGTGATCTAACTCCTGGGAGGGCTGCAACCGTTCCCCAATGCCTTCGCAGAGACCAGGTGACCGTAACACACATGTCTTGATCTCTGTCCAGCCTGAATCAGCTCAGCTCGTCTCATGCTCAGAGGCCTGAGGCCTGCTCTAATTTTCCTAAATCTTATAATGAGGTTTCTACAGTGTCCATCCTATACTATATTCCCCATAGTTTAGTCACACTTGGCTCTGTCAGGTCCCATCGGTGCCCCTGCAGTTCCATAGGGTTACTTGCGTTTAAGCATCTGCAAGCTTTGCTCAGGATCTCTTGCCTTGCGGTTTCTGCATTGCTGCATTTGGCTAATGTTAAAATAATAAAAGCATTGGCCTATGTATTTGTATCTGTTTTCTTCATGTATTCAAGTGTGTGTTTTTATCCTGAAGTGAGGATAGCACGTGTGCTTCGTGTCTAACACTGCTATGTTGTGGTGGCTCTAATGACATCAGCAACATGGCTTCTTGGTGCTCTAGTCCAGGCTGTCCATATAGGTCTCTCTGACCATGGCCTGCGCCTCTTCATCCACAGAGGGATAGATCTGTATTGCAACTGGTTTATATGACTGGCTGAGAGGATACCTCTCAATGTATTTGTCACTCATTGGTCCGTTAGGAATTCATCTATAATAGAATGGATGATTTTGGTGTTTCCTGGCCTTCGTTCTTGTCATGAATTTAGTGGGAGGGGTGTGGTGGCAGGATCCTGAACCCCTCTTCAGTCCCCCCTCTGGTCGACCTGTCGATCATATCCATATACGACAGTCCTTTGGCTCTTAGCTGCCATATTTACTTTATTCCTCAAAGGTGCCCATAGTAGTTTGTGTGATCGTCAAATGAACAGTTCATATAACAGCATACTCCTTCACGGTTACACCATACCCACTTTCCTTCATAGTATTTTGTATTGATTGGGTTGTCCAGCTTCATTGCTTCAAGTGATAACAGTTCACATTGTGCAATTCTTTCCCTTATCTTGTTTCTTTCTGCCACAATCTTGTTCTGTGATCCTCCTATATTCACACCCATCAGTACCTGCATTCCAATGGCTTCCTGTGCTGTTTTCTTGCACTTGGCTGCACAGATTTTGAATCTAAAACATTGCAGTCGCTGCTAGTATTGATGCGCCCATTATCACCTTTACTCCATCTGACAGCCATGACGGCATCCACGACCAAATGTATGCTATCCAGCTCTGGTCTTTTCAGTCCCCTTTGATTCTTCTTCCATTTTGGCATGCATCTGCGATAGCTGTAGTACCGCTTCTGACAGGGTACCATTGTCCTCGTCGTTGGCAGGTATGAACGTGCAACAGGAACTCACAATTTTTGTGCAAACTCCTCCTTCCAGATCTGTGAGCAGATTCAGAACATATCTATTCCGGACTGCCACCAACCTCACTGCTATCAAATTGAACCCATTCACTGTTGAGTTGATCATCACCATCAGCTCCCAACGGGTAGTTTGTAACCATTTCACGTTTATGTATGTCAGTATGTCGGTACGGATGGTATTAATGATGCAAAGAACATCTGTGTCCTGCTGAACAATCTGTGTTCTGCTGCTACTTCATCTAGTGCTTTTTCTGGTCGTTCCACCTGCTTGGGTTGGGGGAATGTCATTGGAGGGTGCAGCAGTAGCACTAGCAGCGCAGGTCATTTTCCAAAATACGAACACAATAACACTGCCAGGAATATTATTGTTAATAAGTAAGTCCAACAGAACCATCACATTTTTTAATATGTAATTTTCACTTAAACAGCTTGATCCTTACAGCTTGAAGACATAGCCGGCCTGAAATGCATGAAGAAATGCGTTATCTGGTTAGTGCTGTAAGTGCTCTTCAGCCCCGCAGACCAAGTAATCACTTATGGCGAATGCAAACACTTCTTCCCACACTTTTCGTACTGATGGGTCTCTCAGTGTGGCGAGGATAGGGGCATTGCCATGCTCAAGCTGTGGGTGTGTTTAGGCCAAATACTCTATAAAGGCAAGATAGCATACTCCGGGGGATCGAGCTCTGAATCCACTGAGTTTCCTCACAGTATGGACAAATTGGTTTGAGAACGTATCTTGGTGATGGGCAGAGTGCAACATGGATATTCATCAATAGTTAATCGGCTTCTTTGTTGATTATGTGCAGAAAAGAAATATAACAAACAGACAGTGTGCTCTCACTCTATATCTATAACCAGTCCTATCCATAACTCTTTCACCTGCAAGTGTGTGACCATTGGATGTCCTCGACCTGGCCATGTAAGTTAAGAACGTGCTTGTAGCTCTCCTAGGTGCTGAACATGGGCCCTGTCGATCAAGGTGAGCTTGATGCCAGACGAGGCCACTGCTTTGTAGGGCTTGATGTCTGCCAAGTGGTTCCAGACCTGCTTCCCCTGGAGTTTGATGACACAGTCAGCCACTTTCTTAACAACGAGCGGACCAGTGAACCTTGGCGCATTCCAGCACTGGACAAAATTCCTCAGGAAGACAATTTCCCCCACATTCACTGGGTTTTTATATCCAGAGTCTTGCCGTGCGCTGCCGCAGTTGCTCTCTTCGCTGTCTTCTGGGCCTCCCCGGTGTCGTCGTATCTGGCGAGAGATAAAAGAAGTGCTAGCAACCAAAGAAGTGATATATTCATGGATCCCCTGTCCTAACACATCTGCACTATTCTCACAGTCTTTTAGTGCTCCTGTGGGAGGAGTCAGTGGGAGATGCATGTGCCGTCCTGTCACCACGTCATGGGGCGTTAAATGGTGGTTGGAGCCCAGCGTATTGCGCAATGCAAACAAGGTGAGACGTAAGTAGTGTAGCCAATTCTTTTTTGTGCTCTGCTGTGTTTTGGCTATGCACTCCTTCAGGAGACCGTTCAGGCGTTCACACACTCCATTTGCTTGTGGGTGGTATGCACATGCGAACTTGTGTTGGATGCCCAACAGCACTGTGATGTGCTGAAACATTTAGTTGGCAAAGTGAGGGTCATAGTCAAATCGCAGCACCTCACACATGCCCCATCTTGGGAACACTTCCCTGACCAGGAACCTAGCCGCTCTATGGGTGTCAGCATGTGAACAGGGGCGGGCCTCAATCCACCTGGAGAATGGGCATACAACCACTATCATGTAGCAGTATCCTTGGCAAACTTGGATCATGTCTTCATAATCCACATGTAAATGCTGGAAGGGGCCTACTGGCCTTGGTATGGCTCATCTCAGGGTATGCCCTGCTGTAAACTGCTAGCAAGTCAAACAATTGCTCACAAATTCAGCTACATGTTCCGCCAAATTAGGACAGAACCATGTTTCTCCAATGCGTGTAACAATGACCTCCTTCCCTGTGAGTGTTAGATAGTGCAATTGTGTCAATGCTGTGTTCAATAGTACTAGTGGCATCACCACTTTCCCTTTGTTATCCTGCCACCATAGGGCATCTGTCGGAAACATTGTGTATCCCCTCCTGGTCCACAATTCCTTCTCTTCCCTGAGTACAGCTCCCTGCAATTGCATAATCTGTGCTTCTGGAAGTACATTGTACCTTCCTTAAGTACCATATTCCTGGTGCATTCTCACTCATTTGGGGCTCCTTCTTGTTCCCATGGCTCCCCAAAATATGCTGCACACTTTTCCTCAAAGCCTGCTTCTTTGTTCCCCCTTGAGATGGGATCGTCCACTTTAGTGTGTGCTTGGCACTTCACTATTGCTATCCTTTTTGGCCAAGCAATGACTTTGATCAACCTTCCCAATAGAAGTGCATGTTGTACTGGAGTCCCATCTGCCTTCCTGAATCCTTTCATGAGCCATTGTGACAGTCCAGAGTATACTGTGGACGTCACATAGGCAGAGTTAGAATACACTGTCACCTCCTATTCTGCGCTATGTTCCAGTGCTAGTACTAGGGCCACTAGTTCTGCTGCTTGCTCTGAGTAATGGGATGGTAGTCATGCGCTGGCTACTACTTCACTTGTCCTATCTTCCTTCAGTCTTACTACTGCAGTTTCTGTATGACTGACCCCATCTGTCTGATCAATTGTCGAAGACTTGTCAATGTAGAGCACATCTCCCCCCTCAAGTGCATCCTCCTCTACCTTGCGAGTGTCACTGAAGATCTCTATGTTTGCTGTACAGTCATGTGCATAGTCTCCTACCTGTAGGACATCTGCTAGAAATATTGATGGGTTGACAATTCTACATCTCACTACCTTCAGTCCTACATTTGATAGTATCACCTTGTATCCTGATGCTCTTTTTGTTGTCAGTGTGCTCTTTGGCTTCTGCATTATTGCAAAGAGGGCATGCTAAACGGCGTAAGTGGTGGTACACCCCATGGTTCTTGCTGCTGACTTCTCTACTGCCAATGTGGCAGCTGCCAAAGCTTGTTCGCACTGATAGTGTCTTCTCATTACTGGGTTGATCGAGTTTCACACAGTATTAAGCTATTGGCTTGTGTCCCATTTTTGTCTTTTGTGTCAATACTGCCTTCATCACTACACCATCAGTGTGTGAGAACAGGAGAAACTCCTTTTTGTAGCCTGGGATCTCTACCACTGGTGGCGTGCATATTTCCTCTTCTAGCATGTCAAATGCTTCCGTCATTTCTGTGGTCCATATCAGTGTTTTGTTTCCCTTCTGTGCTTTCTTCAGGGCACCCAGTAGGGACCTTGTGTATGTGCTGTAGTCAAAGACTCATGCTCTGCAGTAGTTGCATAACCCTAAGAACTGTTGCATTTCTTTCACTGTCATGGGCTTAGGTGTTTTGTGTATTGTCTCTGCTCTCTCTGGGGTGATCTGTCAGCTATTTTGAGATATGGTCTGTCCAATGTATAGCACATCCTTCTGACAGTACTGTAACTTGTCCTTGTCCACCTTGTATCCCTTGTCAACTAACACAGTCATCATGTGTACTGAGTCCTTCCTACACTGATATTCTGTAATGCTGCAAATCAAAATGTCATCTACGTACTGCAACACTGTGCTCTCGATCTGTATATTGCTCAAGTCCATCTATATCACTCTGTTAAAGATAGATGGTGACTCACAGTACCCTTGAGGAAGTCTTGTATGTTTCCACTTCTGGTTTCTATACATAAAGCTGGTCATGTTTTGTGAGTCTGGGTGTAGTGGTACTGAGAAGAATGCATTCTTCAAGTTAATGACCGTGAAGCATGCAGCATCCACTGGAATGCTGCACAAAATTGTCGCTGGGTTTGCTACTAAAGGATATTCTGCTTCTACAATGTGGTTAGGAAGCCTTAAATCCTGTATGAAACACCATGAGCCCCTTAGCCTTCCTCACTGAGTACACTGTGGTGTTGCATGGGGACTCTGATGGTACAAGGATGCCTCTCTCGATCAGGGCTGTGATTGTCTCATAGATGCCCTCATCTGCTTCTTTAGTTAGAGGCTACTGTTTCACTCTTGGTAAAATTGCTCCTGGCTTCAGCTTGATCTTCACTCCCCCTATGCTCTTTATGTGGCCCACATCATAGGGACCAGTGGTCCATAGGGTGCTGGGTACCTTGGCCATGTCCTCCTCCCAGAATGCGGGTGGCACCTGCAGCGCCATTACCATTCTCTGTGGTACTTCCATGGTGTGTATTTTTAACCAGTAAGTCACTCTCATCTCGAACACCGTCTCTATTTCTAGTCTCTCTTCCTTGAATATCTCCTCGTCTGTCACTGTGGTTAACCTGCACCCTTCTGCCACTGCGATCACTGCTCTCCATGCTTGCCCTGTGTCATCCATCCTGTGCACTGCAATTCAATCCTCTCTTGCAACCACTGCTTCCCTTTCTATTGGCACTATTGCTCCCTCCTCCTCGTCCATTGGTAGCTCTGGCCTCAAGAGCTATTTGTTTGGAACTTGCCACACCTTCCCTGCTATTCCTGGAAGCCATGCAAAGGCAATGTCAGTTCCATACTGGAACATTTCTGTGTACACTGTCACCACTCCCTGTACCGTGCATCCACAATATTCTTAAACAATCTGTCTTACATTGAGCATGTGTATTCTTGTAGAGAACACTATTCCCTTGTCTGTGAATGAAATGGTCATGTTCAGTCTTCTCATAATGTCTCGTCCCAGTATGTTTACAGGTATCTGTCGAGAGTAAAGTAAAGGCAGTGATAGATCATGATCTCCTATAGATAGTGAAATGTTGTCTGTGAAAGGAACCACTTCCCGAGCCCCAGTGAATCCTTGAGGGTTCATGGCACCGCCTGACAATGTAAAAGCTCCTTCCCTAATGCAGGACCTAGTTGCCAACAAGAAAGGAAAAAGGTTTGTCACCTATCTCCACCCATATGCAAGGTTCCTCTGCGGGTTTGGGTGTGAATGACAGAATGGGACACATCAAGTTGGTCTCTGGGCTGTCCTAGTGAGGGTATAAGGACATTTCATTCCCTGTAAAGGGGTTGTTCCCTACCATGGTAACACCTCCCAGTTGTCTGACAGAAACTGTCACCATTGCGTCCACACCTGCTGCCGCGTCATTGCTTTGTATCTGTGCTAATTGCTGTGTCTTCCCTCGAATCTGCGGTGCTTGTAAATATTGCAGTACCAGTGCTGGCATCTGTGACACCTGCATTTGTGTTTGTGGGACTTGTACTTGTGCTTGTGGCATCTGCTGATGTGTGCCCTGCATCTGACCTTGCTGTTGTTGGTCCTGTGCATAGTAATCATCCTGGTCCCCTTGATAGTGCTGCTGGCCCTGCGCCCCCAGGTGTGTTGCATACCCCTGTACCTACTTACTCTTGAAATGTGGCCTAGTTGCCCACACGTCCAACACTGTGGTGGCTCCCTCCCTTGCCCTTGGAAACCCCCTGAAAAATCCCCTGGGTTCTGCTGCATCTGTTGCCCATATCCCCGAAATCTCCCTGTAAATCCCCCTTGGTTGAGATGCATCTGTGGTCCGAATCCATGCCCTCTCTGTTGGCCCCAGTTCCTAGAAACCCTTGTGGACCACCACGCCCCAAGAACCCTCCCCCCATGGGAGGGGCGAACTGCTGTGGTTGTTGCTGCTGCTGTCCCTGTGGGGTGGGGCTGGTCAAGAATGCCCCTTCCATCGCATATTTCGATCGTTTTTTCTGTACTAGTTTCGCTTCATCTATATTCCTGTCCTCTGCCTTTTTCTTAATCTTCTCCTGCCATAGCCTACAATGGTGAACTATCATGATCTGTATCTCTGGCCACCCTTTTGCTTCCATCCCTACCAATTCCCTCAAACTTTTCTGGACGGGCTCTGGTAGTCCCTGTACTAGTAAATGATAAAATATTGCTACTGTTTTGTCCCATGTCTCTCGAGTTTCAAGGTGCCAAAGGTCTTGAATCTCCTGACTGCGCTGCACAGGGTCTTCATCTTCCCTCATTTTCCAGGATGTATTTGCCCCAATGTCTGCTGTGACTGTGTATTGCTTGCTATACCGCTGCCCCGCAGTTCGCAAACTGCGAACCATCGTGTGCTGTGTTTTGCGTAATCACCCCTGGGAACACCGCCCTTTTCCATATGTCATCAGATGCATCCCCTAAAATGGACACTAGGAGCCCCTTTACATCCCCCACAGCTAACCTGTTTCCCGCTGTCATCTTCAGCATTTCATAAATCCATTTCCCAGCTCCTGCACTCAACGAGGGCAGTCTACACTTCACATTCTCCTTATCTGCGTGCTTCCATGGTGTATACTGGGGTCGTACTCCTCCTGTATCTAATAAAGGAATTTGTGTGAACCCCTCCTCCTCCTCAGGCATTCTTCTAGTCAGTCAGACCAGCCTGCCCCTCTTTCACTCTCACTGCCTGCGTATACATCCACCAGTTCTAATATGGGTACTCTGATACTGTTGTCATATCTCGTTGCTAACCATCCCCTTGAACAAGCCATTGCTGTCTCCCCTTTCCTTCATCCTGGAATGTCTCTAAGTCTATCGACATATGTAGTGGTGTCATGTAGGGTGTGTAAGTCGGTTGTCAGTCACACCTGTTCATTCAAGCTGCCCCACTTGTCCCCCTGTGTGCGTCCTAAACTCCCATGACACCCGTTTGTCTGTCCCTGTCTCCGTCCCCATTGACTGGGGTCAGAACTGCTCCCCCCTTTCATCCCCACTGGTCCTGTCTTCATTGTCGGACCCTCTGTCCATGTTACTACAAAAATCATCTGCGAAGCTCAGTCTCCTCGATGTCAAGCCAGTGTTAGGTTTCGTGCTAAGGTCAATGTCCCTTAAGTCGTATCTACTTCCTCCTCCTCAGGCGCCTAGGCCTGCACCGTCACTTCTGTTGTGCTCCTGCCTTGTGAGCTTGTACTATCTGGTTCTGTTCGTCTGTCCTCCTTAAGTCTGTCATTTCCCCTGTCTATTATTACTTGTGTCTTTACTGCCCCTTATTGCTCGCTCGTCCTCCTCCCTGCGCAGTCTTTCCCTTGCCAGTCTGTCCAACTGTAACTTCCTCTGTTCTCTCTCTGCCAACTTGCATTTCTCCCCCTCTGCTACTTCCCTTCAGCTCTCGATCTCTTCCACTTCCCTTGTCTTTCAATCCTGCTACTCCCACTCTGCTCTTTTCCTTTCCTTGGGCCTCATTATGAGTTTGGAGGTTTGCAGGAACCATTCCCCATTCCCACTTGAGCCCCCATAGGGCTCAATGGGAATGGGGAGGGAGGTAACAATGGGCACATTACAAGTGTCCCATTGTTACCTCCCTCGTCCCCTCCCGGGACCCGGAAAAGATGTCTGGTTTCACCAGACGTCTGATCCGGGACCCGCAAAGGGAACCTGTAATACGCGCTCCCGTAATGAAGGGGGCCAATCCTGTACCGGCCCCCTTCATTACGGGAGTGAAAGCCTTGTAATGAGGCCCCTTGAGTTCTTTTTCAATCCTCTCCTCTAGTTCCCTTTCCATGCGCTCCTTCGCCTCTTCTGTCCTTCATTCTCTATGCTCCCTCTCCAACTTCTATTCTCTCCTCCTCCTCTCCCTGTTCTCTAATTCTAATTTCTCCTCCCGTTCCTTTTCTCTCCTGTCCTCTCTGTCCATTATATACACCCAGTCCGATGCCTCGCTGCTTCTCTTCAGACCTGTTAAGGATTTCAATCAGGCAATACACCCGGGTCTCAGCCTAGCATGCAATTCACAAATGAAATACTTATTTATTGTGCCTATAGGTTCAATATTCATATCACACCCCTTCTCAAAATACCACCAGTTCACAATGGAACAGGAAACATGGTTGGTTGGTAAAGGTGATATTTATTAATGTATTTAAAATTCAAATCAAACATATGTTTTAATATATATGGGGCAGCAATCACAAATGTGATGACAATAAAAATCAGAAAGTAGGTAAGGCAGTTAAATTCACTTATAGCAACACAGAATATAAAACACAGGGAAAAGAACAGTTTTGGCTTGTTGAAAAGATAGTACTTAAGTTAAAAGTTCCCCATGCAAATTTCTCCACTCACAAATAAGCAATTCTACACAGATGTAAGTAAGCAGGTATTCAGGAATATAGAACAGTGTACAAGATTTGAATGCAATCTTCCCTCCCCAAACAAGAGAGAAAGACGTTTTGGAAATTTTACACTTTTAAAACGATATTTGAAAATGGCTGAGCAAAACAATGAAAAGTGTGCAAAAATCCTTAAATTTATATAAATTCCTATGGGAGCAACATGAAAAAGAGCCTAACAAACATAAGCTATAATATGAGTAACAGTACACACTTTGGATCAGAATGGAAGTTTTGAAATATTGGAAATCACATGGGTAAAACATTTGCAAAAATGCAAATTCCCGCCTAATTTTCCCTATGCGATTTTTAAGAAGAACGGGTCAAAGACACTGTTTGGGATGCGGATGTAGCTAAGGGTCTCAGGTTTTAGTCAGAGTTGAAATTAAGTCTCTAGCTATAAAATTGAGGAAGTTATGCAAGTTTGACTGAGAGGCGTTTTAAGAAAAAATAGAACAGAGAAAAGCAGAAATTCGGTTTTACAATGACAGGTTGACTTTACTTAAACTAGATTAATGGCTAAGAAAACGAAGAATGCCACCCTTGAATCTCCACAGTTACTTGGCCACCGTACCCCTTCATGTGGTAGATATCTGGATTTGTTTATGGGAATTGCTTTATTTAATCCAAATCACTTATGCTTATGGTCTAATAAAACAAAAGGAAGATAATCAGCGCTAACACTAAGAATTACGGACCGAGTTGCAAGAATGGTTCTGACAATATGTTTACTATGATTCCTATTGATACTTACAGTCCACTGTAATTTAAGATTGGACCGTCAAGGGTTCTAGTAATCCGTATTGGGTCTACGGACAGCAGGGCACTTCTGGTGGGATAGGTCAGCTGGGCTGTTCTGGTCAACGGACTGGCACCTCAAACTGGACTGGATTGGATTGCCCCTTCTGGTTGCTGGACAAAGTAAATCAGTGGGATGACTAGTTTCAGCAGACAAGCATTAGTGGTAGCAAGCCAGACTGGATCAGAATTATTTCCCTTAGGTTTTGGGATGGTTTCAGGATTTGGGCCTAGCTAAAAAAGAGTTCAGCAAATGCTGAGGCCTTGGCTTGGTAAAGAAATCTGGAATCAGTAGCAAGATGAAGAATTCAGGAACAAAGCGCCACACAGAAATCAGGATGGAGTCAGGAATCAGTGTGTCCTGTGTGTTGTGAGGTTCCCTTATTCATCCTGCCAAATTACATCACTCAGTTTATGGTACGGGCAGACTTACAACCCACAAGGCTATGATTGGTCAAAGGCGCAGTTCCCGCCTTGCTCTTTGCTGGTAGGATGACAGAAAGGGTTGTCATGTTTTATGATCTGGTCTGGAAACCTCCCACAGTTATTTGGACAGAAATCTATCTTTCCCACAAATACATATTTATGTACTTATGCCCTCTAAGAAAATCTGATACATAAATTACATATTTTGTGGTTCACATTTACATCCAACTCCCAAGTCGGAGGGACCTGGTGTTGTCATTCTGTGGAATTTAGCGATTCTTTAACATAAAGGTTTGGCCTAACAATTCCTAATTCGGTACATATATGTGTAATCACTCCTAGAACATTGGTACATAATATTAGATTTGCAGCATTAATGGTTTCTGCGCAATGAGTCTTTTTGCATAACTTGTGTTCCTTACGCGGTAGGAAATCCTATCAAGTCTTCAAATGGCTAGCATAAGTTCAAATTTACATGTATGTACTTTTCACTCAGGTACTTATTGTTGCCGCCAAGTCAAATGTCGTGAAGTTCTGTGGCAAAATAAACAAATTAACTCCAAAAATCACAAGTCAGTTTTTATTCTTGCTTCCCAAGTGTGAGCAACTGGCCAGTCCTTTGAAGTTCAATGAGAAGCCTCCTCCTGGAGTTTGGAGCATACTGCCCTCCCCTTGGAAGGATAAGTGTTCAAGCCTGCCATTGTCTTCTCCTGGGGCAAAAGACGAATGTCTAAGGAGGTCTTTTGTTATGAGTATGCGAGGCCTCCCAGCAGCAATTTGTCCTGTCCTGCCAGAAGTGAAGTGTCTACCTTTCCCAGGCTAAGGCTGTCAGGGCAGAATTCTTTTTAAAAATAGTTAATTAACTCAATACTGGGCTTAACTTAAGTTTCACCTATCTTTCATTTAAACATATAAAATGAACAAAGGTTATAGGTGGATTTTGACATCCGCAATCCTTTGACATTTCTTAAAGAGTTAAGCCTTTAGACAAAAACATGCTTTCAAAGCAGGCAATTTTACACTTCATTCCTGAAAAAGGACATTAAACTGAGTCCTTTAAATCAGAATTTCCTCTGCAGCAAATACACAGTTTATTCAGCATTAGGTCTTCCCTTGAGTACTGGGATTGTTAGCAGTCTGGATACATGTATCCTGCCTATGTTTAGAGTTTCTCTCTCTGCACAGCTGGTTTTATTACTTGTTGCCATTTTAGCTGCATTTTTCCAGTGGAACATGAAAACAAGGGTTCTTGGGGCTGCTTTTTCAGAGATACATTTTATATAACTGTCAGTCAATGAGGCCCGGTTCTGCGGAGCCACACTGATTATCCTGGGGATTGCAATACCCTTTTATTCTCAATAATTCAATGGAAAATAATGGATTTAGTGCCAAAACAGCACTTTTTAAGGTTTCAAAGCTAACATTTTAAAGGCAATTTCAGTTTTCAGCACAATTCTGCTGTTTTGCTACATGTTGAATATGGCAGAGCCCACTGGCATGTTCCTGCAGTGAGAATTCTGTTTTTCATCCCCCTAATTGTGTGTGGAGGGTGTGCAGCCTTTTCTGGTGGTGACCCCAACACAGTTTCAAGATTTTGACGCGCACAGGAGTCAGCGCATCCATTTTGGGCTGTTTCTTTCACCATTTGTAAAGTGATCGCCCCTTCTGCCTCTCCATCTGTTTTCCCTTCCAACTTAAGGAGTATCTGTCCTCCTATCCACTCATTTGTGGTTATGCTCCCGAGCCCCTCCCTTGCGCCCTGCTGTGCCTCGCTGTTTGTCTCTCACTCAGTAGCTGGCTGCCCTGTGCCTACCGGCCTCTCTTCATTCGAATATGGTGGTGGCTTATATGTTCGATTTAAATACCCCTTTGCTGCCCTTAATTCTCCTATTGGATACATCCCTTGCTCATTGGCTGTGTAATAGGATACCACACTCGGCGGGACATGGGGAGGAGTGGAGGGATGAGCCCCTGGCTCCTTCACCTCCTGCTGACTCAGCATCCACTGACATCTCACGGCATTCTCCTCGCCCTCCTGAAATATGCACCACAACTTGAATATGGCCATGCATTTTGTTAACTTCGTGCCCTTACAGATGTGTATGTGTCAGTAGTGATTGCTGCATGTCCTTGGAGAAATTTGCACAAGGTGGCCATAGTTTAGTCAACTTTCCCTTGGTACCATTGGACTATTCTATGCTATATTTACAAATCTTTTCCCTGTAAGTGGGAGTGTCTTTCACAAGTGCTGAAGAGGTGTGTCCCCATGCATTTTCCTCGTTACATATTTTATGCCTTTACCTGACCTCAATTCATGGTTTTCGATTGTCCTCTGTTCAGGGAGAAAGGTACAATGTAATGGCAATGTCTACGAGCCTCTCTGGCTCCACAACTTATCAAGCATGCTCCACGCACTGCCCTTCTGCCCTTCCTTCACAATCACTACCTCCTCAGGCACACCCACAATCTTGCGCATCGTCCACCTCGTCTGCCAATTCCAATTTTCCAATACTATCTCCTCATCGTCTCATGATCTCTGTGTCCTATGTGTCCTATGTGCAAACCTACCAGTGACGTCATCAAGCTATTGACCAAGGTAGTGCGGAAAAATCAAATAATGCGTGCACCATGTAATACCTTGTTACTCCCAAAACCCACACAAAAACCGCACAGCTGTCTTCCCACCTCCAGGCAGAGTATACCAATATTCTCTTATGATCGAACTGTACCCACTGTGTCGCCTAGCGTGCAAAACGTCTCACTCCAGGAGACTTAATCAGTTGACTCACCTTCCGCAATCATGGCCAGTTCCCTTGCTAACCCTTATGGGGATCCTGCCATTTATGACCCAAGCTAAAACTCCCAACCCACAGGAAATCCATTCATTTACATAACTTTTGTCATCTGTATCCTCAAGTCAATAGTCTAGGTTATTCACCAGAACATTTACCTCTGAAACCAAATATGCCCGAAACATAGAGAAAGGACTTGTACCTCCGCTCCTGTTCCTACTAACTTTAACAATACTAAGCAATACTTTGACAATGCTCGATGATGCTAAACAATACCTCACAATACTCAACACCCTCCCTCAGACCCACAGTTGCCATTAGACTGGGTCAATACTTACACTTTGTGGTCTGCTGGCACTGCTAGGCTGCCGACTCCTCCAGAAGGTGCTCCCTTCCCTGTCCTGGTCTGCCTGGACTCCTCACTGACTTCGGGCAGGATGATTTCCAACTGGCTCCTGACAGCCTTTCCACAGGAACACGTTTTCCCGTCTTCTTGAAATATGCGAGGGTCCTGCAGCCTCTCAGGTTCGGCGGTGGAAGAGACAACCTGGTCCCAGGTATGCCAGAGGGACACTGGAATTTCACGAACTTGGGGAGCCCAACACCCTCTCCCTAGATACAAAGAGAACTCAGTCAATGGCAAGTTCAAACTCCAGAAAACCTATCGGGCCCGGTGATTGGGTACTGAGCACTTTATATCCCATACAGGACACCATAGATGTTATTCTACTGGCACTCACATGTCAGGTGACTGGCCTGATCCATCCCCAATTCTCTAACTATAACATTGTGGCAGTGTTGTGGACTTACCATTGGTTGTTGCCCATTGCCCATTGCAACCCACCCCTAGGGTACTAGACAGTGATTGGCTAGAGCTGATGTCCCCAGGCATGTGACCAGAAATGGTTCTCAGCTCAATGTGTACCTTTTCAAGGTTATGAGAAGGATTATGTGTCTGTATTGTAACTTGTGTTTCCAGGCCTCCTTTCTTTTCATGAATTTAGTAGGGAGGTGGTGGCAGGATCTCAAACCCCTCTTCAAAAGTATTCTATCAAAACATCAGATCGGTTTCCGCAAAGGATTATCTATAACATTGAATGGTTTAATAATGAGTATTGTAAATGATAAATACTGGTCAAAGAACAGCTCCACTTTATATGGAGCTTAGATCAATTTATCAAAATCCCTTGACACGGTCAACAGATGTAGACTGTGGCTCAAATTGAAAAACTGGGGGCTTCCAGAAGCTTTATTGGCTTTCATTATCTACTTGCATGAAGATACATGTATGCAAGTAAGGCTAAATGAGTGTGGGTATTTAACATCTTGTATACTGACAGAGCGAGGTGTGAGGCAGGGATGCATCTTGGCTCACTGCCTCTTCACCCTTTATATAGCAGATCTAGCTGGAACAATAACATCTCAAGCACTAGCCAGCCCTAAAATCGGTACTTGTGCGATTAATTGGATGGTCTATGTGGACAATATAGTCCTTTTGAACTATACACCCATAGGCCTCCAACATTTACTAACTGCTTTTAACAACTATGTGGCCCTAAATGATCAGCAAATTAACCAGAAAAGTCTTACAACTTAGCCCTTTACAATCCGCTAAAAAGGATTTTGAAATTTTGCTGGAAGTTAAGTGATCAAACATTTCGGGTCACAAAAGAAATTGTCTATTTGGATTTTCGAGTAAGAGCTCGTTCATCATTAAGAATGCTGAAAGGGGACATAGAAGAGAAAAATCATTACAACTTCTGTGCCATGCCAGATGAAAAAAATCTTACACTCACTTTTTAGGTTTTCCATGCTTCCGTTAATAAAATTCTATAAGGGAAAGGCTATTCCGACCATTCTCTATGGCAGGGATATGAAACCTTATGCACGCAAAGTGAACTGGACAAGAATAGAAGGCCCAATTTGGAAGATGGTGTTGAACATTCCTATGTCCCTCCAAATTGCTGGCCTGAGATATGAACTGGGACTACAATCTGTAAGAGCATACTTAGACTGGAAGGTGGTATTGCTCTATGGATTAATCCTAGTGCCTAGGAGGAGCTCACTAGAGAATCAGGGGAATAGTGGGACTCTCTCCAAAAATCCTACCAAAGAAAAAAAGGCCATAATGACAATTGACTGGTTTGTAACCAAAGCAAAGCTCAGTGATTTGGAGCTCTTCAGGTCATTTCCAATCTTTGACAAGCCGAAGGGTTTTGTGTTGCCTTACTTGCGTCGATTTCAAAATGCCAAATGGCGATCTGAATTAATGAGATTCCATCTTAACTAAATTCACACAAGAGAAATCCTGAGAATTTGTAACAATGTACAGTCTCAGGAGGGGTATTGTAATCTCTGTGGGGAATCCCAGACTCAGGATTTGAGACATTGACTGACAGTTTCTTGGGCAACCAATTCTTTGAGAATAAAGTACCTTTCACGTTTTTGAGCAATATCAACTGGTTGAACACAAAGGATTTTTGGTGGAGACTGTCTACAGGTTATGAAACTTTTTTAACTTTGGAAATATTAAGGTTACTAAATGAATTGGGTTTAATCAAATTATGAAATATGTAAATGTGATGAAATGTATTGTAAGAAAGATTGGATGTAAGTATTCTATTTAATAGTGGGTGTTTTCATCGTCTTTATGTCTTTGTTCTTAACATTTTTGTGAAGAAATTGTGAAAAGTCGAATTTAAGGCTCAATCCAATAAAAAAAAAGGAATTAAAAAAACCTTCTACTCATCCTCGATGGCACTCTCTCTCAGCTGCTTCCTCGTTTTCTCTATTCCTCTTCTCATTCTCTTGCACAACTGCATCCCTTCTCGCATCCTCCCTTAAAACCTTGAGCTCTCCTCCTCGCACCCTGGTGCCTATAAATACAAAATGCAAAGAACAACAGTAAACACCAAAACTATTGGCTTTGCCAATGCTTGTTTCTTGATGCTTTCATTTGGGGAGTGTCCTGACTGAAGTTGTTGTAACTTCTGTCTATCTTGGAGCCTATACTTGGTCTATATGTATGCAGTGGTTGAGCATCATTTCCTCATTACCCCATCCCAACTGTATTTATACTATGCTTCCCCATTCCACACTATATAATCTCCCAGACTATCATGACTTCATCATTATACCATACGTGCCAGGATGCAGAAACAAAACGGGTTTGTTACAGGGCTTCGACCTGGAATGTAGTGTCTGCATGACCACCTTGTGGGACACATTCTACACTGTCCTGTTCAAAGTTATGATCTGGTGGTCTTGGAACTGTACGCCATGGGACTCCATGGAATGGGAAGTTACAACTGTTGCCAGGGTATCGTGTGCCGGTAACAGTAAGAGCTGTTTGCCGGTAACCCGCCGGTAGCACCAGCGGGTTACCGGCAAACTCCTAATGAGGGCCATTGTCTCTAATTATCAGAAATTGCCAAAGTGCACTAATGTTTGCATTTGCTAAAATGGCATGTGACCACTATCTCTCCAGCTTTGGACTAAGTGAAAGGTGGCAATCTTGTTTTCACCTGAGAACTATTTAGACACCAATTTATTTATTTGTATTTATTTATTTGTTTATTTGTAATGCGCCAAAAGCCCGCAGTCAATGGGGTGCAGGGCAGGAAACACTTTCACAATACGACGAACAATTCTATTAGTAACAGATACTTGCACAGCCTCCACCAAGGAACACATACAATATCTGGCATATCCACTAAAAGGGGCTGAAACCAGATGAATTATGGGTAACGCAATGAGAAATGATTAAGGCTCGATTATAGTTGCAGTAAATAGGAGTTCGTAAAAGGGTTAATCTAGAAACAAACAAAAACAAACCTAGAGGTTGCCTGTCCACTTGAGCGGCTTCCTTGTACCTTTTTTTTCCACACCAACCCATAACCTCATGTCTCTACATCTGTTATCGGAGGACTAGTGTGGATAACAGGTTGGGAGGAAGAACTCCCTCCTACCCATCACTCATATCATGGAATATTATGATAGCTGGTTGGAATTCCGTGACAGAGTTGCAATTACTCTCTGACAAGATAATGGTTAAGGCGCCATACTCTAATGATGGATTCGCAAAGGAGTGAAAGCCTATAGCTTTGTAGGCTCCAAAGAAAGCCACAGCCCTTACAGTTCTCATAGAATCCCCATTATATAGATGGGGCTTGGTAGCAGAGAAAATTCTCAATTGCAATGCATTACTTTAATGGAGCCGTTAGTTACTGAACATATGCTGCCGGATTGTCGAAACTTTTTTGACAGAATATCTCTTAATATGTGTAGACCGATTCCATAATTAGTATGTAATAATAATGAAAAATCATGTTAAATTAAAACAGCACTGTCATCATAATTATGAAATACGCCAATGCATTAATTACTGTTTGATGAGTGGCAGGTACTCCACAAGGCTATCAGGTTGACAGTTAATTTTCTTTTGGCTGCCTCATACTATGTCGCATTAATGGTATGTGAATTGGCACCCGCAGGTGCGCCCAAACCGTTCAGATTGCTTGGAATGTGGGCAGTAACTGCCAATCGTGTATGTGCTCTCGGAAATCTGATGGTTCCAGCACACCTGCCGTTGTTTTAAATTTTTGTTGCTATTATAAGCTAAAACGAATTAATTGGAGTACACCTAAAAGGGAGTTGGGGATATGAGGAAGGACACTAAGCTTGTAGGTGTTGTTCGGTTATTTACCCACCCATTGACTAACCATCACTGTGCTAATCCCTACAGCCATTCCCACGCACATTCTGCCTCCCTCGGCACAAAACGCCTCCTCCTAAGATCTATTTGAATTAGTTTTATCAAGCAGTAACATCAAATGTGCTTAAAGCACCTGCCAGTGTTATTTCAAAGCAGTCCTCTGAGAGATAATGGCTTAATTGGAGTTGAAAATGCACTACTGGCATAGTAAAAATGTCTTAACCAAGTGTGTCTGTAGCAAGCTAATTTTCAATGGGGGCATAACATTAATGGAAGGCGTGAAAGCTTTGAGTAAGTCTTTTATGCCTTCCATTAACATTACGCCCCATTTTCAACCATTTGTGTGGTGGAGAGGAGGGAGGTACCCCAACTTGTGTTTCTACCACATTCCTTCCTCTCCACCATACAAATGCTCCACATCCCTACGCATCAGCATAAAGCAGGCAGAGCCCATAGGTATCCATTGCACATGCTGTCTGCCATGGCAGGCAGCATGTGCAATTACAAATGAATGCTGCCCAACATGCTCACATGTCGGGCCACCTCTAATTTTACTTGTGATCGCTGCTTGCCGTGCGTGCACGTTAACCAGCATTCACAGTTACAAATAAACGTTGCTCGAAATGCGAGAATGGCAGCCAGCATTTAGTTGTAATTGAACACACTGCCTGCCATGCAAGCCTGCCAGCCAGCATATACAATGGATACCTATGGTATCAGATAGGCATGTGCCAGGCAGTGAAATTATCTGACCATGGACCATTTTACAGCTGCTACCATTAATTGCCAGTTAGTACCATTATAAGGCTGAAATGTGTCTGGAGTTGCTTGTGTTTCCATGCAGAGGGGACATTGCATAGCAGTTCGGGCTGGCTTGCTCCCATTGGTGGCAGTGCCTGCCTGATTTGCCTATGGCTGGACCCCTTTTGCAAAGGCGCAGACAGACTAAAAAATGGTGGTGTGTAAGGTTGCCCAGACTCGTGCCAGTGGTCCAGATTAATTCAAAACCTTCCAGCCATCACTTTTTTGGTTATAGTTAGTACCATTATGGGAGTGACTGGCAAATGCCTATCCCATGCCCATACTGAAGCCAAAACTGTTGCCTTCGCCAATGCTTGTTTTACTTATTTACTTACCTATGGTGTCCAGGGTTCAAGAGCAGTTCCTTTCCACCACTGCCCATTTGGCTCCTCTACTCCTCTTCGAACCAGGGGCGGACTGGGTTGAGAGGAAACTGGAAAATTGCCCTCGCCCATCCCCCCAGGCTGTTTCTATGCTGTCCAAGGGCTGGCCTGTCACTGGAAGTGCAAGTGGAAACAAAAAAAGAAATAAAAGCTGAGTGAGGCTGACTGGGCTGGTGAGGTGACAAAGGGTATGCTGGTCTACGGCTGAAACATTGGGCCTCATTACGAGTTTGGAGGTAGCCATGCCGTTTTTAGCAGCATGGCTACCCCCAAACTCGGGTCCGGGTCCCGCAAAAGGAGACTTACCGGGCCATTCCGACCTTGGAGGGCCAGGTAATTCCCTTTCACGGGACCCGGACCCGGTACGTCGTCATTCCCATTTGAGCCCCCATAGGGCTCAATGGGGAGGATGCTAACAACGGGCCCGTTAATGACGGGCCCGTTGTTAGCATCCTGTACTGCTAACGAGTCCCGCTCTGCATGTCTGGTCTGGCCAGGCGTACAGAGCAGGACCCGCTGCAGAACTCGTAATGTGGCGGCCCGGTATGAATGGTGTCGGTCCCTTACCGGCACCGTTCATACCGTGGCTGCATTGTTTCGAATGGGCCTAGCAGGTCCTGCACGTGCCTCCAGTCAGAGAGGAGTCTGTGCATTGTTGAAAGCCTGTGGCCAGAGCTATTAAAAGGCCATGTCACGTGCGCGTGATTCTACAGACAGCAAACAGACTCTGTTCTGCGAGTCTGCTGTTTGATAGGACATTGTGTGATTTGGACTGGTAGTATAAGGTAAGACTAGCGTTTCCCAACGTACATAATAATTAAATTAAATTGGTTATTTATAATGCGCCTAATACTCAGAGGCTTCTAAGCACGGTCCCAAGGATCAAACTTGTATTGCTCCACGCCATCTTGCTTCCAAGAAGCACGTTGCCCCTGAGCTGTCCTCCCACCAGATGGAAAGTCGAATGTTAGTTGTGATCAGTTTAGGCAGGTCCAATACTGCCTTCTTTGTCTTATTTGAAAGCAGGATACATGATCCTAGCATGTGCTTAGTGCCAAAGGAAGACATTCCACGTAGGAAATTGGTAGTAAAGTATACAAACTATGAAGTATTTGCATTTGGCAGAGGGTGCAATCCCAACCATAGATCTATCCAGTAGAATTAAAGCCTACCCTGTTAATGTTTTGCTGAGTTATGGACTATGCCTTTGTTAAGGTAAGACAAATCGGTGTGGGGTGCCTTCTTCCCATGACTACCGCCTGGAAAGTGTTCTTGCCCTGACAGCAACGTTCCATGTCAAAATTCGGCCAGCTACCTGTATTGCAAGAGGTAGTGTCTTCAAGTCAAGAGAAGTTACACTTCCTGGCAAGGAGTAGTCTTGCCCCACTTGCACGGCCCAGCTGTTTCCGGTGCTCATCATAGAGAAGGAGTTTCTCCTATAAATCTTTCAATGCAAATATTGAGAACGGTTGTGAGTTAAAGGTTTCAAGGTTGGAATGTTGTTTTGGGAATAAAAGAGGTGCTCCTTTTAATTCAGACAGTGGCCCTCATTACGACCCTGGCGGAAGGGGTATTACGCCAGCGTAATGCATGGCGTACCCTTCCGCCTTACTACGAGTTCCCGTAGCGCCATGGCGGTTTTCACGCCTGGTTTTTCCGGGCGGAAAAATCCATGGCGCTACGGGACCTGTTGTTAATTACGCCACCGTAATTTACGGTGGCGTAATTAACGCCTTCCCCACTCCCATTAAACCCTATGGGGCAAAAATGGGAATGGGGAAGGGTAAATGGGGATTGGGGACTTACCGCCCCGCCAAGGTCGGAATGGGGTGGTAAGTCCGCCAACCCCCATGGCACCATGGACCTCCGCCAGGGTCGTAATGAGGGCCAGTGACTTAAACTGAAAACATTTCATGGCATGGTGGGCAAAAAAAACTGTGTTAGTGAAATTGCTGTGTTAGTGCTGTGAAAATATGATATACTGTCAAGATAATATGACCACTTTACGGGCCCTATACCTTACACAAGCCTTAGAAAGTAACAACTACTTGAAGCAAACGTTCATGCTCTTGCCTTGGACACAAGGCCAGCCGGAATGATGCCGTTTTTAATCTCGGTAAAGTGTTTCAGATTTCCTTTCGCCCATGGAGATAATTACAGCGCCTACATGTGTGATAAGTGTGGCAGGATGTGCATTTTTTTAATTTATAGAAGACTTGGGTGAACACCATTGGGCTAATTGAACTACCCCACCCCCACCCCCACATCAGAATTCTGGGCCGGTCTTGAAGGGATCTGCTGACCATCAGAACTGTCAAGATGAGCAATTACTTTCATTTTGTTATCAGCTGAGCCAAACTTGGGCGTGAATATTTAGGCAATTGGCGCTGCAATAGCGTTTTTCCAACTGAAACCCCCACCGTCTCTCATTGCTCCAACTAATTAGCAAATCTGTGTCTACTTTCAGGACATTAAAGTGAAGAAAACTACAAAGACTGGAGTAGTAAATGGGGCCCCTTTTTTTGCAATGTTACATTTTTGACAGGTGGGAACACCCCCTGCTTCCAGCCTCAGTCCGGCCATCCCATTTTTTGATAAGATTTTTTATATCAATTTAGTATAAATGTAATATAAAATGTATATCAAAGACTATGGGCCTCATTACGACTCAGGCGGTAAGGGTTTTACGGCGGCGTAAACAGCGCCGACCCTTACCGCCTGAGTACGAGGTCCCTTAGCGCCATGGCGCTTTTAACACCTGCTTTTAGCAGGTGTTAAAATCCATGGCGCTAAGGGACCATGGAGTTAATTACGCCACCGTAATTTACGGTGGCGTAATTAACGCCTTCCCCACTCCCATTATGCCCTATGGGGCAAAAATGGGAATGGGGAAGGGTAAATGGGGATTGGGGACTTACCGCCCCGCCAACCTCGGAATGGGGCGGTAAGTCCACCAACCACCATGGCGTAAACGTAGTTTACGCCATGGTGGTAAAGTCACGGCCCAGGCGGTAATTTACCGCCTGGGTCGTAATGAGGCCCTATATCTATTTTATATCAGATGGATATTTCTTGATATAAAGTGTTTTTGTAGTTTGATATGATGTTAAGATGATTTAATATAAGATGAACATAAAGTGTATATAAACATGTGGGCTGGACGCGAGTGTGTGCTCTGCTGCCTGTTGAAAGTCGTAGTGAGTTGTGAGGAGATAGACTGCGAATGTAAGGAGTTTGTTGTGGTGACGCGTTGATGACACAGGAGTGGGTTTGGCTGTGTAAATATTATTGATAAGCCCTTTAAAGTATTTGATATCAATGTTATGGATTTGAATCGTTTTATATTATTTGTTTTTAAAGTCGGCATATATTGATAAGAGTTTTTATATAGATGAAATATAAAGCTAGGCAGAGTGTCTGACATCAGGATTTTATAACAGTTTTTCTACAGATTTAATATAAAAAGGAGGTTGTGTTTTTTAAGGCATGCTGGTATAATTTTTAAATGTAAAGGAGAGGCTTGAGCTATAAATAGGTCTGGAGGGTTTTTAAATGTTAAAGTGAATAAAAGCTGAAATGAAAAAATTCATGAATGTGAATAAAACTTTTTTTTATATTAGGATGAGCTGGGCGGGGATGCCAGATATGAAGCAGGCAGTATTGTAAAGTTGCCGGGGCATGCCCGGACTTGAAACCATTGAAAATATAGGTCGGCAAAGCGGAGCTATAGGTTTAAAAAAAACAGCTAAATTGCATGACCTGGGAATCTATATTTTACTAACATTATATTTGATAGAATGAAAATAAAGGTTTTTTAAAATGAAAGGTGGAGATCTGATTTCATGGCTGCAAAACACAGGTGTGTGCAGTTATAAACAAAATGACAGAATGCTGTGGCATTGTATTTTGCCATTTAAAAAACCACAGTGCTCATAAAAAACACAACTGCAGGCCCATAGTCAGACATGAACCAATTGATAATATAGGCTGACAAAGCAGAGTTATGGGTTTAAAAAACAGTTAAGTTGCCCAGCCTGAGAATATATAGTTTACCAACATTAAATCATATTAGAATGAAAAAAGAGTTTGGTAAAAAAAATAAAAAAAAAAATTGAAAGATATTATTTGTGGCAGTGTAAAATGTAGTTTTACAGAGTGACACATTTTGCATATGTTAACCAACCAAAAGTGTCTTTAAAAAAAAATGTAAGTGGAGATCTAATTTCAGTGATGCAAAATGCAGTCCTATTGAGGCAGAAGTGGGATAGGCCTGGTTCTGGTGCTGCTGCTCACACACACACACACACACACACACGCACACACACACACCCTCTCTTATCTATAATGCTCCTCGCTGACTGAGGCAGCAAATTCACACATGACGACACCGGCCCATGTGGTCTGGCTCAGATGAGTTCTGTTTTCAGGCAGCCAGCAGGATGATGTAACCATTAGGCTGCAACCATGACTTGCAAAAACATATGGGCAGGGATGTGTGTGCATGCTGTGTTATCTCAAAGTGTCAATGTGTTATCCAGAATATTTTTCTGCAGAATAAGCATGACTAATGAACTACAGGGTTGAGTCATACTGTATGTGCAGAATATGTCAAGGTTTAGACTGCTGATAACAGGATACAGAGGGTGTGGGGACAATTTAAGCCCCTTAAAAAGCCAACTTGGACGCCAGCAAGAAATATCGCTTTGAAGCCACAGAGGATTGCCCTGTGTCATGGAGCATTGTAATTCTATCTGCAGGCCCTTTTCTAGGAAAAGAGAAAAAGAAAAGGTAAGCTGGATTGCGCATTCCAAATGAGGGGTAAAATGTTCAATGCATGCCTATGATGTGTTTCTATTTAGAGGATGAGAGCGGCTGGGTAAGATTTAGTATTTCTTGCAAACTTGTTTTTTTTATTTTTCGGCAATCTTGCACAGCTGTGTGAAGGCATTTTCAAATAAACAGCTGTTTTTCCTGATCTGATAGCCTGTGTTTAAAAGTGTGAAATGTTTATGTGCTCTTTAAATCAAAGAACAGTATTTGTTAGTGCTGAGAAGTTGTTTCGAGGCGCTAACATGTGTTTTTGACTTGGTAGGCTATCTAGGATAATGTGTAAACATTTTTGTAAGTGTTTATAGCTCAGTTATTTAATAGTCCGGCATCTAAATATTGAACCCTATATCCTTAGAGGGTTTAAAATTTGAAATTGCATATTCTGGATAGATACACGCTTAGGCCCTTTGGGGGCTTACGTGTGAATAAAATATAGATGCATTGTATGGCCAACAAGCTGCAGGGTCATGCAAGGATGAAATTGAGTTTATTGCTAAGCAGCACACATGATGTGTCAAAAGGTGTAGCCTTCATTTTTATATATGGGATGAAATTATTGATTTGTAAACACAGCACAAGTAGTATATGAAGAATATTCCTATTCTAGCGTTGAATGTGGCTGGTGAGATAAGAAAGGCTTAATCTATATTCATGTTTTTGTTTGATGTGTGGTTATTCCAAGCGTATCAAACTTGTTTGTAGATAGTGTGTTCGGGAAAAGACTTTCTGCAGGCTGTCACAGGGAGGGACGGCATTCTATGTGTAAATGAAAACTCATTATTTACATATTTTTTAATGCTGAGTCCTCACTGTAACTATGCACACTACACTTTTGGGTCTCTGGGAGTAGATGTGTACACAAGCTACATGAATCAGTGGCAGTGTGCTTTCTTAATTGTGTGCCACGAATTTAAAATACATTTTTAAATTTTAGAAGAAAAAAGGCATTGACAAAACTAACAGCCGTGTCCTTTATATAGGCATAGTGTAGCAGAAATGGAGGATGTTAAACCCATGACTTTATTTTTCATAACAAAAATGTGTGCTTTTGAAGAATAGTCTGCTGCATGTGAGCGACCTGAATTTGAACACAGGGTGTGCAGAAAATATATTTTATGCAAGCTCTACAAGTTTTGAGGAGGGCTGTGCTTACAGCCAGAATTCTAGGCTGATGTATTCATTACATTATATTAATTTAGACTTTGGGCATGGTTGGAGAGCACAATTTATAAATGGGGCCATAGCTGCTTCATAAGCCCTGTTGTCTGATGTTTTGTTTGAGACACATTACATTAATTTAAACCTCAGATTCTTAAGATTCATGTGCAGTGTGCTTTCTTAATTGTGTGTCATGAATTTAAAATATATATTTACATTTTCTATCGCGTTTTATAGAATAATGAGGGTTCTACCAATGTGCCACAGATCTGACTGGTGGTTGAAATGTTTAAGGCTGCCAAGAATCAGTGTGTTATATTTGGGTTCAAGGTGTGCTTGGTTGTTATAAGGGTTTAAGACGTTGAATATTGAGACACGCTGAATATTATAATGTGTAAAATATGTTTTATACTGATTGTATATTTTTTATGTTTTTTATAGAAATGTCTCTCAACAATTGGATGTTGCAGGAGGCCACTTCTGGAAAAACAGCCTGCGGAGGTGGATGTTTTGAGGGCCCGAGAATGGTGCTTGAGGGACCGACAAACCATCAAGGGCTCTGCACTGTTCGAGCACTATGTGTGGTATGTGACCCCTTGCGAATGGCAGATGCTGATGCCGTGGATCTAGGATGTAGCGTGGAACGTGTAATTTTGCAATAGAGAAAATAAGTGTCCAAAGCTCAAGGACACTCCCATCGCATGCACACCTATCAAACTGCGGATAGCCAAAGTCAAAATGTTTTTGGATAAGCTAATGTAGTTTACAGATCTTTCTAATTCAGGTAGATACAGAGAATCTTTCTTGTTTATACTGAACTAAATCAGTATTTTATTTTTGTCTTAATATATCAATTTATCAATTCATAACATAATACATTGATGAAAAATTTCAAAACAAATAAATATGATGAGCTCCACACATTTCAAGATATTCATCTCTTCATCAGGAGCTATATTCGTTGCTTTGTCTGGTTACAAACATTTCAATTCTGTGTTGTTCAATTCTACAAGTAAATAAATGAAAGGGTGTCAGAAACGGTAGCCTCTCATAATTATGTGCAGTCTAGATACTATCTTTGTGACATTATGATACATCCATCATATTTCACCTAGTCAAATCCATTCTAAGACATTGGGCCTCATTACGAGTCTGGAGGCAGCCATGGAGCTATTAGCTCCGTGGCTGCCTCGAAACCGGGGCTCCATTACCGGGTTCCTGCAATGAGGACTTACCAGGTCATTCCGACATAGGAGGACCCGGTAAATCCTCCTTGCAGGAACCATTCCCCATTCCCATTTGAGCCCCCATAGGGCTCAATGGGAATGGGGAGGGATGTAACAACGGGCACCTTACAAGTGTCCCGTTGTTACCTCCCTCTTCCCCTCTCAGGACCCGGAAAAGACGTCTGGTTTTACCAGACGTCTGATCTGGGTCTTGCAAAGGGAAACTCATAATAGGCATTCCCGTAATGAAGGGGGACGGTCCCGTACCGGCCCCCTTCATTACGGCAGTGCCAGGGTCGTAATGAGGCCCATAGTGTTCTTTATGCATATTCCCTCAATTGGGTGCTTATGTAACCTTGTGATGGGCCATCTATGATAGAGAATGTGGTCAAGATATTGTAGTACTGTTGCTATAGTGATTATATTATATATGGGGAAGTAGATGATCGCCGATTAGGGTCGAGTAACAGTACAAAATGTACTCACCTAGTGTTCGTTTGTCTGAGTTGTATGAACATGTTCAGGGTGAAGATGGGAGCCGAGTAATGCAGTGGGCTTGTTGTGGAGTCTGGTTAAAGGGAATGTTGTATCAAAATCTAGTGCTGATGAAATGTTGCTCATGTTCGTTAAGGTTGGTCATGTACTCACATGCGGCTGGTAGGGTGCCGGTGAATAGATAATATGGTCCCAAAGTTATCCAGACTTCAAGAATGTTGGTTAAAGGTAGCAAAGCGGTAGTTCAGAGTAATGGCTCGATATTCAATATGGAATCAGATCGTTCTGTGTCCTGTAAAGAACATGAGGACCACAGATGAGGGATGGCAGGCTTGTGTATGTGTGCCAATGTTAAATAAGCAGAAGGATCGTGGAGAAAAAAATTATTCTTTCATTTGGACAAAGATGGGGGAAGACCGGGATCAACCTGTCACTTCGGAGCTTCATCTAGGATATACAAATATGCGTCTGCATAGGGATGCCACTAACGTGACGTGGTTTTTGTAGCTCTTGTAGTGCCTGTAATTTGTGGTAATAAGTATGACTATAAATCTCAGGGTTCCAGGGGTGTCCCCGAGAAACCCATGTGATTAATAATGCTGTAAATGATGGCATGTCAGACCGTGAGCATAGTTGTGTCACGGGTGTAATGATGTAAAGTATAAGTCTTAGGGATTACACTGGTGTGTTCAGTGTTAGACCTTAGTGTAATATTTGCTTTAGATAGCTAAAACATTTAAAGCAGATGTTTGACAATGCCTGGATCTTGCATTTATATGAGGTATACGTTGGTGTGGTGTATGCTAACAGTCAGATCTACTCTGTGTCTAATTTCTAGTTCCCACAAATTCACATTTCAAAGGCTTTCATCATTATTTGACATGTCAGGGACAATATGTTATAGTCTTGTATTGTACCGGTACAAAGGTTTCAACGGTTTTGGCATATTTGTGTGATCTACATTCAATTAAATCCTCAAAGAAAATAATTCTGACATATGAATATTTTGGGAAGGTTCAACTGGGTATCCTTTTGATATTATAACCAAATTCATCTTGCAACGAGACTCAACTTTTATAGGGCATATAGGTCAATTGACACACAAGATTTAAGTATTTTCTGAAGAGAGAAAAGGTGGGTTGGAAGGTGTGTACCCTAAGGTGGGTGGTAGTGTCTGTTTGGAGAATGAGGGATATATATATATGATTAGAAAAATTATGATAGAGAGAATTCTTTATTCATACCTGACGGTTCCAATGTTTATGGATCCAGAACATTTCTCTGCGTGTGATTAACTCAGGAAGATTGCCTCCTCTGGGGGTTTGGTGATAGACTTTAGAATTACAAATCTGAACTGGGCTAAAGTGTGTCCATTAAGTTCAAAATGTCTGGATACTGGTGACTTGGGGTTTTTTCGTCCTAATATTGGACTTGCTCTGACATTCTTTCTTTCATTTACCTGGTAGTTTGGCCCACATAGAATTTTCCACGTGGGCAAATCAAGCCATATATTACAAACTTGGTGTTGCATGTGGCATAATGATGAAGTTTGATCTTCTGACCTGTATGAGGGTGGCTGATTTGATCACCCTTTTCTACATTGCTGCAATGGCAGCAGTGAAGACAGGGAAAGGTGCCATATTTGGGTTTATTCAAAAAGAGTTGTTTGCGGTTGTCAATTCTTTCTGCTTCCACCAAATGGTCTCTAATATTCCGTCATCTTGTGTATGCAATTAGTGGTGGTTTTGTGAAAAATGTACACAATTGAGGGTCAAGTCTAGTAATCTTCCAATTCTTTTTGAGCATACAGTTAATCTGCATACTTTGTTTTGAGTATTTGTTGAGATATCAATGAGGGATCTTCATTCTTTTCTTTTCTCGTCAGTAGTGTGGTTCTATCTTGTGAGCCACTCTTGATTATGGCTTTTTGTAGAACTGTATCCAGAAGACCTCTTTCTTTGAATCTTTCTGTCTGATCAGATGCAGCTTTGCTGTATTGAATGTCATCTGAAATAATTCTCCTCAGTCTCAACAGTTGGCTCAAAGGAAGGGTGTTTATTAGATGTTGTGGATGGAAGCTGGTGTAATGAAGGGTGTTATTTACATCTGTTGGTTTGCGACATATTGAGATGCTTAGAGTGTAGTTGGTTGGTGTGATATTGACATCTAAGAAATTGACATTTGGAGTTCCAATTTCTAGGGTGAATTGAATTCTGGGGTTACATCCATTCAAATACTTCAGAAAGGTAGTCAATTCTTCTCTGGGACCTTTCCATATGCCAAAAATGTCATTAATGTACCTTTTTGATGTTGCTAGCTTCATGGGCCATATGGGGTGTTTCACTAGGTGTTCAGATTCAAATGCAAACATAAAGATGTTTGCATAGGCTGGTGCCATGGCTGAGCCCATTGAGGTTTCTGCGATCTATAGATAAGACTGATTGTTGTATCTGAAGAAATTGTTGAAAAGAATCATCTTTGCTAGTTGAATTGCAAAATGTTTGTTCGATGAAAAGTATTCCTCTTGTAGTAGAAGCCATTTGACTGCATCTAACCCTTGTCCAGATGTTTTCAAATGAGTTAAGTTCACCTAGTGTATTAAAAAATGAGTCGTATCTCTCAAATATGTAGATGTCTTTTGTACCAAAGGTTGTAGCAATCTGTCTAAATATTTCGCTATGGGGTCAAAAATACTTTCGGTAGCTGCGACTATTGGTCTGAATGGAGGATCAGTTTGGTTTTTATGTATTTTCGGTAGACCATAAAAAACTGGTGTGATTGGAAATTTGTTGGTCACAAAATCTTTGGTTTTCTCAGTGATCCATTCTTCTGTGAATACCCTGTTCAGAACTTGGTCTAACATTAATTGCATATTAATAGTTGGATCATTCTCCAGTGTTATGTGGGTATTTCGATCATTCAGTAGATGTCGACATCCTTTACGGTAAAATTCTGAGTCCATAATGACTATGGCTTCCCCTTTACCAGCAGATTTGATTTCAATAGTTCTGTCCTCTGATAGTTGTTTCAGTGGTCCGAGTTGATGTTTTTGCATATTGTGACCCTGTATGTTGAAGAATTTGATGCACTTCAGATCTTTTATCATTTTTGTTTCGAACAATTCTAATGCCAAGATCTGAATGGATGGATTAAATGTACTCTTAGGTCTAATTTCTCAAGAATCAAAAGTTGCGGATCTTTCTTCAATTGGAGGGATGGAATCAAAGAAGAATTTTAATCTCATCTTTCTTGTCAACTTGGCTAGATTGATTTGTTCATCAAATAAATTGGAATTATTCATGGGTACAAACGCTAGGCCTAGGCTAAGAAGATCTATTTGTTGTTTTGAAAATATTTTAGTTGAGATATTGATCACTAGGTTGTTTTTTTCTTCCCTCTCAGTTTTCTTATTTCCTCGCCTGACCTTCCTCCTTCTAAAAAAGGACGTGTTTCGTTATTCTGCTGTTCCGCTGATTGCAGAGTAGGAATACTCGGAATAGGCAATGTCAAAGGAACTGCTCCAGTTGGGGTAGATTCTTTGCTGCTGCTTGAGGTGGCACTTGTTGGGTCAGTGCTCTTACTGTTCTTTCTTGGAGGTTTGTTTTGTGGGTTATTCCTATATTGTTGTTGGTAGCATTTTTACCAGGTATAAACTATGTCACATGTCACTATGTCACATGAGTAGTCAAGTGTATCTCTTCGGAACTTCCTGTTCTATATCTTTTTTAAGAGTCCAATTTGGTGTTAGTGTCTTCTAGTATTTTCTTGAGTTCTTCCTGCGAAAGGATGTTAGACAATTGTTCATTCAGTTAAGAGATTTCTGAGTCTATTTTGGTAAGTGATGTGGCCAGTTCTTCTATGGTAAGTAGTATGAGATCTAGTGAGCATTTGTTCATAACTGTTGGACCCATATGCAGGCAGACTTATATTTGTTGTGTTGGGGTGTGTGCATCAGGTTTTACAGCCCCTGCCCTCCGCAAGAAATATTACACCACAACAATTTGGTCAAGTGTTGGCAATAAAAAGGCTGTAGGTTTTTTATTGTTACAGATATGGTTATGGAACATAAACAATAATCGCATATCATAATAATACAGTACTTTTGGGCACCGGGTCCTGAGGTTACCCCCTCTGGCCGTGCCGCCTTTCTTGTCCCACGACTTGTTGTGGGTACCGTACAGTGTCTGACTTTCTTTCTGTCATTCTTCTCCCCTTTTTCTTGGGTGGGAGGGTTTGTGGAAAAGAAAAAGAGCAGGAAGACGCTGAGTACACAGCAAACTTCCCTAAAGTGTTTGGGTCCCTATGAAGGGTCCGCAAACAGTTTGTGCTTTTCTGAGCCGTAAGCAGCTCATTATATAGTACGCAGGGAAGCCCCTGGGTCTTTGTAGTATGTGTGGGGGCTGTGCACCAGCCCCCCCCAGGCCAACATGCAGCTGACTAATTGGGCCACCGGGAGAGGGGCATCCCTTTGTACTTTCCCTGCCTAAGTGCTCGTGCTTCCCCTGGGAGCAATGCACCCATATATTTTCTTGGAAGGGTGAGGTATTTTTATTACCTCACCCTGCCTGCGCTTTGAAGCGCCAGAGACTGCTGTCTCCCTTATTCCTCGGAGGAGAGGTGAGCTAACCCTGGGGGAGGGCTGCTGACCCTCTCCTGACCCTGCTTCCATGGTACAGCAGTTACCTGGCCTCGCCTGGGGCGGGCCGGCGGCCTTGCCCATAACTGTTGGACCCATATGCAGGCAAACTTATATTTGTTGTGTTGGGTGTGTGTGTCAGGTCTTACAGCCCCTGCCCTCCCCATGAAATATTACACAACAATTTGGTCAAGTGTTGGCAATAAGAAGACGGTAGGTTTTTGTTAGGGAGAATTCTCTTAAATGGCTGATTTTCCTTACCTAATGAGTCCCTCAGCAGCTTTGCTGGATTTCTAGGATTTATTTTTTTCACCTGGTAAGAGCGTGAGCCTCTTTTCCCACTCTTACATGTGTTTTGCTGTGTGTGTTTTCACTTTTGTGTGATCTTGGGCACTGGAGCCTCACCTACTCCATGTGCACCACTTTTTGTGTGTGTTACACAGCACCTTCAGTGTAGTGACACAGGGTTGTCTTTGAGACTTCCCACTGACTCCATTTTTGTGGGGCGGACTACTGTCCCCCAGAAACAGGTAAAGTTGCCATTAACTTTATGTAGTCACTTTAAACCACAGACCCAGTACACCCCATTTTACATGGAGTATTGGAAAGGGTTAACTCTTATCCCTTTTTGTCTGTTCCTCTTGGAGCCTTGTTTCGCTCCCTTAACATTAAGACTTGGCTGGTGGCAGTGGTATCTATCCTAACTTTTCTACCATGTTTGTATTATATAAACGTGGTACTGTTTTAGGCTATTATATTAGCCTGGAACAGAAACCCGCTTGACCAAATACATTTTATTTTGGTCTCGGCTGGGTTTATTCACCATTTCTTTTTGTTAAAGTCTTTCTCGTGTTTCTCTCTGCGTGCCAAACCGGGGATGACTCCTTTTTTCGCTGTCTTTTTGCCGGCTTCTGCACAGAAACCCTCCTTAAGGCGCCTGATAGTCTAGGTAGGCAGGATCTGAGGAAGGGATCGTCAGACCCCTGCCATGGGTTCCCTTGGTAACCCAAGTCGCACTCTTGTCTGATTGGCTAAGGGGACTGGCCTTGCCAGGCCAGCCACCCTGCTGTGTGATTGACAGCCAGGCTGTATGAATGGGGGAAAACTGCATAAAAAGCAGGTCTCTGGGACTGTAAATGCAGAGTCGCCACTGGAACGAAACAACCAATGAGGAACTGGAAGAAGAGGACCCCTACTACGACCGAACAGCCCGGTGAAGCCCTGCTGCAGGTCCGAATCGCCAGAATCCGACGAAAGAGAAGATCCTCCAGGAAACTTCTTCCCTTGAGCTGGTGGGACCAACCAGTTCAGCCAAACTACAAGCCAGGACCCCTCTTCTGGTCGAATTTGCTGTACAGAGCTACAGTGGGCCGGATAGGCAGGAAGGTCAGACACTGCTTGGGTTTTAAGGAACGCCCCTTTTATTCATTGTTTTGCTCTGCTGCTGGTTTCTTCCCTGTGTGGTGCAGGACCCTCCAGTCTTCCTACTTCGTGTCAGTCCAACATTCGCTTCAGGAACCGTGAGCCTGCAGGAACCACCAGGAACGTCCGGCTCAGCTACAGCTCCCTCTCTGTCTTAAGGTACTGTGCAAATCCAGTTGTCCGTTTCGTTCAACCGCAGGGGAAGTGTTTGAAATCTTTCTCCAATCTGAGGGCTTGTCCTTCTCTTCTCTTTGAACTAACTTTTCTACCAACCAACCTCGTCGGAAACTGTGCCACAAACTTTACCGCGAACTACCCTGAACTGTGTGATCTTGAGCAAAAGACTTTTGACCCATTGACTTTGTCCCTAAGCCTTTTGTAGCTGATCTCCTCACTGTAGTCTCTCTTGTTCAATTGCCCTGAGTACTTACCTGTTGGTTTTGCCTAATTTCTAATAACGTTGTCTTTCCCTCTCTTTTAAATTGCTGGAGTGCCATTTTGCTCCCACTTTATTTTGTGAGCTTAACTTTTCTGGAATTTAAGGGAAGTGGTGTGGTGTATTTATGATTGCGATTTTTAACTTGCTTAGAATAGTGAAATGTTATACAACTGTTGAGTAAATAAATATATATTCTTTTACTTAGAAAACACTGAGTCAGTGTTTGCCTGAATCATAGTAATTGTTGTCCTTTGTGTAACTATTTGTACTGCTCACTTACTCTTGGGATAAGTCTGGCTGCTCCGCTACTGCTACCACTATAACTGTGTAGTACAGGCTTGTACCAAAGGTGAAATTGCACTGTCACTTGTAGTCTTAATTGTGTGTATTGTTCCCAAAGGGTACTGCATATAATTCTGCCTAACACTGGTGTACAGCAGTGTAACGCTCACCTGATTCCCGCAGAGGCGCCGGTCTTGACTGGGTGAATGCCGTATCTTCAAAGGTGATGTGTAACACACGGTTGGCTCTTTGGGCTGGACCTCTGTGCACTGTATGTCTGACTCGAAGAGTAAGATGTCTGCAGATAGAAAATATGGGATTAATGAACTGGGGTTATTGGGTGCCTCTCTCCTCTTCCCTTTCTCTTCTCCTGTAGAACCCCAAAGGTTAACCCCCTCACCTTAGGTAAGTGAACGCCGAGCTCTCCATCTGCCTCGGGGCAGGGTGCCGTAACCAGTTCCTTCACTGGATAAGGGTGCAGGCCTCTTGACCTCAGAGGACTGCTGTCCGTCGTTAACTGCACGAACGGTAAGTTCTGGGCGCTTCAAATGTCTTAAAAGTCTTTTGTAATGATATCTCTTGTTTTGCAGAGTTCCGGCGATGGCGGATGGCGGGCTGATGGGAGTTGAGGATCGAACCCGCGTGAGGAATAGAAGCGCCTGGAAGCACGTAGGTAAGCGCTTGTAGCCTGCTTCACGATGCGCACTAACTGTCCCTTTTATCTTGCAGGTACAAGTTCGGAGCTTTAGAGAAGCTGAAGGGTGCTGGAATACCCACTGGATTCGGCGTGGGAAGGAGTAATGGCACGTGAGTAATAAAGTTGCCCAATGTCTTTAAACACACCTTCTTTTGTCTTTCAGATGCGGGATGCAGCGCCGAAGGCCTCCGGAGCGTGCGAAGAGCTAGTAAGCTTTTGTCTTTCAGATGCCGGAATGCAGTGCGAAGACCTCCGGAACATGCAAAGAATAGGTAAGCCTTTGTCTTTCAGATGCCGGAATGCAGCGCGAGGCGTTGGTGACAGCCGATGGACCAGGTAAGAGATGCGCTGCCACTGAAGACCGTAGTGCTAACCTGTTCTTTCTTTGTCTTTACAGGTGCTGCTGAAGACTGGATTCCAGGATGGTAAGCCTTTGTTCCCTTAGGCCCAGGATCAGAAGCTGAAGACACGATGAGCGTTCTGCTGCAGAGAATGCAGAATAACACAAAGCAAGATTCATCCATCGGGTGTGGTTTAAATAGCCTCCTGTAGTGCTTAGGTGTCTCCTTCCACAGCCACGCCTAGGTAAGAAAAGAGTTCCTGCTTTCCAGAAGAGTTCCAGTGTTCTGAACCTAGGGAGTGGCTCCTGCCCGACCCAACAGGAAAAGTAGTCCCAAACCGAAGAGGATCAGGGGTTCAACTGGCAGGTAAGTAAGCAGCATGGTCTGCTGCAGGTAAGTCCACCCAAGCATTATGAGCCCGGCGCTTCCAGCGCTGGGACTGGGCATCTTTATGAGCCTGGTGCCACTGGCGCCAGGACAGGGTCCAAAAGGTCCCAATTGGGACTGGCTGGCACTCGGAACCGGGGTTATGGGTCTGCTTCCAAGGGAGTCGGGCAAGTCCTGATCTTTTGGAAGCAGAGATCATGACAGCACCCCCCCTCAAGGCCCCTCCCAAACCAAGCTTCTCCGGGGGTTTGGGTTTGTTAGGAAATGTTTGATGAAATCTTTTGATTAGACGAGGCGCGTGGACATATTCTGCAGGTTCCCAGGATCTTTCTTGGGGACCGTAGCCTTTCCAGTCAATCAGGTAAAATAGTTTAGATTTGGAGATCTTGGAATCCAGGATGCTTTTGACTTCAAACTCGAGTTCTCCATCAACTAGAATAGGTTTTGGAGATGTAGTTAGTCAGGTTTGAGGTTGCACGGGTTTTAATAGAGAGACATGGAAGACCGGATGTATCTTCATGTGAGGGGGCAAGTTCAACTTGACCGCTACTGGATTTACTATGGTAGTGATGGAATAGGGACCAAGGTATCTTGGGTTGAATGTGCGTGGTCCTTTTAGAGGTAGATATTTGGTGGATAACCAGACTTGATCTCCTACTTGATATTGGGGGGCTTCCTTCCGATGTTGGTCTGCTCCTTTCTTGTATTGTTCTTTAGCCCTTTGAAGGTGAGAAACAGCTTCCTTAAAGGCTTGGGTGATTGTAGAATGCAGGTGGTCTACTGCTGGTGTTCCAAGATCTTGGAGTGGATCCAACTCCGAGGTTCGAGGGTGACTACCGTATAAAAGAAAAAACGGGGTCTTCCCAGTTCCCGAGTGGACAGAGTTATTGTAGGCATATTCGGCTATCCAAAGAATATCTTTCCAAGTTTTTTCAGTTTGTTGTAGCATGCAGCGCAAATACTGTTCCAGAGTTTGATTGGTCCTCTCGGTTGGTCCGTCGGTTTGAGGGTGGTGGCTGGTCGAAAGTCTCACATCAATTTGAGCCGACCGACAGCAACTTCGCCAAAAATGAGAAATAAATTGACTACCTCGATCTGAAATTAGAACTGAAGGAAAACCGTGCAGTCGGACGATGTTTTCGAGAAATTCTCGGGCCAGAGTCGCTGCTGTTGGTAAGCCTTTGAGTGGAATGAAATGCGCCATCTTGGAGAATAGGTCCACGATTACTAGGATCGTATTGTATCCGGAGCATGGAGGTAGATCGGTGATGAAGTCCATAGAAAGCGTATGCCAAGGGCGAGGCGGGATGTCAATAGGGCGTAAGAGGCCGGCTGGTTTTTCCTTTTGACTCTTGTTTTGGGCGCATACTCCACAGGACATTATAAAGTCTCTGATATCTTTTTTCCAAGACGGCCACCAGAAGTAGCGCTTGATCTTTTCCGAGGTCTTGGTCATACCGGGATGTCCTTCCATTAAAGAATCGTGATAACAAGAGATTACCTTTTTCTGTAAATCTGTGCTGGGCAGGTATAACCGTTCTTGGAAATATAATAGGTTGTCCTTCACCATAAAGTCCTTTCCCTGCAGATGCCAATTCTGTATGTCTGCTGGAGTTACCAGTAGCCTGGCTTTATCCTTAACTTCCTCTATGGATTGTGTGGCGATTACACCTAGAATTCTTTGTTCGGGAATGATAGGTACAGGTTTAGGATTGATCAAATGTTCTTCCACTCCCATCCGAGAAAGGGCATCAGCTTTACCGTTTTTTGTACCAGGTCGATAGGTAATTATGAAGTCAAACTCGGCAAAGAATAGTGCCCAACGGAGTTGCCTAGAGGATTGAGCTTTTGCGGTTTTCAAATATTGCAGGTTTCGGTGATCTGTAATCACAGTAACGGTGTGTCGGGCCCCCAGAAGATAATGCCGCCAAGCCTTAAAGGCGGACTTGATAGCTAGAAGTTCCTTATCAGTAATAGTGTAATTGATTTCAGGAGGCGAGAATTTGCGGGACCAAAATGCCACGGGATGCAACTGATTGGTTACTGGGTCCTTTTGTGATAGAACTGCCCCCATGGCAAGGCTCGAAGCATCAGTTTCAACGATGTAGGGGAGTTCTGGGCGAGGATGTTTTAAGATCGGTGCAGAGATAAATCTAGTCTTCAAATTCTGGAAAGCTTGTTCCGCCTCGGTAGACCATTCAAAACGTTTGTTTTTCTTTAACAAGGCGGTGATGGGCTGGACTATTCGAGAGAATTCGGGGATAAACCTGCGGTAAAAGTTAGCGAAGCCTAACATGCTTTGAACACCTTTTACGGAGGATGGCGATGGCCATTTGAGAATTGCATCGACCTTCTTTGAATCCATACGCACTCCGCTAGGTGATAATATGAATCCCAAGAATTCAACTTCAGTCACGTTGAAAACACATTTTTCCAACTTAGCGAAAAGTTTGTGTTGACGCAATCTCTCGAGGACCATTTTCACGTGTTTCCGATGTTCAGTTTCCGATGAAGAATAAACGAGGATGTCGTCAATGTAAACAACAACACACACATCTATGAGCTCTCTGAGGACATCGTTCATAAAATATTGAAAGGCGGCCGGGGCATTGCAAAGTCCGAAGGGCATGACCTGATATTCAAATAGCCCATACTTGGTGCGGAAGGCCGTCTTCCATTCATCGCCCTCTTTTACTCGTACCAAGTGGTAGGCTCCTCTAAGATCCAGCTTTGTATATATGCATGCTTTTCTGACTTGGTCCAGGAGTTCAGGGATCAAAGGTAACGGATATCTATTCTTAACGGTGATCTGGTTCAGGGCGCGATAATCTATACAAGTTCTAAGGTCCCCTTCTTTTTTTGGAACGAAGAACAAAGCTGAGGAAGCAGGGGACTTGGAAGGACGAATAAACCCATTCGCTAGGTATTGATCCAAGTATTGTCGGAGGTGAAGGTTCTCAGGCTCGGTGAGGGCATAAATTCTACTACAAGGAGGAGTAGATCCAGGTATCAGGTCTATCTGGCAGTCATAAGACCTATGAGGAGGTAGAGAGTTAGCCTGATCCTTCCGGAAAACATCTTGGAATTCTAGGTATTCGGGAGGTAACTGGGGAGTCTCCGAAGAAATTGCTGCAAGTGCAACACCAGGTGGAGGGTGACAAGTAGAGACACATTCTGGAAACTGAACCCTTCTTGCTCGCCAATCGATCTGAGGATTGTGTTTCTCTAACCAAGGTATTCCTAGAATAATCTGGAACTGAGGGGCCTTGATCACATCGAACACGATCTTCTCATGGTGTCCATCTTGACTTACTAGCGTCACTTCTTGAGTGGTATGCGTTACTGGTCCGGAGGCTATCTCTGTACCATCCACCGTAGTAATGACGTCCTTTACAGCCTTGGGACAAAGAGTTAGATTCATCCTCAAAACCATTTCATGATCCACATAATTGCCGATGGCACCGCTGTCGACGTAAGCTTCAATCGCATGTAATCGATCCGGATGATCAGGGTTAATGAGGACCATAGGTATCACGAAATGCGAGGTCACAGAACTGGTTTTAACGCTCGGCAAGAGGACCTCTATTCTTGTCAGGCGAGGTCGTTTCCCTGCTCAGAGTTTGTGACCTTGGTAACTGCAGCTCCTACTGCCTTCTTGGCTGGTTTCACCGGACAGTCTCGAAGAAAGTGCCCTGAGTTTCCGCAATAGAGGCATAATTGCAACTGTTTTCTCCTTTCCCGCTCCTTTTGTGTTAGTGGTCCTTTCAGGCCCCCTATTTGCATGGGTTCCCCGGAGTCTACTCCTTTGGAAGGAGTTGGTGGTTTGGAAAATACTCGAGCATCAAACTTGGAACGATCGGCCTTCCTGTTCTGCAGTCTGTGATCTATTTGAACGACTAAGTCAATATAGTCCGAACAGTCTTGCGGGGGATTCACTACTTGGGCTAACACATCTTTGAGCTCTCCACGTAGACCTCTATAAAACAGCGTAATCCTTTTGTCCTCAGGCCATCGAGTTTCCACTATCAGTCTGTTGAAAGACGCAATATAAGCCAAAAGGTCTTGATTACCCTGTCGCAATGAAAGGAGCTCATTGTCCAAGGCCTGCCCCTGTGAATGTCTTGAAAACAGTTTTTCCATACTGAGCTGAAAAGCTTGAAAATCATGGAGAACCGGATCATCTTGATTAACTAGAGGGATCGACCAGTCTGCCGCTTTGCCACTAAGGTACGAAAGCACGAAAGCTACCTTAGCTTGATCAGTTGGAAAGGCTGCTGGCCGGCATAAGAAGTGCAACCGGCACTGATTAATGAATACTGCAAACCCCTTTGGGTCACCAGAAAATCGTTCGGGCGGAGCCAGAGGTACATTCCCAGGTAGGTTGATCTGCACTGGGTTCGTAGAGGATGTTGAAGGAAGATTTGCCCCTGATGCGGGTAACGGAGTTTGTCCGTCTTGTGACTGTAGCAATTGTCTAGCGAGATCGTCTGTTCGCTCCTTGGAAATAATCAGTTCCCTTCTTAGAGCATTCGTTTCCTGACGGGCTGCATGCACTTCTGCTCTTAGTTCCCCAAGTAACTGGGCTAGTTGGTCGGTATCCGAGGTTTCCATAGCGCCTGGGTGGGAGTTTTGCAGTAGGCTTTGTGTTCTGTAACGCTCACCTGATTCCCGCAGAGGCGCCGGTCTTGACTGGGTGAATGCCGTATCTTCAAAGGTGATGTGTAACACACGGTTGGCTCTTTGGGCTGGACCTCTGTGCACTGTATGTCTGACTCGAAGAGTAAGATGTCTGCAGATAGAAAATATGGGATTAATGAACTGGGGTTATTGGGTGCCTCTCTCCTCTTCCCTTTCTCTTCTCCTGTAGAACCCCAAAGGTTAACCCCCTCACCTTAGGTAAGTGAACGCCGAGCTCTCCATCTGCCTCGGGGCAGGGTGCCGTAACCAGTTCCTTCACTGGATAAGGGTGCAGGCCTCTTGACCTCAGAGGACTGCTGTCCGTCGTTAACTGCACGAACGGTAAGTTCTGGGCGCTTCAAATGTCTTAAAAGTCTTTTGTAATGATATCTCTTGTTTTGCAGAGTTCCGGCGATGGCGGATGGCGGGCTGATGGGAGTTGAGGATCGAACCCGCGTGAGGAATAGAAGCGCCTGGAAGCACGTAGGTAAGCGCTTGTAGCCTGCTTCACGATGCGCACTAACTGTCCCTTTTATCTTGCAGGTACAAGTTCGGAGCTTTAGAGAAGCTGAAGGGTGCTGGAATACCCACTGGATTCGGCGTGGGAAGGAGTAATGGCACGTGAGTAATAAAGTTGCCCAATGTCTTTAAACACACCTTCTTTTGTCTTTCAGATGCGGGATGCAGCGCCGAAGGCCTCCGGAGCGTGCGAAGAGCTGGTAAGCTTTTGTCTTTCAGATGCCGGAATGCAGTGCGAAGACCTCCGGAGCATGCGAAGAGTGGGTAAGCCTTTGTCTTTCAGATGCCGGAATGCAGCGCGAGGCGTTGGTGACAGCCGATGGACCAGGTAAGAGATGCGCTGCCACTGAAGACCGTAGTGCTAACCTGTTCTTTCTTTGTCTTTACAGGTGCTGCTGAAGACTGGATTCCAGGATGGTAAGCCTTTGTTCCCTTAGGCCCAGGATCAGAAGCTGAAGACACGATGAGCGTTCTGCTGCAGAGAATGCAGAATAACACAAAGCAAGATTCATCCATCGGGTGTGGTTTAAATAGCCTCCTGTAGTGCTTAGGTGTCTCCTTCCACAGCCACGCCTAGGTAAGAAAAGAGTTCCTGCTTTCCAGAAGAGTTCCAGTGTTCTGAACCTAGGGAGTGGCTCCTGCCCCACCCAACAGGAAAAGTAGTCCCAAACCGAAGAGGATCAGGGGTTCAACTGGCAGGTAAGTAAGCAGCATGGTCTGCTGCAGGTAAGTCCACCCAAGCATTATGAGCCCGGCGCTTCCGGCGCTGGGACTGGGCATCTTTATGAGCCTGGTGCCACTGGCGCCAGGACAGGGTCCAAAAGGTCCCAATTGGGACTGGCTGGCACTCGGAACCGGGGTTATGGGTCTGCTTCCAAGGGAGTCGGGCAAGTCCTGATCTTTTGGAAGCAGAGATCATAACAAGCAGTGAGGCTAAAAGTATAGTAATTACACCTAGAGTGCTGCTATTGTACTGTCACTTGTAGTCTTAATTGTGTGTATTCTTCCCAAAGGGTACTGAATATAATTCTGCCTAACACTGGTGTACAGCAGTGAGGATAAAAGTATAGTAATTACACTTAGAGTGCTGCTATTACCATGGATCAACTAACCACAAGGCTAACATCAATAGAAAGCAACATTAATCATGGTGGTCAGTCATAATCTCGAATTTACAAATCTCGAAAATAAAAATCTCGAATTATTTTGACCGAAAAAAAAAAAATCTCGAAAGTTATAATATCAATTTTTTTTCTATAATCTCGAATTCTCACTGCAACATTTGTACTATCATATTTCAGGTAAGTACAACACAAGTAATGAAACAAATAACACAATCTGTACTTAACTGTTTAGGTTTTATTTTTTAATAATGTTTCTTTCTGTTATATGTTTTAACAACTTGTTTTAAATTTATAAATTCATTAAATGAAATGTAATTTATTTAATATTAAATATATATATTTATATATGTCTATTTAACTTCAATAATCTTTTCTGTATTTCTTTTTTTTTACTTGTAATATATGTACATTCCACTAGATGGTGATATTGCATCAAGAATAACTAGTCGTACACATTTACAGGGTAATTCATAGAATTTCGCAGAAAAGTGTCGCAAGCGGCTGGCGCAGAGTGCCCGCGTGCGATTGTCTGCGCCAGGCACGTGCGCTAATACCGATTTCCGTGCACAGCGTATTCATGGATTTTAGGCTGCCAAACCAGCCGTGGCGCAGAGTATCGCAGCGACCCTGCAGCAGCGCCAGTAACGCCCCCAAGAACGCCCTCGCGCAAGGAAAAGCCATCAAAATCGCAAAATCATCGCAAAGGGCTGCGCTAACCCTGGACCAGTTTACAGGGCTGCCAAACAAGGAACGCAAAGCGGGTAACGTGCATATCAGGGGTACGCGTGAAGTTATACACGCGATTAGCCAGGGTACGTGTATTACAGGGGTACGCGGGAAGTTTAACACGCGATTGGCCAGGGTACGTGTATTACAGGGGTACGCGTGAAGTTTTACACGCGATTAGCCAGGGCACGTGTATCACAGGGGTACGCAGGAATTATCACACGCAATTTGGCTGGGTACGTGTATTACAGGGGTACACGGGAAGTTTTACACGCGATTCGGCTGGGTACGTGTATTACAGTGGTGCGCGGGAATTCTAACATGCGATTTGGCCAGGTACATGTATTACAGGGGTGCGCGGCAATTATCACACGCGATTTGGCTTGGTACGTGTATTACAGGGGTGCGTGGGAAGTTACACACGCGATTAGGCTGGGTGGGTCCTCACAGGTGTTCCCTGTACACCCTCCACGGCCCCTGCAGGCAGCCCACAAAACAGGGGACTACCCTGCACACCTGCTCATGTCCCCCTGCACCCCCACCCCCCAGCAGTGCAGGGGCAGCCTCCACCAGGCCCCCACCCATGTCTCCCACCACCCCCACCCCCCAGCAGTGCAGGGGCACCCTCCACCAGGCCCCCACTCATGTCTCCCACCACCCCCACCCCCCAGCAGTGCAGGGGCACCCTCCACCAGGCCCCCACTCATGTCTCCCACCACCCCCACCCCCCAGCAGTGCAGGGGCAGCCTCCACCAGGCCCCCACTCATGTCTACCACCACCCCCACCCCCCAGCCACCAGGGGCACCCTCCACCAGGCCCCCACTCATGTCTCCCACCACCCCCACCCCCCAGCAGTGCAGGGGCACCCTCCACCAGGCCCCCACTCATGTCTACCACCACCCCCACCCCCCAGCAGTGCAGGGGCAGCCTCTACCAGGCCCCCACCCATGTCTCCCACCACCCCCACCCCCCAGCAGTGCAGGGGCAGCCTCCACCAGGCCCCCACCCATGTCTCCCACCACCCCCACCCCCCAGCAGTGCAGGGGCACCCTCCACCAGGCCCCCACTCATGTCTCCCACCACCCCCACCCCCCAGCCACCAGGGGCACCCTCCACCAGGCCCCCACTCATGTCTCCCACCACCCCCACCCCCCAGCAGTGCAGGGGCAGCCTCCACCAGGCCCCCACTCATGTCTCCCACCCCCCCACCCCCCAGCAGTGCAGGGGCAGCCTCCACCAGGCCCCCACCCATGTCTCCCACCACCCCCACCCCCCAGCAGTGCAGGGGCAGCCTCCACCAGGCCCCCACCCATGTCTCCCACCACCCCCACCCCCCAGCAGTGCAGGGGCAGCCTCCACCAGGCCCCCAATCATGTCTACCACCACCCCCACCCCCCAGCAGTGCAGGGGCAGCCTCCACCAGGCCCCCACCCATGTCTCCCACCACCGCACCACCAGCAGTGCAGGGGCACCCTCCACCAGGCCCCCACTCATGTCTCCCACCACCCCCACCCCCCAGCAGTGCAGGGGCACCCTCCACCAGGCCCCCACTCATGTCTCCCACCACCCCCACCCCCCAGCAGTGCAGGGGCAGCCTCCACCAGGCCCCCACTCATGTCTACCACCACCCCCACCCCCCAGCCACCAGGGGCACCCTCCACCAGGCCCCCACTCATGTCTCCCACCACCCCCACCCCCCAGCAGTGCAGGGGCACCCTCCACCAGGCCCCCACTCATGTCTCCCACCACCCCCACCCCCCAGCCACCAGGGGCACCCTCCACCAGGCCCCCACTCATGTCTCCCACCACCCCCAGCAGTGCAGGGGCACCCTCCACCAGGCCCCCACTCATGTCTCCCACCACCCCCACCCCCCAGCAGTGCAGGGGCAGCCTCCACCAGGCCCCCACTCATGTCTCCCACCACCCCCACCCCCCAGCAGTGCAGGGGCAGCCTCCACCAGGCCCCCACTCATGTCTACCACCCCCCCACCCCCCAGCCACCAGGGGCTCCCTCCACCAGGCCCCCACCCATGTATCCCACCACCCCCACCCCCCAGCCACCAGGGGCACCCTCCACCAGGCCCCCACTCATGTCTCCCACCACCCCCACCACCCAGCAGTGCAGGGGCAGCCTCCACCAGGCCCCCACTCATGTCTACCACCACCCCCACCCCCCAGCCACCAGGGGCACCCTCCACCAGGCCCCCACTCATGTCTCCCACCACCCCCACCCCCCAGCAGTGCAGGGGCACCCTCCACCAGGCCCCCACTCATGTCTCCCACCACCCCCACCCCCCAGCAGTCCAGGGGCACCCTCCACCAGGCCCCCACACATGTCTCCCACCACCCCCACCCCCCAGCCACCAGGGGCAACCTCCACCAGGCCCCCACTCATGTCTCCCACCACCCCACCCCCCAGCCACCAGGGGCAGCCTCCACCAGGCCCCCACTCATGTCTCCCACCACCCCCACCCCCCAGCCACCAGGGGCACCCTCCACCAGGCCCCCACCCATGTCCCCTATCACCCCCACCCCCCAGCAGTGCAGGGGCACCCTCCACCAGGCCCCCACTCATGTCTACCACCACCCCCACCCCCCAGCCACCAGGGGCAGCCTCCACCAGGCCCCCACCCATGTCCCCTATCACCCCCACCCCCCAGCAGTGCAGGGGCACCCTCCACCAGGCCCCCACTCATGTCTCCCACCACCCCCACCCCCCAGCAGTGCAGGGGCAGCCTCCACCAGGCCCCCACTCATGTCCCCCTGCCCACAGGCCCTGACAATCCTCAAGCATGTGCCTCATGGCCAGCCACCACAGCCCAAAGACACAACCAAGTATTACATGTGCCCATGATACTACTCCAATGGAAACAATGTAAATCAACACATGTGTCTCACACACACACAATGGTTGCAAGGGAACCTGAAAACCCATATCATGACATGCATGAAAACAATGAGATGAAACCACACATTGAAGAATGAAAAAATCAAAATAATGTATTAAAAACAACAGCAATGGCTATCAAAATCAACCAAAATACACAAGTAAAATAATTAAAAAATCAAGCAGGCTGTCTCTTTTCAAAATGAAATCAATAAATGACAATACGAAAAAATATCTTCCAAAGTTCAAGTCCATGAAAAGTAACTGAAGGTAAAAAAGAAATAGAAAACCATTGCTCCATGGCAAAAAATATTCATAGTTAAAAAATATCCAAATCCAAAGTCCAACTATGTACAAAGTATTCAGGGTCCATAAACCCCAAGAGAAGAAATGAAACCTACCAAAAAACCTATCTAAAATGGAACTATATACAAAAGGTGGAGCAGTGTCCGTCGACTCCAAAGAAAAATAAACTGCAAAGGAAACCTATCACTAAATAACTATATACAATGGCGGCGGGCCAGTCCAGCGGCTCACTTAGTGGTGTTCCGGGCCAGGGCATCATCGAACTCCTCGTCTATGTCCCGGAGGCGGTCCTGTTCCATGGCCCCGAGGGTCCACAGGGACGCCGACATGTTCACCTCCAACTCCCTGCGGATTGCCTCGAGGCACTCGGCCCGCCTCAGGGCCCTCCGCATGGAGTTCTCCGCCCTGACCATCGTGAGCCGCGCCTCTTCTGCCTGCCGCCGCTCCGCATCTATGGCGTGGCCCAACCGCTGCCACACGGAAGACACTTCCCGTCCAGGGTCCTCCTTCCCTCCGGCCGATGCCTGCCCCTCCGATGTTGAAGGCCCCGAGCTATCGTGGCTCCCACCTACAGCCTCCTGCTGCTGCAGCTGCTACTGTCCATGTGCCCTGTCCGATGGTGCCTGCACATCCTCCTCCAGCTGGGGTGCAGTCGTTGACGTGGCCACCCCTGCTGGACGTCCGACTCCCGACTGTGGCAGAGATCTGTTGTCCACCAGCCTGGCCGCACGGTGGGAGTCAGCTCCACAGGGCACCCAGGTGACACATGGGTGGGAAGAGGGCATGGAGGACGACTGGGGCATAGGGGGTTCTGTGGAGAAGGGGCTCGGAACAAGGTCCAGGAAACGGAGGAATCCAGCCCTGGTGAGCTGTCCCAGTGGGTCAACGCGGTCAACGAGCCATGCGAGAAGACGTGCAGACTCATCATGAAAAGACTGCAGGTCAGCTCGCATGGCCCGTTGACGCAACGCCACCCCACCCTGGACAGGCACAACCTGGTGCAGGATAGCCACATCCGCAGGGAGTGGAAGGCCAGGTGTCGTAAGCCAATCCTCTCCCTGAGAACGGGTCTGGAGGTAGGCATCCCCGCTGGTGCAAGATGATGCAGTGACAGGAGCAGGGACAGGATTGCACACAGGCACCTCCGCGGCGGCCTGTGCTGCCTCCTGTCCCTGATCCTGCACTGCACCACTAGCACCAGTGGAATCCCCACCTCCAGACCCCGCCACTGTCGCTTGCACGGCCTCCTCCTCCACCAAACCCCCCACCAACCTGGATGACTCTATGCCATCTTCCCCCGTTGGGCCCTGTGGGGTCCCAGCTGCCCCTTCTGCTGCCGAGGAGTCCAACTCCAACCTCCGCCTCTTGGACCTCCCCTCGGCAGCTGCGGCCTGGGACGCGGCACCGGACTCCTCACTCCCCGACGAGATCACAACCTGGGAGGGGATCCGGGCCTTGCGTCTCCGGCTGGTGGTGCGACCCCTGCCGCTGTGCTCCACAGCACCTTCTCCGCCCTCTTCATCAGTTGACGCTGCAGACAGGGAGAAAGAAAACACAGGCATCAGGGCACTGTAAAATGGACTCATACACACATGACAGTTATACATGAGTGGCATTGGTAAACCTCAGACATGGCATCACAATCCCCAACACACATGTCATTTCAACTTGCACACATGAGCCATACCACAGCCATAATGCAACAGCCAGCACCATCCATTCACATACAACAGCATGAGCAGCCAAAGGTCATCCACACATCACATGCAACATAGGGAGTACACTACACATGCACACACAACACCAAACTTGCATGCATGTGTACACCTCCGCCAACTGTCGCAGTGTTTTGATCGACATCCATGTCACACCTGACAATCATTCCTCCACATCCTGTGCCATGCAAGCCCACACACACAAGCACCATCCATGTGTCACACATGAGACCCCTCGCATGTGTCACCCTCACGGCCCTGTACACCCCCCTACTTGGCCACATAAAAATACATGTTCAACCTGCACACTCCTGGCACACCACCACACGCACAGCTTACAATCAGTATGCATGTACACTTACAGCTCGACTCCAGACGGGTCTGCTTCTCAAGGACCTGGATGTGGAGCGCTGGGGATATGCGTTCCAGGACCCTCATCTGATCTTCCGACAAGTGGCCCCGGCGCCCCTTAGCATCCGCTGCCTTCAGGAGGCGCTGGGCCTTGTTGAGGGTCCTGGACCTGAAGTCCTCCCAGCCCTTCCTGACACGTTCGTAGTCGCGGACTGCCACCTCCTCCGCGTTGATGGCAGTCACGATGTCCATCCAGATCCGAGTCCGTCCTTCCTTGTCGGCGCGCAACCTTCCGAAGAGGACATCATACTGCCCCAGGACATGCTCCACCAGGACACCAACTTCGGTGGCAGTGAAGCTGGTGCCCCTCTGCCTCCTTGGCCGGGGGTTGCCACTGGTGCCAGATGTTGCAGTGCCCGACATGGCAACCGCAGAGGCAGGAGTGGGTGGGCAACTGGGTCCTGGGGCTGGGCTGTGGGGCGATGGAAAATCAGTCGGGAGTCTTCGGTTCCAGCAGGGGTGGTCACAGCAACAGCACCCCTGGCTGATGTGCAGGCAGCAAATGGCAGGGCACGTGGACAGCAGGCAGTCAGGCAGCAGCAGATGGCAGGTGGGAGCGTGCTCAGGGCTCTGGGGGGCAGTAATTTGGCCTTCTGGGCAGGAGCGTGGTCTTCCGTGTGTGAACGCGTGGCCAGCTTGATACGGAGTGATTTGGCACGTGAAAATCCAACACGTCTGCGTGTAATTCGAGGAAAGGCCCTTAGCGCGTAAAAGCGTCGCCAGCGTATGCGCGTCTATGAAGTCACGTGCACGTTGAATTGGGCACACGTTGGAAAAAGTTGCGTGTGAAAAAAATGAAAGACACGTCCGAGTGACAAAGCGTGTAATTGGTGAAAATGGACCTACACGCAGAAGTGACAAAGCGTGTAATTGGTGGAAATGGCCCTGCACGCAGAAGTGACAAAGCGTGTAATTGGTGGAAATGGACCTACACGCAGAAGTGACAAAGCGTGTAATTGGTTGAAATGGCCCTACACGCAGAAGTGACAAAGCGTGTATTTGGTGGAAATGGCCCTAGCGCGTACACGCCGCGTAAGTGACGCTGGACGTGTGGGCCTGCATAAAAGGTACGTGTAGAACACCATTTCCTTGTACGTGCTTTTCGTGGAGAGCGAGTGGGTGAATTCTGTACTTCTTGTCGTTTCACACGCGATTTACTTCACGGCGTTTCAAGTTCGTACTCCCTGTTACCTCTGACAGCTTTTTCTCTTTTTTCTCTTTTACTGGTTTACCTGGGCCTGTTCCCTCAAACAGTGTTCCCTTCTACTGTTGTCCTGTCTCCTCAGACAGCGTACAAATCTTCTTTTGGCGGGGGTGTTGCCAACCAAACGCGCTCCTTTTTCACGCTCTTTTACCTGGCAGACGGTGAGTCACGCACGTATCTAACATCTGTGCTTGCCCCATGTGTAGCCTACCCCTTCAGAGGTCATTCTAGGCTGCGTGTGACACGCATACGTTCATTCTTGTGTTACTGGGTGCCACAGCGTAGTGCAGGTTTTACTTTCTGCACACGTGGCCTAGGAGGGGTTGCGTGCACGTCATCTCCCTTATATGGGCCTCCTGTGCGTAGCGTGACCCGTCATCTTTCCCCAGGGGTGCCATTCAGCCTTGCTAGAGCACTAGGGTACAATTACCATCTGGTATCCAACCCCTTTGACCCCCAATTGCCCAGGACAATAGTTTACAGCCACTCCCATACGCACATTAACATCAGTGCCATGGCTGGGAGGCGAGGATTCCGTAAGGGTGGCAAAGGTGGAAGAGCCACAAGTGGTGGCCGTGGTGGATCCGGTAGGGGACGTGGTCGTTACTTGCAGGGTGAGCCTGTCCCCCCATGTGTGGAGGACCAGTCAAGGGCACCCATAATCCCCCCCTCCCGTTGAGGCTGATGTGGCTGACACCATCCATGCTCAGCCCTTGTTGGACCAGCCCATTGTGGCACCAGACCTGGCTGACTCCATGGCTGACTTCCAGGTCAGCAGGCCTATGACACGTGCGCTGGTGCACGTTGATGTCATCATGCCACGTGCATCTGGGGCAGCAAGGTCATCTGCTGCCCCAAGTAGGCAGGGCGGAGAGGCTGCAGGGGCAGCTGCGGCTCCATCCACCCCAGCTCTCACACACCCAGCCAGGACAGTGTCGGTCCTAGTCCATCCTGCTGACATTCCCCCTGACACCATTACACTTGAGCCAATGCCTGCACCAACTCCCATGCTGAGTGTGCAATCCCACACTCCTGATACAGAGTCCACCAGGGCTCCTGCCCCTAGTGTCCAGAGCGGCGCAGGACACTCAGGATCACCACCACCTTCCAAGCGGAAGAGGAAGAGTGCTCGTCCGGCACAGGCTGATGCCCCAGACACGGCTACACAGTCCGGCCCGTCGAGGAAGCCCAGCTTCACGGATGACGAACTGAATGCACTTGTCGAGTATGTGTCCGGACATGATAACGAGATGGTCATTGTTGCAGGATCCAAGACCACACCTGCACAACGCCAGGCACACTGGCAGACCGTTGCGGACATCGTAAGTGCCCTTGGAATCGTGAGGCACACAGCCAATGATTGCTATAAGCGCTGGAATGACCTAAAGCGCAGGGCAAAGAATAAGCTGGCCTCAAGTCATGCCGCAACTCTAGTGACTGGAGGTGGGTCTCCAGTAGTGGACATGAAACACACTACACATGAGTCAGTCGCTGGGACCTACGTCACGGAGGAACAGATCCAAGGCGTGGGAGATCTGCCTGATTACGAGGCATTGTCCGGTGAGTGCACATGCATGTGTGTGTCATCCATGTGCATGGTGTGTGTGTGAGGGCTTCTGTTTGTGTGCCAGGTGAGAGTGTGTGCGCCTGAGTCGTATGGGTCAGCCATGTGCTTCATGCAATACATCCTGCGCAGCTGCATTTGGCCATAGCAGTATCCCTTCTGCCAACAGTAGACATCTAGCCCAACAGCACGCCAGTTGCCCTTGAAGTGTCACCTTGCCACAACATTGTTGCTTATTTTTCTCTGTTCATTCAGGCAGATTGTTTGCATTCCACCACTTTTACTAGGCATTTCTCAGTCCTCTAGTCACATGTCTGACATGGCTATGGTAAAGTGGAGTGACTTTGTTACCTGGATATCATTTGTTCACACATGTCCCTGTGCAATTGGACCATTTTGGACTGGCAGCTCCAGGTGAAAAATCTGACCTGTTTGAATTAGATAAGCTATTACATGCGGGAACTGGACTGAATGAATAGGTGCTGCCCTCCTCTCCATCTTCACTCAATAGCAATGGTACATGCCATCTGTGTGATGGCATGTGTGTTTCACCTGGCAATCACAGGCCAATGTGTGATGCCACTGCCAGGCAGCATGCAGAAAATGTGTTCATCTTCCATCTTGGTGTCATCAGTGTGTGCCATTTGCCTGCCCTTCATATGCAGTGAGGGTGCATGCATGGGAGGGTTTTAGTCATGTGGGACATGTGTCAATCAAGTACTGGTTCTCTTGCTTCTCAGCCCTCATTGTGTGCCATGGTGCTAATGCCTGTTTCCATTTCTTTGTTTTTATGTCTTTGCAGGGGAAGACGCACCTGATACTGCTGGGGTTGTGGAGATGGTGCAGACCCAGGAGGGGTCCGAGGGCCGACCAACCACCAGTGAGGGACGTGGTGTGGTGGTGGGTGAGAACCCACAAGTGCTGCAGGTCGTGCTCTCAAGGGGTGTCTCTGGCTGCACCTCCCCCGAGCTGTACTCAGGTGTTGATTCGGATGATGAGACCTACGTGCCGTCGCAGGTGAGTGTTCCAGGGAGGGATTCTGTTCTGTCCCACCTACCTGCACCAGGGTCAGAACCCTCAATGGGGATGTCAGTGTTGGCAGCTACGCCTTTGGTGGTTACGGATGCAGGGTCACACTCCGCGACATCTGATCCTGTTCCTGGGCCAGCAGATCAGAGGGGGAATGCAGTCCTGCAGCCTCAGGCAGTGCCGGCACAGCAAGGCGCAGTTTGCCTTGCCCCAGACAGGTGTGGTGCCCGCCGACGTGGTGGCCGTACGCCACCTGGCAATACCGCATGGGAGCAATCCATTTACGGTATGGCAACCCAACAGGCAGCATCATCCGAGATGATGGCTCAGGCCATGGATAGGGTGGCCACTTCCATTGTCCCCCCTGAAAGGCTGATGGAGCGACTACAGCAGGCAACCGACTCCATCTGCCAGTCACACAGGGAGGACATGTTGGCGTCCAACAGGGACAGGCGGGCGGCACTGGCGACTCTGCAGGAGGCCATCTCCATAGAGTCCCAGGGCCACAGGGAAGCCCTGAGGCAGGAGCTCCTTCACCTCAGGACGACTCTTGTTGAGCTTGAGGCTTCAACACACCAAAGGACAGAACAGCAGCTGGAGCGTCTCACCCGTACGCTCTCAGCTGAGATGCAGGCAACGAGGGCGGAGGTCCGGGCATCCCGTGAGTTGTTGCATGGGGACCTCCGCACACTCATCCTCCAGAACGAGACCTACCACACCCGCATGCTTGCAGCCATGGAGGAGCAGACTAGGGCCTTGCGTGGGCTGCCTCCCATAGTGCAACCACCTCCGGATGAAGCTGCACAGGGTGATAATAGCGACAGCAGTGATACTCCCACAATAGGGTAGCCGTGTGGGCCATGAGCCCATGGAGGTGTTTTTTTTTCCCAGGATCCACACAGGTGGGTTTTGGTGTGCACCCTGTCCTCGGACCTGCTGGGTGGCCTCCCCAACCCCCCCTGGGCCCATCAATGGCCATTTTTGATTTTTTTTTATTTTTATTTTTATTTTTATTTTTCCCAATTTTTTTGGGACAATTTGTTGTCTTCCGTGGTTCCTGTGGGCATACGCTGCATTGTGGCTGGGCACATGCAGGCTTGTCATGTATTTGGTTCAGATGCTTGGGTTTGAGTCACACACACCCCTCCTGCTTCCCGTTTCCATGGGCTTGCAAAGGGTGTGCCCAAGTGACATTGACGTACATGGTGACATTGGACTCCCACTACATGTGTGGGTAGTCTAGTCAATACTGTGTATACATTCCTAGTGCATATTGCTGGTGTGTTGTACACTGCATGTTGCATTGATGTGTAACTCATCATCTGTGTCTACCTCCCAATTTGCAGGTCCCTTCCTCATGTCTACACAAGGCCCTCTAGTTTGGAGATGGGGTCCATGTTGGCAGCAGTGCACCTACAACTCTACATGGCGCCAACACTGTACAGTTGGAAGTGGTGGGAGTGAAGGCATTTCCAGGTGGTGAGACTACTAATTTATTACATTTGTGATGTCATGTTAATGGTAGTACCTGCTCAAGTTTGTTGTTGGTCCTGCATTACTGTGAGCATTTCAGGTGTTGCAAGTTTCAATTAGGGACACTGTACATTGTGACACTTGTGTCATGTTGTGGGGATTACGTTGTTTACCTGCAAATAGCATGACATGGCACGGTGTGTCGTGTGGCGGTGCTGGGGATGGGTTGGCTGACATGGCACTGTCCTCTTATTGCATTTTGCAAGTGGGTATTCATTTTAGCTGCTTGAATGTGTTTCTTCACAAAACTGCCTTGGTGGTGTCTGTGTGGGTAGGGATGCACACATTGTAACACTTCCAGGTGAACAATCTCAGGCTGATATGGTTTTCACGGTTGATTCTCCAGACATTCAGGATCAGTGTCAGGTTGAGTCATCATTGATTGTCAGATGGAATGTGCCAGGGCAGTGTGCACTCCACAGGGGTGTGATTTCTATGTGAAGTAATTAGCCACTAGCTGTGTACGGGCTGCCTCCCCCCGTGCCCTTTCCCCTCCCATGCGCAGCGGCTGTGCATGTGGTTGGGGATGTGGGGCCACCACCATGTCCACGGCCAGGCCCCGGCGTGTTGCAACGTTGTGCAGGACACATGCTGCCACTATGATCCTGCACACTACTTGGGGAGCGTATAACAGCTGCCTGCCAGAACGGTCAAGGGAGCGAAAGCGTGACTTTAGCACTCCGAATGTGCGCTCCACTATGCCCCGGGTTGTAATGTGGGCTGTGTTATATCTTACCTCGGGTGGCGTGGTGGGGTTCCGAATTGGCGTCATCATGTGGGGGCTGAGAGGGTAGGCACTGTTCCCTGTGGAGGTGGTGATTGGTATCATTGGTGGGGTTGTGACCTTGCTCAGTATCTGACATGCATGCATGTGCAGTGGCATTCATACTCACCAAGCAGCCATGTATCGCCATGCCGCCCAGCTTCTAGGTCCCGGCTTAGGGTGGACATTCGGTAAATGAAGCTGTCGTGGGTGGACCCGGGATAGTTGGCATATACTGAGGTGATGATTCCCTTGGCATTACATACTACCTGCACGTTGATGGAATGCCAGTGCTTGCGGTTCCTATAGATGTGCTCTGATGCCCTGGGGGGACGTAGAGCCACATGGGTGCAGTCGATGGCACCTAGCACTTTGGGGAATCGTGCCACACCGAAAAAATCCAGGGTGGCAGCATGCCTTTCTGCAGGTGTTCTGGGCAGGTATATGTGCCTGCGGACTGATGGGCGTGCAGTGATGATGTTCAAGACCTGGTGTAGGCAGCGTGACTGGGTGGCCTGTGATACCCCACCCACTATGGCACTTGTCCGCTGAAATGATCCAGTGGCTAAGAAGTGCAGTACATTGAGGACCTTCTCCAGGGGGCTGAGTGCTTGGGAGCACAGGGTGGGTGATGTGAGGTCATCCTCCCACTCACTCACCAGGTCCAGTATTATGTGTGGTGCAAACCTGTACCTCCCATACACCTGGTCATCAGGCATCCCGAAAAGGCTGGTTCTGGGTGTGAATATTCTGGCCCTGACTATCCTCCTCCTCCTCCTTTGGTAGCCCATGGCCACTGCTGCTAGGAACGGTATGTTCATCCTGGGTCTGAGCTTGTTATTTTGTTAGCGCGCTAATTTATGTGTTGCGCGTGTTGTAGGCGAGCGTGTGACCCGCGCACCCCTGAAATCCAGTACCCAGTCCAATAGCGTGTGGAAATTCCCGCGCACCCCGGGATACAGGTGCGCTGACGTACTTGCGTGTGTAAGTGGCCGCGCACCCCTGAAATACACGTACATAGGCCAATCGCGTGTACGCGCACTTTTGTCCAATTACACGCGATGACACTCTGACGTGCTGTCCAATTACACGCGATGACACTCTGACGTGCAGTCTTTCCACGTGTGCTCCGTCATCACGTGCTGTGTGGGAAACACCCGTGCGGGTCACGTCACAGACGCGCTGACGCGCTGAGGGCCTTTGGTCCAATAGAATCGCGTATGCGTGCTGATGCGCTTACGCGCTAAGGGCCTTTCCTCGAATTTCACGCTGACGTGCAGGATTTTCACGTGCCAAATCACTCCGTATCAAGCTGGCCACGCGAAAACACACGGAAGACCACGCTCCTGCCCAGAAGGCCGAATTACTGCCCCCCAGTGCCCCGAGCAGCCTCCCACATGCCATCTGCTGCTGCCTGCCTGCCTGCCTGCCTGCCTGCCTGCTGCCACCGTGCCCTGCCATTTGGTGCCTGCACATCAGCCATCTGCAGGGGTCCAGTTGCTGTGTCCACCCCTGCTGGAACTGAAGACTCCCGACTGGGATTACATCGCTCCACAGCCCAGCCCCAGGACCCAGTTGCCCACCCACAACCTGCCTCTGGGGTTGCCATGTCGGGCACTTCCACATCTGGCACCAGTGGCAACCCCAGGCCAGAGGGGCAGAGGGGCACCAGCTTCACTGCCACCGAAGTTGGTGTCCTGGTGGAGCATGTCCTGGGGCAGTATGATGCCCTCTTTGGATCGTCCCGCGCCAGCAAGGAAGGACGGGAGAGGATCTGGGCCGACTGTGTGGTTGCCATCAACGCGGAGGGGGTGGCAACCCGCGACGTCCAGAAGATCAAGAAGCGCTGGGAGGACTTGAGGTCCAGGACCCTCGTGAAGGCCCGGCGCCTCGTGGAGCGGGGCCGGGGCCACATGAGTTCCATCCAGATGAGGGTCCTGGAACGCGTACGCCCAGCGCTCCACGCCCAGATCCTTGAGAGGGAGGCCCGTCTGGAGTTGAGCGGTAAGTGTCCAAGCATTGCTGTGTGAGACAGGGCATGTTGCGGTGTGCTGGTTCTCTGATACTTGCCTGTATGTGTGACATAGGCCATGTATGCATGTATGTGTGCAGGGACATCATGGTAATGCATGTGCGACCAGTGATGTGTGAACCACATGGTTGTTGCATGTGTTTAAATGCCACATGGGGAGCCCTATGCAGATTTTAAACATGAGAGCATGCCAGTCTCTGTTCCTGGACATGGGTGGGGGTGAGGGATGGGTGCTGATGCCAGGTACATATATGGTAGCCATGTCTGTGTGCCTGACCTGCGTGTCTGTGACTTGTGCATGCCATGGATGCATGACACATGTGTGTGACAATGCACAGATTCACTGATGCAGCCTAGTTACCCTGGTATCCGCTGTGTTTGGGGTGTATGGGGCCAGATGGATGTGACTGAGGTGAAGTGTGTGCATGTGATAGGCATGACCCATGAGTTCCATATCATTGTATGTTTCAAGAGTCCATTGGACATGTATGGAAATGTCCATGGCATGCACCATGCCTGTTACTGTGTGTGTTTTGCCTGGACTGACCCATGTGTTGTGGAGGGACATGATGGAAGTGTACTTTGACAGTGGTACTCATCTGCTATTGCTTCCTGTCTAGGGGACCATTGTACAGTACCCTGATGCTTGTGTTCTTTGTCTCCCTCTACGCAGCGGCTAGTGAAGAAGAGGGTGGAGACGGCGCTGTGGAGCAAGGCGGCGGGGATGCCCCCACGGCTGCAGCGGAAGGGGTGGGTGAGCCCCCACAGGGGCCTGCTACGGTGGAAGACGGTGAGGAGCCATCCAGGTTGGTGGTTTCCACAGAGGAGGAGGAGGCCGCCACAGGGGCACACATGGGGCCTGGTGGGGGCATCCCTGCTGGTGCAAGTGGTGCAGTCCAGGGCCAGGGGCAGGAGGCAGCACAGGTCACCGTGGAGGGGCCTGTGCATGTCGCTGTCCCTGACCCTGTGAGTGCACCACCATGCACCAGCAGGGATGCCCCGTCCCAGGCCCGTCCGCAGGTATAGGGGATGTCCATGTCACCTGACTCCCCTCCACCTGCGGACGAGGGGACCCGTGTCCGTATGGAGAAGGTCCTGATTGGGGTTGCGATGCGCGCGGGTGCAATTCGTGATGACGTGCGTGCTTCCCGGGAGGAGCACGCACATCATCACGAAGAGCACCGTGCCGACGTGGCCCAATTGGGATCTTCCATGTTCGGGGGTTTCCTGCATGTGTCGGCCAATCTGGCGGCACCTCTCCTCCTCTGTGGAGGCTATACGCCGGTCGTTCTCCTTGCCGTCTTCCGGCCCAGATGCCACCAGGGCCCCCTGTGGACCTGCCCTGACCTATGCAGCCAGCTCGGTGGGGATCCGATCCCTGCCACAGTCAGGAGTCGGAGGTCAAGCAGGGGTGGACACCACAGCAACTGTACCCCAGCAGATGGAGGATGTGCCAGCATCATCAGGCAGGGCACGTGCACGACGGCGTCGGTGGATTCCATCAGCCTGGATGCCGTCGTGCTGGCAGAGGCAGTTGCGTCGGAGGCAGCAGCAGAGTCAACGCGGGAGGCATCATGGCTCGGGGCCATCAACATCGGAGGGGCAGGCATCGGCCGGAGGGCAGGAGGACCCAGGACAGGAAGTGTCTTCCGTGTGGCTGCAGTTGGGCCAGCAGATAGGTGCGGAGCGGCGGCGGGCGGAAGAGGAGCGGCTCACGATGGTCAGGGCGGAGAACTCCATGCGGAGGGCCCTGAGGCGGGCTGAGTGCCTCGAGGCAATCCGCAGGGGGTTGGAGGAGCAGATGGCGTCGTCCCTGCGGACCCTCGGGGCCATGGAACAGGACCGCCTCCGGGACATAGACGAGGAGTTTGATGATGCCCTGGCCCGGAACACTACGGAGTGAGCCGCTGGACTTGCCCGCCGCCTTTGTATATAGTTCTTTAGTTTTAGGTTTCATTTGTTTATTCTTATGATTTGGAGTCGACGGACATTGCTCCACTTATTGTATATAGTTGCATTTTTGTTAGGGTTTTTTGTAGGTTTCCTTTGTTCAGTTGGGCTCATGGACCCTTGGATACTTTTGTACATAGTTCTTCATTGGATTGTTTTATTTTTTAATTTTTTATTTCTTCTCCATGGAGCAATGGTGTTTGGATTTATTTTTTTTCTGTCGGATTGATTTCATTTTTAATGTGACTTTGAAGTACATTTTTTTGGGATTTGGTGTTTTTAATTATTTTGGACAGACATGCACCTTTTCTTTTTTTCATTGGCATTGTAGTTTGTTTCATTTCATTTGCATTCATATTTTTTTAATACAATTTTGTTTTCATACTTCACTGTGTGGTATCATCTCATTGGTTTCATGCATGTCATGTTGGGTGTTTTCCAATTCATTTGCAACCATTGTGTGTGACAGACATGGGTTCATTTGCTTTATGTACGTTGGGGGTGTAACATGTAATTTCCATTTCCATGTGGGTGAATGGGTTACTTGGTAGGGCCTTTTGGCTGTGGAGGCTGACCATTACGCACATGGTTGGTGATTGTGAGGACCTGGGTGCAGGGAGACATGGGTGGGGGCCTGGTGGAGGCTGCCCCTGCACTGCTGGGGGCTGGGGAGTGGGGGTGGTGGGATACATGAGTGGGGGCCTGGTGGAGGGTGCCCCTGGATGCTGGGGGGTGGGGGTGATAGGGGACATGGGTGGGGGCCTGGTGGAGGGTGCCCCTGCACTGCTGGGGGGTGGGGGTGATAGGGGACATGGGTGGGGGCCTGGTGGAGGGTGCCCCTGCACTGCTGGGGGGTGGGGGTGATAGGGGACATGGGTGGGGGCCTGGTGGAGGGTGCCCCTGCACTGCTGGGGGGTGGGGGTGGTGGGAGACATGGGTGGGGGCCTGGTGGAGGGTGCCCCTGCACTGCTGGGGGGTGGGGGTGGTGGGAGACATGGGTGGGGGCCTGGTGGAGGCTGCCCCTGCACTGCTGGGGGGTGGGGGTGGTGGGAGACATGGGTGGGGGCCTGGTGGAGGGTGCCCCTGCACTGCTGGGGGGTGGGGGTGGTGGGAGACATGGGTGGGGGCCTGGTGGAGGCTGCCCCTGGTGGCTGGGGGGGTGGGGGTGATAGGGGACATGGGTGGGGGCCTGGTGGAGGGTGCCCCTGGATGCTGGGGGGTGGGGGTGGTGGGAGACATGAGTGGGGGCCTGGTGGAGGGTGCCCCTGCACTGCTGGGGGGTGGGGGTGATAGGGGACATGGGTGGGGGCCTGGTGGAGGGTTCCCCTGCACTGCTGGGGGGTGGGGGTGGTGAATACATGGGTGGGAGCCTGGTGGAGGGTGCCCCTGCACGGCTGGGGGGTGGGGGTGGTGGGAGACATGGGTGGGGGCCTGGTGGAGGCTGCCCCTGCACTGCTGGGGGGTGGGGGTGATAGGGGACATGGGTGGGGGCCTGGTGGAGGGTGCCCCTGCACTGCTGGGGGGTGGGGTGGTGGGAGACATGGGTGGGGGCCTGGTGGAGGCTGCCCCTGCACTGCTGGGGGGTAGGGGTGGTGGGAGACATGAGTGGGGGCCTGGTGGAGGGTGACCCTGGATGCTGGGGGGTGGGGGTGATAGGGGACATGGGTGGGGGCCTGGTGGAGGGTGCCCCTGCACTGCTGGGGGGTGGGGGTGGTGGGAGACATGAGTGGGGGCCTGGTGGAGGGTGCCCCTGGATGCTGGGGGGTGGGGGTGGTGGGAGACATGAGTGGGGGCCTGGTGGAGGGTGCCCCTGCACTGCTGGGGGGTGGGGGTGATAGGGGACATGGGTGGGGGCCTGGTGGAGGGTGCCCCTGCACTGCTGGGGGGTGGGGGGGTGGGAGACATGAGTGGGGGCCTGGTGGAGGCTGCCCCTGGTGGCTGGGGGGTGGGGGTGGTGGGAGACATGGGTGGGGGCCTGGTGGAGGCTGCCCCTGCACTGCTGGGGGGTGGGGGTGGTGGGAGACATGAGTGGGGGCCTGGTGGAGGGTGCCCCTGCACTGCTGGGGGGTGGGGGTGGTGAGAGACATGAGTGGGGGCCTGGTGGAGGGTGCCCCTGGATGCTGGGGGGTGGGGGTGGTGGGAGACATGAGTGGGGGCCTGGTGAAGGGTGCCCCTGCACTGCTGGGGGGTGGGGGTGATAGGGGACATGGGTGGGGGCCTGGTGGAGGGTGCCCCTGCACTGCTGGGGGGTGGGGGTGGTGGGAGACATGAGTGGGGGCCTGGTGGAGGGTGCCCCTGGATGCTGGGGGGTGGGGGTGATAGGGGACATGGGTGGGGGCCTGGTGGAGGGTGCCCCTGGATGCTGGGGGGTGGGGGTGGTGGGAGACATGAGTGGGGGCCTGGTGGAGGGTGCCCCTGGATGCTGGGGGGTGGGGGTGATAGGTACATGGGTGGGGGCCTGGTGGAGGGTGCCCCTGCACTGCTGGGGGTGGGGGTGGTGGGAGACATGGGTGGGGGCCAGGTGGAGGGTGCCCCTGCACTTCTGGGGGGTGGGGGTGGTGGGAGACATGGGTGGGGGCCTGGTGGAGGGTTCCCCTGCACTGCTGGGGGGTGGGGGTGGTGGGAGACATGGGTGGGGTCCTGGTGGAGGCTGCCCCTGGTGGCTGGGGGGTGGGGGTGGTGGGAGACATGGGTGGGGGCCTGGTGGAGGGTGCCCCTGCACTGCTGGGGGGTGGGGGTGGTGGGAGACATGGGTGGGGGCCTGGTGGAGGGTGCCCCTGGATGCTGGGCGGTGGGGGTGCTGGGTGACATGAGCAGGTGTGCAGGGTAGTCCCCTGTGGTGTGTGCTGCCTGCAGGGGCCGTGGAGGATGTACAGGGAATACCCGGGAGCACACAGCCAAATCGCGTGTAGAATTTCCCGCGTACCCCTGTCATACACGTGCCCAGCCAAATCGCGTGTGGAACTTCCCGCGCACCCCTGAAATCCACGTACCCGGCCAAATCGCGTGTGGAACTTCCCGCGCACCCCTGAAATCCACGTACCCTGACAAATCGCGTGTGGAACTTCCCGCGCACCCCTGAAATCCACGTACCCGGCCAAATTGCGTGTGGAACTTCCCGCGCACCCCTGAAATCCACGTACACGGCCAAATCGCGTGTGGAACTTCCCCTGCACTGCTGGGGGGGTGGGGGTGATAGGGGACATGGGTGGGGGCCTGGTGGAGGGTGCCCCTGCACTGCTGGGGGGGCGGGGGGGTGGGAGACATGAGTGGGGGCCTGGTGGAGGCTGCCCCTGGTGGCTGGGGGGTGGGGGTGGTGGGAGACATGGGTGGGGGCCTGGTGGAGGCTGCCCCTGCACTGCTGGGGGGTGGGGGTGGTGGGAGACATGAGTGGGGGCCTGGTGGAGGGTGCCCCTGCACTGCTGGGGGGTGGGGGTGGTGGGAGACATGAGTGGGGGCCTGGTGGAGGGTGCCCCTGGATGCTGGGGGGTGGGGGTGGTGGGAGACATGAGTGGGGGCCTGGTGAAGGGTGCCCCTGCACTGCTGGGGGGTGGGGGTGATAGGGGACATGGGTGGGGGCCTGGTGGAGGGTGCCCCTGCACTGCTGGGGGGTGGGGGTGGTGGGAGACATGAGTGGGGGCCTGGTGGAGGGTGCCCCTGGATGCTGGGGGGTGGGGGTGATAGGGGACATGGGTGGGGGCCTGGTGGAGGGTGCCCCTGGATGCTGGGGGGTGGGGGTGGTGGGAGACATGAGTGGGGGCCTGGTGGAGGGTGCCCCTGGATGCTGGGGGGTGGGGGTGATAGGGGACATGGGTGGGGGCCTGGTGGAGGGTGCCCCTGCACTGCTGGGGGTGGGGGTGGTGGGAGACATGGGTGGGGGCCAGGTGGAGGGTGCCCCTGCACTGCTGGGGGGTGGGGGTGGTGGGAGACATGGGTGGGGGCCTGGTGGAGGGTTCCCCTGCACTGCTGGGGGGTGGGGGTGGTGGGAGACATGGGTGGGGGCCTGGTGGAGGCTGCCCCTGGTGGCTGGGGGGTGGGGGTGGTGGGAGACATGGGTGGGGGCTTGGTGGAGGGTGCCCCTGCACTGCTGGGGGTGGGGGTGGTGGGAGACATGGGTGGGGGCCTGGTGGAGGGTGCCCCTGGATGCTGGGGGGTGGGGGTGCTAGGTGACATGAGCAGGTGTGCAGGGTAGTCCCCTGTGGTGTGTGCTGCCTGCAGGGGCCGTGGAGGGTGTACAGGGAATACCCGGGAGCACACAGCCAAATCGCGTGTAGAATTTCCCGCGTACCCCTGTCATACACGTGCCCAGCCAAATCGCGTGTGGAACTTCCCGCGCACCCCTGAAATCCACGTACCCGGCCAAATTGCGTGTGGAACTTCCCGCGCACCCCTGAAATCCACGTACCCTGACAAATCGCGTGTGGAACTTCCCGCGCACCCCTGAAATCCACGTACCCGGCCAAATTGCGTGTGGAACTTCCCGCGCACCCCTGAAATCCAAGTACATGGCCAAATCGCGTGTGGAACTTCCCGCGCACCCCTGAAATCCACGTACCCTGACAAATCGCGTGTGGAACTTCCCGCGCACCCCTGAAATCCACGTACCCGGCCAAATCACGTGTGGAACTTCCCGCGCACCCCTGAAATCCACGTACACGGCCAAATCGCGTGTGGAACTTCCCGCGCACCCCTGAAATCCACGTACCCTGACAAATCGCGTGTGGAACTTCCCGCGCACCCCTGCAATCCACGTACCCTGACAAATCGCGTGTTTTACTTCCCGCGCACCCCTGAAATCCACGTACCCGGCCAAATCGCGTGTGGAACTTCCCGCGCACCCCTGAAATCCACGTACCCGGCCAAATCGCGTGTGGAACTTCCCGCGCACCCCTGAAATCCACGTACCCTGACAAATCGCGTGTGGAACTTCCCACGCACCCCTGCAATCCACGTACACTGACAAATCGCGTGTGGTACTTCCCGCGCACCCCTGAAATCCAAGTACCCGGCCAAATCGCGTGTGGAACTTCCCGCGCACCCCTGAAATCCACGTACCCTGACAAATCGCGTGTGGAACTTCCCGTGCACCCCTGCAATCCACGTACCCTGACAAATCGCGTGTGGAACTTCCCGCGCACCCCTGAAATCCACGTACCCTGACAAATCGCGTGTGGTACTTCCCGCGCACCCCTGAAATCCACGTACCCGCCCAAATCGCGTGTGGAACTTCCCGCGCACCCCTGAAATCCACGTACCCTGACAAATCGCGTGTGGAACTTCCCGCGTACCCCTGCAATCCACGTACCCTGACAAATCGTGTGTGGAACGTCCCGCGCACCCCTGAAATCCACGTACCCTGACAAATCGCGTGTGGAACTTCCCGCGCACCCCTGAAATCCACGTACCCTGACAAATCGCGTGTGAGACTTCCCGCGCACCCCGGTATACACGCACACGTATTTTTTGTCAGCCGGTGTCCGTGTTTGTGGGTACCCCTTTGCACGTCATTTGTCCTGGAGGGCCACAGTATAGGACATTCATCATGGCTGTATATAGGTGCTATTTGTTGGCGCACCTTTTGGCGCACATTTCTTACAGGCGCAGAGACGCTACCGCCTGCTTTCTTGTGGCGGTCGTGTTTGTGCCTGTGCGCTGGTTTGAGTGTGCGCTTTTTTGCCCTATTCTATTCCATGAATACGTGTTGTAGGCGAGCGTGTGGGCGTTCCGCGCACTTGTACCCTGTACTTCCCCCGTGACGCCCACATTTTGGCAAGTTGTTCCCCATTCTGAGTGTTACGCCCCGTGTTCCGCCTACTTTTGTTGCGTGCGTCGCGCTATGTGCGATTTTCGCTGTGGCCTGTGCGATTTTCGCTGTGACCTGGCGCACGCAGTTAGATGGCCTGTGCGCCAACGTGCGCTGCGCACTTTTTTATCGCACATCCAATGGTTTTCTCGCGCACGGCCTTCCATGAATCGATGTGCGCTGCTTTTCGTGCGATTTTCGCACTTGCACTGCGATTTTCGCTATTCCACTGCGATTCGCACGTTTTTGGCCACTTGCGCCGTGCTAATTATTCCATGAATTGGCCTGTTAATCTTTGTGTTTGTTTAGATATGCAAATGCACGTTACGTATGCCTAAGCGCCATTTTTAAAGTTCATTCAGTATTGGGGTCTGCAGCGGTCGCGTCTCTGTCCTTTTGCTCGTGGATTTTATGGATTTTTCTTGTTTTTTTTCGATGGATTGGTATTTTTTCCAATGGATTTACCTGGGCTTAACGGATTTGTATTGCCTCTTCCTTTGGATCATGGAGAATAGTCTATTTTTTCATTTTTTTTTTTTTTGGAGTCGCACTTTGTTTCCTGCCTGCTTTCGGATTTTACTTGGTTTTTTTATGGAGCAGCTTGGTTTTTTTTTGCGTATGGACTTTTCCTGGATGTGGACTTTATTTCCTTCGTGGATTTGGATTTTTCTTCTTTTTTTGGGGCATATTTTACTTGGAATGATTTTACAAACATCGTTTCTAGGACTTTCTCATCTTGGATTGTGTATTTTTTCTTTTTTGCTGATTTGTGGTTTTTTCGGATGCTTTCTTGGGTTTTTTCCATGGATTTCTGTTCCAGATTCCGTATTTTGGACCACCTGGATGCCGTTTTTGGATCTATTTTGGCCATGTCACACTGGATTGGATATGTTCCTGAACCGTAAGTGTTTTTTTAACATTTTAAGTTAAATGCTACCAAGTCTAAAAAGGTTTCCTTATTTTGTCGGTCAAAATTTTGTTTTAAATGTACCAGTTTTCCCTCGTAGTCCCTGTATTTTTTTCTTGTTTCGAGTATGAGGGGTGAGAGGATGGGTGGGGGGGGGGCCGTTGGCCGCGGGGTGCCGGGTGAGGGGGTGGTGGGGGGGTTAGGGGGGACCCCCCTCATAGTAAATGATACTCTTGTTTTTTCTTTATTTCCACGTATTCATATTCGTAATTTTTTTTCTTCGATATTAACATTTTCGAGATATTGACCATTTTAATTCTAGGTATATATTTTCGATATTTCCATTTTCGATATTTTTTTTTCGATGTTTTTGTAGTTCGACCTTTTTTTTTCGATATTATGACTATAAACCATTTTGGCCATGTCACACTGGATTGGATATGTTCCTGAACCGTAAGTGTTTTTTTAACGTTTTAAGTTAAATGCTACCGAGTCTAAAAAGGTTTCCTTATTTTGTGGGTCAAAATTTTGTATTAAATGTACCAGTTTTCCCTCGTAGTCCATGTATTTTTTTCTTGTTTCGAGTATGAGGGGTGAGAGGATGGGTGGGGGGGTGGGGGCCGTTGGCCGCGGGGTGCCGGGAGAGGGTGTGGTGGGGAGTTTGGGGGGACCCCCCCTCATAGCAAATGATACTCTTGTTTTTTCTTTATTTCCACTTATTCATATTCGTAATTTTAATTTTTTTCGATATTTACATTTTCGAGATATTGACCCTTTTAATTCTAGGTATATATTTTCGATATTTCCATTTTCGATTTTTTTTTTCGCGATTTTTGTAGTTCGACCTTTTTTTTCGATATTATGACTATAAACCATTAATCATGTCTGATATGGAAAGCCACAGTCTGGAGACCCTCCTGAGTTACACTGCTGATTATTTAAGAAACATGTGTAAAGAAAGGAAACTCTCTGCCAAAGGCAAAAAGATTCAATTAGTTGAAAAGTTGTTAATGAACCAAAGTCTAGGGAGTGGGTCTCAAATACCTGACTCGCTAGCAAATGTGGAAAGTATTGAGGATGATACTATGGGCCTCATTACGAGTCCGGCGGTAACCGTGCCTGTAATTCTGGCAGGTTACTGCCGGACTCATATTACCATTCCGCCTCCGTGATTCCCGGAATTACCAGGGCATTACGACCCTGGTACCCGGAATTCCAGAGGCAGAATTCGGTAAATCCTAGGGCTCAATGGGGAAGTGGAAACACCCGGACCATCTCGTGATGGTGCCGGAGTTTCCACGTCTGCCTGCAGGCGGGTGGTGTAAAACCCGCCAGGTCAGACCTTGCAGGAATGACACATCTGCCTGCAGGACTCGAGATCACCCGGCATGGAAACAACGGTGGCAGCGGATTTACCGCCACCGTTATTTTCATACCGGGGGACTCATAATGAGGCACTATGTCTATTAATGATGAGTTGGAAGACGTGGATATGATATGATATGATATGGTATTTGTAACGCGCCTATACACAAGTGTTTCAAGGCGCGACGAGGCAGGGAGGGAGGGAAACAAGGGGAAGACGGACAAACGATCCTACTAGGCCAGGTGTCATTCAGATCGCGCAAGTGCAGAGGTAAGGGGAAAAGGAGGAAGTGCAGGGGGAGGAGGTGGGGGGGAAAGTGCAGTACAAGGTAAGTAGCGTAAGAAATAATAATTAATAAATAATAAATAAAAAGGGCCAGCTGGTGGCAAGTGCGAGGTAAGTGCAGAGCAAGTGCTGGGAAGGGGGCTGTAGGGTACAGTGACAGTCCCACAGTGCAAGGGGAGCCAGGGAGGCAGTGCAAGTGGAGAGTGGCTGGGCCCTGGACCGAGGTTGCTGAGAGTGGCCCAGATGCAGGTTTAGTGCTGAATTTAGTGGGGGGTTAAGCAGGTTTAGCAGGGGAGAGGGAGAGAGAAGGCAGAAGCGAAGAGGAAGGTTTTGAGGTGCTTCCGGAACCGGAGATGGTTCTCCTCAAGTTTCAGGGAGGCAGGAAGGCTGTTCCAGAGGGAGGCCCCTGCTGCGGAGAGAGATCTACCCCCAGCTCGTTGCTTCGAGAAGCGGCTGACCATGAGGGAGTTGGAGACGGATGAGCGAAGGGCTCGTGAAGGAAGATATTTAGGAAGAGAGAGTTGAAGGTATTTAGGTCCCTGGCCCTAGAAGGCCTTGTGGACAATGCAGAGGGTTTTGAACTTAATCCTCGCAGCCACTGGGAGCCAGTGAAGGGATTTCAGTCCTGGAGAGATACGGTCCCTGGGCTTGAGGCCAAGGACAAGTCTCGCAGTTCTGTTCTGGATAAGTTGCAGAGGGCGGAGAGTGGAGGCAGGCAGATTAAGATAGAGGCTGTTACAGTAGTCCAGCCTTGAGAGAACCAGGGCTCGGGAGACAGTGAGCTTCTGGGGGAAGGAGAGGAAGGGAAGAATACCTCTGAGGAGGTGCAGCTGGTAGTGTGACTTCTTAGAGACGCCAGATATATGAGGAGAGAAGGAGAGTGTGGAGTCGAAGATGACCCCGAGGTTTTTAGCCTTGCAGGTAGGGGCAGGAAGGGGGCCAAGGGAGGCCGGCCAGAGAGCTGCAGGGAAGGAGGGAGTGGGTGTGCCGATGAGTAGAATCTCAGTCTTACTGGCGTTGAGGAAGAGGTCATTGGCGGCACACCATTCCTGGATAGCAGACAGACAGTCGGAGATGAGGGAAGGAGAGGAGGAGGCCGAGGGATGTGTCTCTTAATGTAGGCCTCCCTGGCCCCTTGCCTGCTCAGCAACTTCAACCCTTGTCCACTGGGACCCCCACAGGTCCTACACTCAGTCCTGAATTCATTGCTCTAGAGAAAATGAGGCTTGAATTGGAATTCAAATGTTTAAATGCTCAAGCTGAACAAAAACAGAGAAATGGAGTTGAATCATGAACTTGAAATTAAAAGATTGTCTCTTGAAAATGCTTCTCTCCCAGAGTCTTCTAGGTCTTCCAGTCCTAAGAGACACCGTATGCCTAAATAAATTGTGGGTATTTATGAGGTTAAACTTGATATTTTAGATTGGTTGGCAATGTTTGAATATAACCATGGTATTCAAGATCTCACAGGGAATCAATTGCTTCCCTGGCTCTTCTCTAGGCTACCCACTGTTGCATCTGGTGTTGTAATGGAATTATGGGAGGTGGATAGGATGGATTATGAGTGTGTGAAGCTAGCTTTAATTGCTAGATATGGGAAGACCCCTTCCCAGTAACTTAAGAGGTTTAGGTCCCTCAAAAAGCATGATGGTACCCCTTGGGCTACCTGGGGATGTGAGTGTTTGAAAAACTTAGATGGTTGGATTAAGGGTTACAGAGTAAACACTTAAGACGGAATGAGAAATCTTGTCATGTTGGAGTCTATTTTTGATGTCTGCTCTCCTGAGCTCAGACAGCACTTGGCTGATTCTAAGGAGATAGATCCAAAGAAGCTAGCTAAGGCTGCTGACTTGTGGGTTGCCAACAGGGCTACTCACAAGGATTCTGGGGCTACTCAGAAAAAGGATGAGGGGAAACAGCCAAAGAAAGACAACAAAGAGAATTCTAAAACCTCCAATCCAAAAGAGGGCCACAAACAACAACATAAGGGGAAACCACAAGGGAAACCAAATCAGGCTAGTGCACCATCTAGACCTAAACCAGTCAGAACAAACCTCCATTCATCAAAACATTTGGGGAATGTTGTGTTTGTGGGTCAACTGACCATGTGAAAGGGGATCCCAGATGTAAGGGTAAACCTTCAAGGGTCCACACTGTCTCCTTAGCCTTCTCCCCAGAGGAAGAAATCCCTATGGCAATTGGAAACTTTCACCTACTGGCTGAGGAACCCATGAGAGTCTCGGCCAGTGTTTCCTTAGTGTCCCTGGGCTTGTGGGAACAACAGAATGTAGATATCTATAATTCCATCCCAGATAATACTAAAGAGTATTATAAAGATAGTGTTCTTGTGAATGGTCAGGAAACCCCTGCCATCAGACACACTGGAGCCAGCATAACTGTGGTGGATGAATAATTTTTCAAGGTGGAGGATGTTGCTAAGGCACCCAAATGCCTTACCAAGTTAGCTGGAGGCCCTGTGCAAATGCTTCACCAGTTACCAGCTCTCATCCAGTGTAATGATATGACTGTCAAGATACCTGTTAGTGTGCAGAGTGAAGTGCCTGGGAGAGTCCTGTTGGGTAATGACCTTAAAACTCTTGGAGTTGTGTCAAGCACCCCCAGGCCTCCCAGTAAAAGGAAACAGGAGCTCACAAGGTCTACAAGGGAGAGAACCTTGAGAGGCTCTCCAGAGGAGATGGTAGAGGAAACTATCACTCCCACTCCACAGGAGTTGCTCACTGCCATTTCTAGAAAAACAGAGGCAAAGGGGAAACCCAAGACCTCCAGGAAAAAGTCAGACAGCACCCCTGTGTAAACAACAAAGCCGTCACCAAGATTGTCCAAAGTCACTCTTGTGACTACTCCACCTGCTGAGGCAGAGTGTGAGGTGCAAACATGTGTGTTTGGACCAGCATCTGAAGAGTCAGATCTGGAAGAAGACACTGTCTTAGTTGGAGATCTTGACCCTGTTGACCATCCTGAGCAGCAGTCTTTACTGGCAGAGGGTGGACCCAAGAGGGCAGACTTTAGCAAAGGACAGAGAGAGTGTCCTACTCTTGAAGGTCTTCTACAACAGGCTGCTAACCAACTTGATGGGCAAGAAGTTGGAAAGCACAGGTTAAGCTGGGAAGATGGCCTCTTCTACAGTGAACCGACTGAGTCTATCCCTAGGGACTGCAAAAGAATTGTAGTGCCCCTTGCTCACTGACACCAGTTCCTACAGTTAGCCCATGAGATACCTTTGGCTGGTCACTTGAGTTTCAAGAAAACCAAGGAAAGGCTCACTCTCTACTTCTACTGGCCTAAAATGGGTTCAGAAGTGGACAAATTCTGCAGGGGCTGTCACACTTGCCAAACCTCTGGCAAGAGTAGAGCCAAGAATGTGGCACCCTTGGTGCCTCTCCCAGTGGTGGGAGTTCCTTTTGAGAGGGTGGGCATTGACAATGTCGGGCCCCTTGACCCTTCCACATCTTCAGGGAACAGGTTTATCCTGGTTGTAGTAGACCATGCTACAAGTTACCCAGAAGCCCTACCTATGAGAACTGTTACGGCTCAAGCTGTGGCTAAGGCCCTACTTGGTATTTTTTACCAGAGTAGGGTTTCCTAAGGAAGTGATATCCGACAGGGGATCCAATTTTATGTCCCACTACATGCAAGCTTTGTGGAAAAACTGGTGTCACTTACAAGTTCTCTACAACCTACCATCCACAGACAAATGGACTGGTAGAGAGGTTTATTCGTACTATGAAGAGCATGATAGGTGCTTTAGAGGAACCCCTTAAGAAAAAGTGGGACCTTCTACTGCAATGCCTTCTCTTTGCATATAGAGAAGTCCTTCAGGAGGGAGTTGGTTACAGTCCCTTTGAACTTCTCTATGTCCATCCAGACAGAGGTCCATTGGCGCTGATCAAGGAGGGGTTGGAGAGTGCTCCTTCCCCCAAGCCAGAGTGACTGACTATGTGATAGGTCTCCGGAGGAGAATGTCACACATGATGGCAGAAGCAAGTGATAACTTAAAAGCAGGTCAGTCTCTGGTCAAACATTGGCATGACCAGAAGGCCAACATGGTTGAGTTTACTCAAGACCCGCTTGTATTAGTTATGGTGCCAACGAGGCAGAGGGCCTTGCAGGACCAATGGATAGGACCCTTCAAGGTTGTGGGCAAACTTGGAGAGGTGAACTATCTGGTGGATTTAGGCAGACCTAAGGAGGCTCCCAGAGTCTTTCACACCAACTGTTTAAAGGCTTATGGCTCAAGACCACAAGTAGGAGCTTTGCTTCTAGCTTCAGCTCAGGAGGAAGAGGAGAGTGAACCTCTACCTGACCTACTCAGAGGCCAACCTTTAGATGAACAGATAGAAGGAGTTAATCTCTCTTCTCAGATGACTTCTGAACAACAAGAGGAGTGCACAATTCTGTTGAATCAGTTTGCCTCCCTGTTCTCACTATCACCAGGCTTGACCCCTTGGGGCCAGCACGATGTTGGCACTGGTGACTGTTTACCTGTCAAAAGCAGGGGGTACAGAATGTCACAACGTGTGAGATCCCACATCAAAGGAGAGGTCAACAAGATGCTTGATCTCGGGGTTATAGAGCCCTCCACAAGTCCATGGCCTAGTCCAGTTGTTCTAGTACCAAAGGCAGGATCCAAGGAGTTGAGATTCTGTGTGGACTATAGAACCCCAAATGTAGTCACCAAGACTGATTCCCATCCTTTGCCAAGGACAGATAAACTGGTGGATAGACTTGGTTCAACCAAGTACCTCATTACATTTGACCTAACCTCAGGCTATTGGCAAATAGCACTGACAGACCATGCCAAGGAGAAAACTGCATTCTCTGCCCCAGCAGGCCTCTACCAATTTAAGGTAATGCTTTTTGGACTAAAGAATGCACCTTCTACATTTCAAAGGATGGTTAATCAAGTTCCAAATGGGATGGAGGACTTCTGCATGGCATACTTGGTTGAAATTGCAGTGTTCAGCCCTACATGGAAAGAACATATTAACCACCTGGGATATGTTTTGCAGTCTCTTGACCAGGCCCATCTGACCATAAAGGCAAGCAAATGTCAAATTGGTCAGAGTAAAGTGGTCTACCTTGGTCATGAGGTAGGAGGAGGTGAGATAAGGTCATTGCCCAACAAAGTACAAGCTGTGCAAAGCTGGGCCACCCCTACTACTCAAACCCAAGTGAGAGCTTTTCTAGGTCTCACTGGGTACTACAGGAATTTCATTGAGAACTATGGGACCATAGCTTCTCCTTTGAATGTGATCTCCTCTCCAAAATTCCCTAAAAAGGTTAGATGGAATGAGAAGTGCACTCAAGCCTTTGAAAGCCTGAAGAAAGCCCTTTGTCAAGCTCCAGTCCTAAAAGCTCCTGATTATCACCAACCCTTCATTGTGCAGACAGATGCCTCCAATATAGGTATAGGTGCAGTCCTTAGTCAACTGGATGAGAAAGGTAGGGAGCACCCCATTTGCTTCATTAGTAGGAAACTGAAGGAACCAGAAACAAGGTGGGCAACCATAGAGCGTGAATGTTTTGCCATAGTGTGGTCTTTGAAGAAGTTTAGGCCATACTTGTATGGATCTACTTTTGTGATTCAAACTGACCACCAACCCTTGAGATGGTTAATGCAAATGTAAGGGGAGAACCCAAAACTTCTGAGATGGTCAATCTGCCTGCAAGGGTTTGATTTCACCATTGAGCACAGAGCAGGATGTCACCACCAAAATGCTGATGGTCTCTCTAGGATGTTTATAACCGACTAGAGGTAGAGATTCATCCAGGAGTGGATTAAATCCTCCTGTCCCTTAGTTTGGGGGGGGGGGGGGAGGTGTTAGGGAGAATTCTCATAAATGGTTGATTTCCCTTACCTAACGAGTCCCTCAGCAGCTTTGCTGGATTTCTAGGATTTGTTTGTTTCACCTTAGTGAAAAATTTCCTTAGTTTCTTTTCTGTCAAGGTTCTTTCTTCCTCGTCGCCATTGTTATAAAGTTTGTATGGTAGTAATAAAGCTGGGACTCGAGACACAGACCTGCTGTGGAGTCATTGGGTTTGTTCCAGGTAGCTGTATTCATATAGGCACAAATGTACATCAATCCAGTTTCTCTTATGGGTATTTACAGTGACATAGTAGACAGGACAAGACATAGTTATAGAATAGACCCACCGGCCATCCTTCACACCCCAGCTCAGGCCCCCAACTGACACACTCAGACATTCACTCACAGATGCGCCCAACATTCTCCTGAGCTGCATTCATGCATCAACATTCTAACATCAAGCACTCCAGGCCAGTGACATAAGACAAGACTACATTACAACACCCAGCCCTGGGGAATTTTTCCAGATAAATTGTTGCTAAGATTGCAAATGATTTCAGCCAGTTGTCCCAATTCTGCTCTACGTGGGAGTTCCTGGCTATCGCCGTGTCTTCAACCTTTTTGGGATCCCTGAAGTATCCCTACCCTTGCGTTGAGCCTCGATGAGCGAGAATATTTCAATGAATTCCTTTATCCAGATGGCCTCTTTAATTGTTATGTCAATGTTCCATGCCAGGGATTTCTTATACCTGTTAAGGATTTCTGTTTCAAAGGATCTCAGTTTTAAATCTAGTTGGGCGCTACTGAATATCATAATATCCGTGGAGCCGCTGCTGTTTGTGTCTATGGACCCTGTGCTATTTGGTGTGGGCATCGCCCATGCTTTCAGTAGCCCTGTTGGTTCTGGCCCTGTAGGCGCGGCCACTGGTGCTGGTGGTACTATGGGTGTAACCACTGGTGTTGGTGATAATGGGGGTGTAGCCCCTGGTGTAGGTGGTAATGGAATTGTAGCCACTGATGTTGGAAGCACTATGGGTGTCCCAGGGTTCATAATTATTGTGGGTTCAGACGGTATGTTTTGTCCCACCTTACCGCTTTTCATTTTATCAACTGATGACTACCTGCAAACCATCCCTATTAGAAAACAAAAAACACTCAAAGACAAGCTCCCATAACCATCTGCTCTGAGAGGCATAGTAAAATTAAGAATACAACCACTGTCAGACCCAATGTTACATCAGGGCCAATTGTGCAGCGTGGCAGGGATATCTGTTTCGACAGACCCCCAAAAACAGGAAGCGAAACTTAAAAGGGGCCAGATCTCGAGCTCTGGGGTGTTGCCTATTTAAAATCTTTAAAAAGGCCCAATTGGTTATATCTAAACGTGATCGGCCTAACACACCACAGGCACTAACCCCCCAGAGATATCGGATCCACCAGTTTATTTGGATAGGCTGCAAACTTATCAAAGAAGTTATAAAACATTCTTGGCTATGGTGCATTAGAAGGTGTTTAGATTTGTGAACCTGAACCACATGCAATCCATTGAACACGGACTAACAGTCATAAAGAATGCTGTGGAAACACTGGCCCGTCAGATATTGCAAACTGTTGGGCCCAATGATTTTGTTCAAATAAGAATGGAGGCTGGCGGTTTAAACAGACCCTTTTTTACAAGGCGATCCCCTCATGCTACTTTCTGCGTTTTGCAGTTTTGGGGGAATTTGGGAAGGCTTCTTCAGAGCAAGACGGAGATTTTATGTTTCACGCCATTATCAATTGTGGCATTAGTTGTCAGTGCGTATAAACCTTTGACCAAAATTCTGCACAACCATATTATAAAATCCAAAGGCAGATGATTGTTAAATTTTGATCACAGGCCCTTAAATCTCTGCCGGCTTCTAGTCACAGGTTTAATCAAACCGCCGAACATAACAGATGCGGGTACACGTGAGAAAGCTCTGTAAGTACACGCAGAGCTGGGGCTCCCAACAGACACTCCTATATGGTTTGGCCAGCTGAATCAATTTGAGAGGTATTTTGATAGACCCATCAAGGGTTTCCTGGGGGCTAAACATCTCTATTGGCACTGCCACCACATTTCCAAAAACAAACATGGACACAGTAGCCAATACCACTGTTGTCTTTGTTTAAGAGAGGAGTGTCAAACGCTTTAGGAAAAACCTGCAAAATGTCCTGAGAGTCACGTGTTCTCAAGGTCTCAGTGCTGTCTAGACACACACATTCAGAAAGCGGCATTGGCAGGCGGTCATGTGTGAACTGCACGTCGACTGTCCCATCTGCAAAACATTTCTTCCCGAGAATCATAGCTGTACCGGTATAATCTGTAGGATGTGTAAAGTTTCTTTTGTCAACACGGTTTAACACTTGTATTACATAACAACCGGGCAACCTCAAAATAAATCAGCGATCTACATAGTATATGACATGGAGGCCCATCAAGAGAATGCAACCCACCAACCAAACTATATCTATAACAGACATCTAACAGGAGACGGCTATTGGGAATTTAAAAAAAGACTCCTGTGTGGCTGCTTTAGTAAGCATTTTTGTAACAAGCAAAATCGCGTGCTATACCTTTCTAGCACATAATTCCAAATCCTATGATGGGTACTTTATATTGCGCGAATTGGTTCAGGAGAAAATTACAGTGAAGCTTATGACCCGGGGTGCCAAGCTTAGGGCCATCTTTGTGGCAGCTCTACAAATATGGTTTCTTGATTCCTTGAACTTTTTGCCCATGAAACTCAGCAAGCTTCCAAAGGCTTTTAGTTTTACCAGTTGAAAGGGCTTCTTTCTGAATCCTTTCAACACAGCTGCTAACCAAAATGACATAGGGCTGATTCTAACCCCAGACCAATACGGTGTTCATTACATGAAGCCTATCTAGAAAGAGCAGTTCATGACATGAATGAGCACAGCGTGTTTGATTTTCGCCAAGAGTTAAGGGCCTACTGTCAAGAAGGTGTAAACATTTTAAGACAAGCTTGTAATTTGTTCAGGGACGGAATTCTTCAGATGACTTGTCATGAAACACCAATGAAGGGTAAAGTATCCTTTTCAAAGCACCACAATGGCTAGTTGCTGTATGCAAATCTACCGACAACTATATCTAAAACCTGAAACAATCACTCTGTTGCCCCATGATTCATATCACGGACGGCAAAAACGTTATTCGATGCTGTCTATTCAGTGGCTCTTATACATATCAGAAACAGACATCTCTATACAGCACCCCCTAACTAGCAGTGATGAAAAATTCTATGGATATTACTGGTTGGACAGCTTTGCAGTGGTTCAGGGAGTGGGTTTACATTGATGATTACTATTAACATCAGAGCATTCATTTGTGAATGGAACACATTGCGGACACCCCCTGCTCAGTGGCTCTTGGCAAAATTATGTCTTTAATTCTTTGTGGGCTAAGTTTCCACAAAGAGGTAATTTGCCGAGCACATCCACCATCACAGACCCTAATATTCTTCCCACCTATCTATTTGATCATTCTTATGACGTGAGCAGCTGAGTGTTCATAGATGATGAAACAGCTTTTCTGTGCTGGCGCTACACCATGGAGTACCTAACAACTTCAGACAACACAAACATATTCATAGCAGCGTTAACAACCACTCATGACCGCTTAAAACTGTTTGCCATGATGAATCAATCAGAAGTTCGAGTTCTATATCACGATACTGATAACAATGTTTTTGTCAGCGGCCATTGGAATGTCAACCCACCCACCGGCAATCATCTAGGGGATCTAACTTCTGAGTTAGCTCCTAAAGAATATATTGTGAAGTTTGTATGCGGTGGCCCCAAAACATACACCTATCGCACATCTCTAGGAACCGTCAACATGAATGTAAAAGGTTTAAAGTTAAATGTTAACAACACGGCTACAATACATTTTGACAGTTTAAAAGAGTTGGTACAATCCTTTGTACAAAAAGATAAGTGTAACCACCCCTCAGTCTATCGTCGTTACACATCTTGGTATAGAGTGCAATATAAAACAGTGGAATATTGGCACTGTCACTCTACAAAAGAGGCTCAGGGTTGTGTTTGATAAAAGAACATTGGTACCAGGTGGGTTGGCGCATTCCTCTGGCTATTAAATATTTTTATGTTAATCTTTACCTGCCCTTTCACTATTCCACAGTGAACCTGCCATCTCACTATCTCTAAATCATCTAGGCCACATAGGTGACACATAGGTAGATGTGCGTCTACCTGTTTGTCTGAGCATTGGGTAATTGAATCTGCATGCTTATTTTTTCTTTTGCATTAAATGTTTTTCTTGCTGTACTGAGCTGTTTATGCATAACTTTTTTTATATAAAGAAATATTTTTATAAATCATTAAATGGTCTGGCTCTTTATTGTGCGGTGTAGTTCCCTTGTTGATTTTAAAGATTATTTCATTCATATGAATAATGTTAACTTGTTGCTGGGTCAATAACTTTTAAAGAAACTGTGTTTTAAGAACTCTTTCCATGTTTCAAAATATTGGCTTTTTTATTTTCATAGGTGATGTAAAAGCTCTCAATGCGCCTTTGTCATTTTATATTTTCGAAAGATCCAGGACAGACATGTTGTCCCATAACAGCTCAACATAAAGACACACTCAGTTTTTATAAACAACAGATTTCTATTTGCATTTAAAACAACCATTTTTATTCGCAATCTATCCATATTAAAACACTAAAGCTATTGATCCTGTTTTAGATTTCATACACTCCATTAGGCGTTCATTTCAATATATTTTATCCCTGCCCAGTTAGGAACTGTTTTTTCAATGATGTTTCTAACACCAATTGGACATATGCGTTTAAACTGCTTCATTTTTAAAAGAGGGTTATACGCCAATTTTATAGCCCATAATGTGTTAGATACACATCGTTCAGTCCCTGCACTGATCCTTTTATCTGTCAGCGGTTGCGTCAACCACATCATTTCTACAATGCCTTTAGGGCTCACCACGAAACATATTTTACATAGTGAATTAACCGCATAAATAATTCCCAAACACTTGTGAGCATCCTGCTGGGGATCTTTAATTTTATGTCCGCAGCACCATCTGTAAAAGTGTTGTTTTGAACATGCCCCAGTCACTATGGCTGTAATCCCCTGGGTGGCACGAATATCAATGCTAATAGGAGCTGTCATGTCCATATCGATTTCCATTAACTTAATACATTCCTTAAACAGACTGTTATTCTTCTGGACTTTCAATTTGTTTTGAACAACAATCACAATGAATAATAGCATTGTCTTTAAGGCTATCAGTCTCCATCAGCAAAAGACAGGCCTTACACAGGCTACTTTCAAAATACCCAGGGATTTCAAGTTGGTTTCAACAGCCAGCACAATACATATTAATAGTTTCTGATGGAGTGTGGGTTTCCTCAACCCCGCACACATGATCCTGTTTTTCATCAAGATTCCAGGGGGCAAAATCAGTCTCTGTCGTCATCGCCACATCCTCATGTAGAGTCATAGCTTCACAGTTCTTGTCTTCAGAGCTCGCATCAGCCACAAATGACTGCTCCACAACTGCATTGTCGTCCCAAAACTCTTCTCTTCGGGTTCATAGTCAGACATCAAATCCTGAGCTTCTTCCATCCCATCATACACCCTAAAATCCACAGAGCTTCCTGGGGTTGTTCTCCACTTGTCGTAACTGTAGCTGTTCATAATAGCTGTTTCCTGAATAGACCCTGTAAAGCTCAAGAAGCGCTGTGTTTTCCAGCCCACTGCAAAAAGCTATGTATCCACGTTGCAAAGCCTGCCCCCCTGTTCCCATCACTGCCTTAAGCCAGCCCTTTCAATCAAATTGTATATCAAAATAATATAAACATTATTAAGGTTGTATCAAATGCATGTCCACTTTATATAAAAATATTATCAAGTTTATATAAACATTATTCAAAGTCTTATCAAATGTCCGACAACTTTATATAAAAATCATATAAAGTACATATAAACATTATTCAAAGGCTTATCAATAATATATACAAAGCCAAACCCACTCCCACGTCATCAATGCGTCACCATGACAAAACCCTAACATTCGCAGTCTATCGCCTCACAACTCACTTCGACCTCCAACAGGCAGCAGCGCACACCAACGCACCCAGCCCACATTTTTATAAAAACACTATATATCAAATCATTGCAACATCATATCAAACTAAAACAACACTTTAATATACACTTTATATAAAATAGATATCATCTTTGAAATACATTTTATATTAAATTTATATTAAATTGATATCAAAATCATATAAAAAATGGGAAGGCAGGACTAAGGCCGGAATCAGGGAGCGTTCCCACCTGACAAAAATGTAACATTGCAAAAAAGGGGGCCCCATATACTACTGCCTGGTTTATGCCCATGATGTCCACTACCTTGACATGCAAAAAAGTGTTTGCCTTTATGTGGATGTCCGATGTTCTTAACATTATTCATATGAGCAAATTGGAAATGTGTTACAATCTCTATACCAGGTGAACTTTTTACACATTGGGCATCATTCCGAGTCCGGCGGTAACCTTGCCGGTGCTACTAGCGGATTGCCGCCGGACTCAGAATAATTTACCGGCGCCTGACCTCCCTGTGCCATTGGGGATTACAACCTTGGCGGGCCTGGAAAGTCAGGCGCGGGTAAAATGGTGTTCCCCATTCCCATAGAGTCCCATAGGACATAGGACTCTATGGGAATGGGGAGCACAGAAGCACCAGCACCATTGCTAACAGTGCTTCCGTGACAGTCTGCCTACCATGGCCGCTTTGCCTGCCTACCATGGCCGCTTTGCCTGGCAGGGTTAGACATGTCAGGCACGGCAGCTCTGGCAGGCAGACCTTTAGTATGCCAGTCTGGAAACAACAGTGTCAGTAAGCTTACTGGTACCGTTGCTTCCGGACCGTCATACTTGGAATGAGCCTCAATGTATTTTAGAGCAGGGATCATGTTTATTGTGATGTAGCAAAAAGAAGCATGTGTAAAATGAATGAGTGAGTGTTTTGCACATGCTTTTTTGCACATGCTTTTTACGCCGAGCCATATTTACACTAGCTTAAAACAGAAAGATTCCAAAGAAATCAATTGCAAACACTGCCTGCCATTCCTAAAGAGAAAGCCTCATTTACTGAAATTGCTTTACAAAGTGAAAAAACTAAGGCGTTCAGGAGAGTATGCTTGCATGTGCACCTTTGTCTTGCACTTCATAGCACGATTTACTAAAATTGTATGCAAGGGCCTCGTTTGCACGTTAATGCAAACAGGCAGGCACCCTCTGTGTAATACATAATTTTGAAATAAAGGACCCCCCATATTTCTTAAAGTTCTGAAAGCACAGTGCAGAACAATAGAGTTTTTAGACTATATTTATTACGCGTTCTAGGACTCTTGCTTTTCCATTTAGGACATGGAAAATAAAGGTACATTAATATTCTTTTGGTGTCAAATGTTTCTATACGTATTTACCACATTGTCACAATGCTTAACTATGGGTTTTGTGTTTTTTTCAGTTAAACACTACAACACAGTATTACTGTAGTCCTTGAAAACTAAAATGCAAATATTTGTACGGCACGGAAAGTATGTTTTCAAGTGCCTAATTTGCAGAGGGAGGTAAAATCCAGAGCTCACTTCTTGACAAATTGTGTAATTTCACTGACTTAACTGCAAAAAGTAAAGTCTTTAGAAGTAAATTCACACATTTTGAAGAAAAATACTGGCTTACAATGGAGCAGAACTTCTTTGAAAGGAAAGTAAAACCTGGTACGTGGGAATCCTGGTGTCTGCGACAGAGCGAGAGCTTTATATGGATAACTATGTGCGGCCGCTCGAAGAGTTGGAACACAAAGTGGCAGGATGGGTGCAGCTACCTATCTCCCTAATGGGCAAGTTGCAATAATCAAAATGGTTGTTCTGCCGAAATTACTTTATGTCTACCAAAATGTACCAATAGTCCCACCTGTGGGCTACTTTAAGAGGTTTATACCTATGCTACTGAAATTGACATGGGCAAGATATGCATATCTCGATGGACACGTTAACTCTACCATAAGATAAAGGAGAGGTAGCAGTTACAGATATGTAATTATACTTTGGTGCAGCTCATGCCCAATACGCAACTGTCTGGCTGGGAGAGCAAGTGGAGGTTCCATATGTGAGGCTCAAGAGGGAAATCAGCACACCTTCTGCCCTGGAAGCGCAGATATGGGGAAATCTCACGAGGGATAGAACCAGGATACAGTCATTCTTTGTCACAGAGAGGGCATTATGCCAGATGGAGGGCAGACTCCCCATATACACCTACAGTGCTGCTGTATAATCCCCCAGTGGTTCCGATCCACTTTGAGAGGCAAATGCATGTACATTTAGGCAACCTGGGCATCACACAGCTGGAGGAACCTATTTAGAAACTGAGAGTTTATAAGCCTGGAACAATTAAGATATAGAGGACGAGTAAACAGGTTCACCATATTCCTATATTAGAGACTGAAATTATCACTGAGGGAATCCATAGGGAGCTTCCCAATTGAACTAAGTGTGCCCCTGATCATGCACTCACTTTCTGCTGGGGCCATTAGCACGCACCTAGTCTCTAACCTATACTGTAAAGCACTACATCATAGGGAACCTACTTCACTAGCAGCGAATGCTCGGTGGGAAGGGATGTTAGGAACGGCAGTCACAGATCAGGAGTGTGTGCAAGCATGCCAGTAAACCCAGATAATATCTCTGAACCAACGGCACACGTTCATTCATGTCAAATACCTACACCAGGCCTATAACACCCCACATAAGGCACTAACAATACTACCTCACAACCATTTGTACTGCAGAGAGGCATGAGACAGGACTGCCCATTGAGGAGAATCTACCGCAGGCCACATTCAATCAACAAATGCTGCATCAAATGATGCTGCATGGGTCGAGTGTATCAAGTATTTAAGGCCACCACCACAGGAAATTGGGAGAGTTCTTGGGAAATCTGTGCAGTAAGGGAGCGTTTCCAACAAGAGAAATACTAATTCGGGTGTAAGCGACTTCAATTCAACACTACAGCTAAGTCAATGCCTACTCTGGGATGCTGATGGAAGCCCTTATTGATGTATTTTTATGTCCAGTTCATTTACTCTGGATGACAACCCTTATATAACACCCCTCTCTCAGAATCCCCCCGACCCCGCTGAGCCAAGAAGTAGGTTTGTTTTGCAAATTTAAAAGGTTTATTAGAAAATTAAACAATATATATATATCACACGTTTATAATAAATTAATGTTTGATAACACACTTGTGAAGATGATAGTGATCAACAATGGATAATGTTACAGTGGTACACTCTTTTTGATGGCTTAGAAGTGATATAGAGAGGATAAAGTAGCTGAGAATGCTTTTATGGCTTCAAGGACAAGGCAATGATGAATGAAAAGGCAGTACAGAAAATCAACTTGATATGATTTCAACCAAAACAATGCAATCACTTTTCCCCCTGGTAGCAATTCACCCCCCCCCTTATGCAATGTAAAGAGATGGAAGAAAAGCACGCAGTTCTCAGGAATGCAATCAAATATAATTCAGTTCCCCTCTAGCAAGCTTAGATGAAAACAGGTAGGAGTTGGAAACACAGGCAGTATACCTTGATGTGGTATGCAAAGAAGTGAAAAATATGCAAAGAATGCTTTTAAGTCCCTATAGGAGGTTCAGGGTAGGTGATAGATACTTTGAATCAGTTCAGGCCAGCCCTATCAATGATTCAGGGATGGTTATTAGGTTGAAAACAGATTTCAGGGATGGAAGCAAAGACAAATATTTTTACACGTGGCTGAAATTAAGCAAAATGTCAAATCGCGGCAAATTTAGTCGCGTGCGTCGAGCGCAATTACGGAGGTACTATAAGGAGTAGGAAGTAGCACAAACGGTTTCGGAGATACGGCCGATTTAGTAAAGGTAGTTTTTCGGATTTGAAATTTTAAAGCTCAGAATGACAGATGACAGTTTTCAGTTTTAAAGATGACAGAATGACACGATTCTAGGAGGCAGTTCTAATAGGCTAAAATAGTTTGGATTAGATTATTTTAAACTAAGAGATTGGTTTTGACACAGTGCTAGCTGGGTACTCACACTAGATTTTGGACAGGAATGCGACTTTGTCACCGATCGGGTCAGGATTGGCTGGGCTTCTGCTAGCAGTTCTTCACAGCGATCTGGTCTCTGGTTCTCTCTGGTTCCGGATATAGCACTGCTTTCTGGATACTGCTACAGGTTCTTGCAAAGGTTATTGGCAAAGAATTCAAACAGCTCGCCCGGCTGTTGAATAGTTTGGTTGGTTTTGAGGCCTGCTGAAGAGGATTCAGCTTGTGGATTCAGGCCTCTCTGCTACAAATTCTGGAGTTAATTTCTGGTATCTGGAGATTGATGGATTTGAAGTCTGGATCTCTGGATGTGAAGTCTGAAGTCTCCCGGCAAAGCGTCCCGCAAGAAAGTGGAAAGTGAATGTCTCTACCTGGGTTTCAATGTTCCTTTTATGTGTTTTGAAAATGGGTGTGTGCCTGGGCCTAGCTAAACCTGCCCCTCTCACTTATCATTGGCCAAGCTTTCCTCTCTCCCTTGATTGGGGGAAAGAAATGGAGTGTCAGAGTAATGCTGTAGGTTTTATGGTCAGAGGAACCTCCCCTTGTCAAATTGCACACAAATCTATTTCTGACCCAACTACATATTTATCTATGTACCATTTTTCTAATATTATAGGTCCAGTTAACATATTTTCTGTAGCACCAAACCATCCGATCCCTGTCTTTGTACGATGTTGTGTCCACTTATGACAGAATTCTCCCCTTTTCATCCAGATAACGACCTCTAAACCTTTCCAGATTTTACACAAATATGCACCAGGGATATGGGTTTCAGATGATAAAGTGTCAGATTTTTAACATGCATACATTTGGAGTAACAACCTTTTTTTCCGCTTCTATCCCCAAGAACATCCCACAGGGTCCTAACACCTCTTAAAATGTGCACAGAAAAATCACAAGCATGATGATGTTATTTATATAATTTTTACAAGTCCGCACTGTGAATTATCCATCTTTTTAAAATCATGCTCTGGCCCCAAAGGGGTGTGGTTTTCCAAAGCACATGGTGGAATTTCTGGTTTATCCACTTCCCCCAAGCTCAGCTTGCCCTCACAGGCACTGCCCCTCCCAGTTTCTCCCAAGAGGAAGTCATTTTACGACCCCCCCAATATAACATTTGCCTGAGTCCAGGACAGGGCTTTGTTCAACTTCCTGCAGTCCCCAGGTGCTCCTCCCCTAATCCAATCAGAGAGGTGTCATCTCCTTTTGGCAGGGGCAGCAGGATGCAGCCAGGCCTGGGAAGAGTTGTTGAGCCAGTTCAACTCCTGTCGGGGGTAGTTGTCAGGCAGAATTCAGCTAAATGTCACTTTAGTTCCCAGTTTTCTACATTCAAATCCAACTTATAATTTTTGCACATGCAGCTAGAATGCTGATTCTAAGTTCAAAACTATGACATTTAAACATTGCAACCTATGTGAAACTCACAAGTAGGTCACTCATTTATTCTAAACATTTCGATTTTAGTGGCTTTAAACGCAAATTCACTTAAACTGCTGACATCCCCAGCTATTTTTTATATATACATTAAATAATTACTTCCTTCAAGTCATTTCAGAATATAGTTTTACATTGTATCCACCTCTTAGGAAGTCTTTCCTTGTCCTGGTTTGGGTTCATTTGTTCAGTTTTACACAAAAGTCTGGTGGTTTTAAAACGCCGGCTTTCTGATATTGGTGAGCACCGGTATTGCATCCATTTTTGACATTAAGAAAATGAATTCCCCACAGTTCTGGGTTGCTTTTGGCAATCAGCATTGCCATTCCCAATGGTTTCAGGCTACTGTGTGTGTAGCCCAATGGTGGTTTTAGGCAGTGCCCTCCTGTGCTCGCAACATAGGCAAAAATGGATGGCAGCCTATTCTTCATGTTTTCCCTGTGCACTCTCTGGGGAGTTCTGGCCATCATGATGTTTTCAATGCCAGTACTGCACAGTTTTATGGTAGGGCTTGGATACTTGGGTAAAAACATCCCACCGGGGTTCCACCTGGATGTAGCCTTAGAAGGCCTTCTCCAGAGGGAGCCCAATTCAAAATCCTTTCCAAGGCAGGACCCGATTGCTTGAGATAGTTATTGGATGCAGGGGATAGACTGGCAGCTGGGATAACTTTGTGTAGCTGCTTGGAGCTGTTGATGTTTGTACCTGCTCTGGGTCTTTCAAACGACAAACCAGAAGTGAGCACAACAACCCCATGGCATTTAGATATATGTTCCAAGAATAATATTAACTCCTAATAGCAACTGAAAGTCTCTTAGAGGAAAACCTTTACAAGCTGTGCCACTAAATGGGGAAGGTACCTGTAAGGGAGACTTTGTGAAATGATACTTCAAATGGAATGCCCTACAATATATAATTGCTCTGGGCTTAGTATTCTCTGGCACTATCCAAATATTAATTCATCCCTACATTTTCACAGGGACAATTTATGGCCCTGATTCATGTAATTATTTGTGTGTAAAACAGGGATTTGCATGCCATTCTTGCCGCAAATCCCCATTCATGAATCAGGGATTTGCAGGCAGAATGGCACTCAAATCTCTATTTTACACGAAAATAATTCCATAAATCAGGGCCTATGTCAGGATGTATGACATGGTTAACAACATGATTCACAGATTTGCAGCAATTGTTAGACCTGTGAAAATTATAGTTTACATAAAAGGAGAAATCTTGAATAGTGTTTTACACCCCTTAAAGAGGAATAGGAAGGAGATCATAATTCCCAAGATAAGAATGTCAATGTAAAAAATCAATAAAATGTTTTCAAATAATACTGGGCAGAAAAGAAAGGCCTTTAGTGCACTCCTAATCCAATCTCTTTCTCTGATGCCAACTCTTGTCAATGTAAATTAAGCGAATAATGTATTGTGAAATATATATATTTTTTTGTCAATCATCAAAGTTTACTGGTTTTGAACAGTGACAGCATTGAGAAAAACATAATCACATGAGGAACCGGTCCTCTACAAAAACTCCGGGTGACACTACTTATCGCCCCGAAACTCCCTGCCTCCCACGCCTCCCTCTAGTTTCAATTAAACTCTCCTTTAGGCAACTGAGTATGACAAACTGTGCACTTATAGTCGATAAATGTCAATCCTTGATGCAACCCTACAGTTTCAAATCTCTCAGGGCCGGACCAGTACTCTCTTAGCAAACCATCCGCCCTCTGCCCCCTCACCCAAATGTGTTGTAAAATTGGATCCATTCCATTTCTATGGATGCACTTCCCCGTGAATCGCTGCTGTGATCCTTTCCATTGTGTATATGCCTTTTGCTGTATTTGACCACTCTTTTACTGTGGGAAGGATCCTCCAGCGATTGGCTCGTGCAGCCAGGAGGAGAAAGTGCACCAGTGGTGTGAGGGGATGCCACTGATCCTCCCGCTTCTCTAACGCAAACAATACCGTCCAATACAACCGTACCCTGGGATAGGCCCACCACATGTGCCAATAGTCAGCCCTGGCACTGCAAGCATGACAGCAATGAGGGTCAACCGTGGTGAACATTTTGGACAGGCATTTCGGATCATATTGCCACTGATGTAACAACTTCACGGGGTGGAGCTTGCACTGGCAGGCTATAGACATTTTGAAAGCCCTCCTACACATCAGCTGCCATAGGTGCTCCCCCACCTCCATCCCCAGGTCCCTTTCCCACCTTGCTCGAAGCCCCAATATAGCCCCCTCCTTTGTTTCCAAGAGGGCCCCATAGAGACGTGAGATAAGGCCTTTCATTTCTGTATGTCCATCGAGGACCTTTTTGAACGGCATGAGATCTCTCTGTATACGCTCTTTCCACTTCTCTGCCGTGAATGTTTCTTTTGACCTGAGATACAAGAGTACTGACAGTTTGCCTAGTTCGAGCACCTCATCCAGGTCCTGAATACTTATGAGGTCACCTCCCTTCCAAAGATGTCCTACCCTGGCAACCCCACCTTCAAACCATGACTGGTACCGTTCAACCTCTGGTATAACGTCTCTCACTGGTGGAGCCCAGATATGGCTCATCAGGGAGGGCCAGGTAGTAATCCCTTCCTTCTTCTCACCCATGCCCAGCACCTCCCAGTGGACTCCCAGGATTGGATGTTCACGGATTTGCTTAGGGAGTATACTTATTGGGACCCAGAGCCATTACCCCACCGTTCCCGGGAGAATATTCTGATTCGCCAAAAATACCCATTGCCTCTCTGGATCCTCCCTCAAATGTGCGACCAACGCCCTAAATTGTGCCGCCCTATAATAAGTTAACAGGTCTGGGAGTCCAACACCTACCCTATCCTTCGGCAGTATTAACGTCCCATATCCCACCCTGGGCTTCCGACCTTGCCAGAGGAACTTTAAGATATGCAACTTTGCTTCCTTCAGGAGTGCTTCCGGGGCACTAATAAGCAACATTTGAAACAAATATAGTACCCTAAGAAGGTTCATCTTAACCGTATTCAGCCTCCCATCCAGGAGAGCTGGCCCAACCCCCATGTAATCATCTCTCCAAAAAACTTCTCAACGGGGGAGGGGGTAATTAGCAGTGCCCAGATCCTCCCCCGGTCTAACTATGATGTCACCTAAATATTTGAAACTTTCCCATTGGATCTGCAGTCCCAGGGCCTGAGCGCATCTACATCCCTAACACCATCTGCAGCAAAGGAGAATACTAGGGACTTATCTCTATTGACCCTGAAACCAGAGAACCTCCCATGCTCCTTGATTATTGCCAAGGCCGCTGGGACAGACCTCCCCGGATTCATCAAGTGGAGTATAACATCCTCTGCATAAAGTCCGAATTTGAACTCTCTACCACCCACCGTGATACCCTCGACCTGTGGGGCCAGCCGCAGGTACTCCGCCAATACCTCCATCGTCAGAGCGAACAAGCACAGGGAGAGGGGGCAGCCCTGCCTCGTCCCCCTCTGTAGTACAAAGGATCGTTATAGGCGCCCCTTTACTGTGACCCGGGCCACTGGAGCTGCGTTGAGTACCCGTATCCCCCTCTGCATTCCTTCTCCGAACCTACATTTCTTCAATACCCTGTGGAGAAAGCCCCAGTCCACACGGTCAAAAGCCTTCTCGGGATCCAAGGCAACCAGTACCAGATTCCCCTCACTCCTCACTGCACTCCCATTAAGTGTAGCATTTTGTGCAGGATGTCAGGCCCCTGCCTACCCTGGACAAACCCCACCTGGTCAGAATGGATCAATTTCAGCATGAGACCCTCCATGCGCCTGGCAAGCACTCTGGTGAAAATGTTGGCATTGACGTTAAACAAGGAGTTGGGGCGATATGACTTACAACTACTCTCTGAATCCCTGCCTGCTTTTGAAATGACTGTTATCAATACCTTCCCAAAGCATGGGGGAGCCCTGCCCGTGGCCATAATGTAGTTAAATAGGCTTGCCAAGTGCTTTGAGAGTGACCCAGCGAAGGTCTTGTAGAATATTGCTGTGTACCCGTTCTCACCTGGAGCCTTCCCCAACTTAAGTCCCCCAATTGCTTTCAACACTTCTTCCTGAGTAATTTGCTTTTCCAACTCGCTGCTCTCACTAATTCGAAAGCTTGGCAATGGAACCTCCGCCAGGTATTTGTCTAACTCCTCCTCCCTCTCCCTCTCTCCCATATAGATTCTCATAAAACACAGTGAGTTTCTGGGCCACCTCCCGTGCCAGAGAGCGAAGCTGCCCCCCTCCATCCCTGACTCCCGTCACCACCCATTTCTCAGCCCCGAAGCCTGGCCGCCAACAATGCATCAGCTTTGTCCCACTTTTCATAATATCTCTGTTTCAGGAACGGCAGGCTGGCCAGCACCCTACCTATCTCTAGATCTCTCAATTCACTATGCTTTTCCCTTGCCGACTTAAGGTCTTCTTCCCTCTCTTTCCCCCTTCCCTTCCGTCCTCTCCAGACCACGTATTTCACCCATGAGTTTCCCGGCTAACAAGGTTCTAACCCTCTTTTCGGAGGTACCCTGTCGAATAAGAAGACCCATCTGTGTCGCCTTTGCTGCATCCCACACCATCCCCTTCTCCACCTCCCCCGTGTCATTAAGTCGGAAGAAGCCCTCAATCGCTGCTCTCATCTCTTCTGCAATCACAGTGTCCTTCAGGAGGGTATCGTTGCACCGCCATTGTATCTCCCAGGGCGCCAATCCTGTTAGGGCCATTGCCATTTCAACCATATCGTGATCTGACCAACTGATCGGGACATGGTCACAAGTGGCAACCCTACTGACATGCCGCTTGAGTGTGTATCAATAGTCGATCCTCATTGGGATACATGGGCAGGGGAGAAGAAAGTAAAGCCCCTCTCTACCAGATGAGATTCCCGCCACATGTCCACTAACCCCGGAGGGCAGTCCATAAATCTGCCCTCCGGGTGCCTGTCCCCACTTCCCAGAATTACCTGGCCGCCACTGTGATCCATCCCCCTGTCCGCCCACATGTTAAAATCTCCACCCACCAGGGGTAAACCCTCACCTCTATCTAGTATTTTGCCCATGGCTTCTCACAGAAACTGCATTTGTCCTACGTGCAGGCAGTATATAGAGGCGAAGTTCAGCCTAGAGCCCTCACCAGACCCCGAGATCACCAGAGCCCTCCCGTCAGCTCTTTCCAAACCACTGGGTCAACTACCCTCATTCTTCGATTGAAAATAATACCTATGCCCCCTTTCTTGGAAGGCCCTGAGGCCCAGAAGGTCTGCCCCACATGAACCCATAGGATTCGTCTCTCCTCCCCTTGGACCAGTGAAATATATATTTTGAAATCATTTTGGGCTTTCTTTGAAAATTATGGCCTTCAAGTGGTGATAATTTGTATGTTCAGATTGGAAAAGATTGGATATTTTTCTCTAGAATAGGTATTCAGACTTTCTTTTATACAAATTAATGTTTGTGTGTATTGTGTATGTAAACCATGAGTGAGATAATAGCAGACAGTTTGTGTTTCTTTTCTGTAGACAAGCTCCCTTTGTTTGTGAAATTTTGTAGGAGACTTCCCCAGCATTTAAAATTAGGGGATGACTTTCATTTAATTTATTATTATGTTTTCACACAGAATATTTAGAATAGAAACAACCTGTTTCTTCTCCCAAGATTTTGTAGGGTTGCTGTGGTTATGGATGTTAGATCAGGGGACGTTTGCCCGGAAAGCAAATCTTCACAACTGGATTAACTTGTGTAGATAAAGTCATTACAAGAGACACACACTTACTGTGGTGGACCATAATCACCTAAAGAATACAATGAGCAATATATACAGAGTTATTTTATACTTCATTATATTTATCCAGTATCATTGCTTCTATTTTATTGCTAGAAAAAGTGATGTGAAACTTTGGGCCTCATTAGGACCCAGGCGGTAAGGGGTTTACGGCGGCGTAAACAGCGCCGACCCTTACCGCCTGATTCCGAGGTCCCTTAGCGCCATGGAGGATTTAACACCTGCTTTTAGCAGGTGTTAAAATCCATGGCGCTAAGGGACCTTGTTGTTAATTACGCCACCGTAATTTACGGTGGCGTAATTAACGCCTTCCCCACTCCCATTATGCCCTATGGGGCAAAAATGGGAATGGGGAAGGGTAAATGGGTTAATGGGGACTTACCGCCCCGCCAACCTCGGAATGGGGCGGTAAGTCCGCCAACCATCATGGCGTAAACGTAGTTTACGCCATGGTGGTAAAGGTACGACCCAGGCAGTAACTTACCGCCTGGGTCGTAATGAGGCCCTTTGTGTTGAATACCGCCTGATCAGTAGCATTACCATGACAAATCATTATGCCCTCCCCCTCATCTTAGTCTTGTTAGACGAAGAGATAAACAGCAAGTTGGACTTGTACAACCCACAACATTTGGTCCACGAGGGGAAGAATGGATGACAGCTTTCCACATCCACTTTGGAACATACCAATATCAAGTCATGCCGTTAATTTTGTGTAACACACCCAGCGTATTCCAGCACTTTCTTGATGAGGTGCTAAAAGCATATTTGGATGTTTTGGCATGTATCTACATTAGATATTTTAATTTACTCGTACTCACAAGTGGACACATAAATGCCTATAATGCCGAAATTACAGAATCTATTAAAAAATAAAATACGTTAAACTGTAGCCAAAAGAGTTGCTGGCAATGAAGTCTGTTTTGTAGAGTGGAGACAACCGTCCTGACTTTGCACTGACGTTGTACGTGTGTAAAAGTCACTTGGCACTACAAAAACACACTTTGCACTGCTCCGTGGTTCTGGGTGTTCATTCAGAGTAAATAATGTATTGTGAAATATATATTTTGAAATCATTTTGGGCTTTCTTTGAAAGTTAAGGCCGACAAGTGGTGATAATTTGAATGTTCAGATTGGAGAAGATTGGATATTTTTCTCTAGAATAGGTATTCAGGCTTGCTTTTATACAAATGGATGTGTGTGTGTGTGTGTGTGTGTGTGTGTATTGTGCATGTAAACCATGAGTGAGATAATAGCAGGCAGTTTGTGTTTCTTTTCTGTAGACAAGCTGCCTTTGTTTGTCTGAAATTTTGTGGGATGTTTTTAAATTTATCTACATTCTATATTTTCATTTACTCGGGCTCAGAAGGAGACTAATAAACGCCTACAATGCCGAAATTACAGAATCTATTAAACAAAACACTTTAAACAGTAGCTAAAAGGGTTGCTGGCAATAAAGGCTGTTTTGTAGAGTGGAGACAATGTGCCTGACTTTGCACTGACTTTTCACATGTGCAAAGTGACTTTGCACTGAAAAAATACACTTTGCACTGCTATGTGGATCAGGGTGTTTGTTCGAAGTGCAAAGTCACTTTGCACCATGCTAAAAATTCCATGAATCGGGCGAATATCTTTTGGGAGCACGCCATGCCAATGCTGTATTAACTGACTATATAAATCTCTCAATTCTTAAAAAAAGATGCAGTAATGATTGGTTGCCATCTGAACTGAACTCTGCACTGTATTTTGTGTATTTTGACTTTGTCATATCCTTCCATCCCCAGACAGTGATTCGAAAGGACGGACATATTTTTGTGATGCCCCGAAATGTCAATGGACTCTATACAATGTATTGCCCAAAACATGTCATACCACAGTAATGTGCAAAGTAGTGTATTGTGTACAGATAAGCTACTGAATTAATGTTCCAAACCCCATTCAGCACACAATCTGCATTAGTTGGCACAAGAGAATGCTGAATGGTCTATTGAGCACCATTACTTCAACCAATAGAGCCTCCTCAGCATCTGGCCAGAAATCCAGGTGTAAGCTCAGGACCTTGTTAAAGAAAATGATTGGTGGCCACATGTAAATACCACTACTAAGGTATATGTACCCACCGTAATCCAGTCTGTCTCCTTTAGTCACAGCAAACTCCACCAACACCGGGGCATACAGTCTCAATGGCTGTGATAGTTGATCTAATGAATATGCAAGATTATACAACCATAAAGATGGCATTGGATCAATTAACCGAATGGCACATGTCATTCCTGCAAGGTATACCCACAGCAGCAGAAGTGAATGTTTCCCTTAATGCGATATCACAGTGTGTGTATAACTAGTGACAGGCGCGCTATAAATAAAATATAATATCATATCATATAATTTAATATAATATAATCATATAATCCTATATAATGTTTGGTTTCTGACTGGCATTGTGGTTGATCATAAAAACGGAAATCCATGTACAGACCAGTAGCACTCCGCAATCAGATGGACAAACTGAAAGGTTAAATCAAGTATTGAAGCAATACTTATGGTGCTTTACACATCAATCAGAAACTGGTTGGAACAAAGTTGATCAGTAGTGTTTGCATATAACAGACCTTTCTATTAAAACCCTACCTTTCTATGTTAACCTTGGAGTCCATCAGTTAATGTTCCCACCAATTGAAACACCAACCAGTGCTTTTCCACTTATTAAGGACAAACCAAACACACACGAGAAGCCTTGCAACAAGCTCAATATAACTGTGATAAGGCAACACAGGTTTAATCTAGCAGTGGCAATAACAACAGTTTGGGCTTTTGTATAGGCATCGGAAAGGCATTAGTCAGGCTCAGATTTAGTGGCACTAACTGGACATTGATGATAGCAGGGCCAACATTTTGTGAGTACCTGGCCATCAAAAGAGCAGTGCCTGGCAAATGTCTAATACTTAGACACAAGTCCAAACTGTTGGCTTTGACAATGCTTGTTTTCAACAGGACTTCAGTGAAGGACATGCATAGTGCTTATAAATCGAGTGGCTGAAGGTAGACTTGGTTAAGGCATTTTTACTACACCAGTAGTGGGCTTAGAACTCCAATTAAGTAATTAACTCTCAGAAGACTGCTTTGAAAAAACATTGTCAGGCACTTAGAGTGAAATGTTTGATGGTAAGGCTTGATGAAAGCGAGCTCAAAGAATTCCATTTAGGAGGTATTTTGGGTGGGGAGGGGCAGGAACTAGGTGGGAATGGCTATAGGGCTTAGAATGGCCATGGGCAGAAAATAGGTGGCCAAATAAACAACACTTACAAGCATCTATGTCCCTCCTCAAATGCCATTTCTCCCTGTCTGTACTCTAATGTAGTGACGTCTTTATGGGAGGGCAAAAGGGGCACGTGCCCCGGGCCCCCACCTTGGAGGGAGGCCCCAACAAAGGTGTCTAATCTAAAGAAGTTAGTTACCATTGTTTACAAAACTTAATTAATTAATTAGCGCACGTCAAGATATTGTATGGTGTGTTGCTGAGGCTCTGAACCTATTGCCTGTCCAAACAAATACTTAACTGCTCTGATCAATTCATCCTGTAATGCTTTCTGTGTTCACTGTCCCACACATGGTTTGTGTGTTCACAACGACAACTCCTGTATATGGGAATTATATTGATCAGGTGCAATAGCCAAAGTTGAAATGCATACTGATAAATGTGAGTGCCGTGTGGGTTCAGAAGATAGCTCAGTGTGTTAAGCACTAATTGTAGAGATTTGTGTTCATATGCAAGATTATAATGCTTAATTCCAGCGAGGCCTATTCAGCCTTTTCTATGTTTGAAGTTGATAAATCTGCAGGTATGTGTACTTTGTTTTGTAGTGCAACAGGTGCTATTTACAGCAGTGTACCTGTGGTTGCTATAAAAACAAAAAACTAATATAGCATCAGTATGGTGAAGGTCTAGAAATTGGTTTCTGTAGATGGAGGCTTGTAAAACCTAGGCTGCTACCTCAAATGAAGACTATAAAGTGTTAGTCCGAGAAGTGATTAGGTATGCAAATTCAAGACTGTGGAACCAAAGAGTTCATGCTTCTATCCTGGCTTCCCTAGCAGACGATACAGTGATCCTTGACAAATCAACTTATTTCACTGACATTACTGGACTGTCTTCCTTGGAAAGGTTGCCTTTTCACATGCTGGGGGTATTGTTTAGCCCATTCATTGCCTGATCTGACTTTTTATGTAGGCCATTTCAGCAGAAGGGCTCCTAGACAGAAGAGAGCAGATGAGATATTGCAGGCCTGTGGCAAGTCTGCTCATTTGGCACAAATAATTGTTTGCTTTTTTGGACAACCGAAAGGTTTTTATGTGTGTTTATGAATAACAATTTCACAAGCATGTGTTTTGGGCCAATTTAAAGCATTGAAATACAAATGAGAAACCCAGATTTAATCTTTTAGGATCACATCAAATAGTATGTTGGCACCTATATACTTCCCTTGATGATCGAGACAATGAAGCTAGAATCAATCCCATTTTGCACAATAAGCTTCTATGAAATGTTGTTTTTAAAATTGTCATGTTAGGTTATGTGAATTGTCTCCTTTCTAAGTCGGATCTATAAAATGGGGTTATTTCAGTTCATGATACGTACTAGAAACGCAAGTGGTAAAGTGCATAAAATTGCAGAGTGGATGCAAATCCCAGCTTCACCTTTTAACCAATGTGTAATCCTGAGTATCTCATTTAATCTTGCATTGCCTAATATGTGAAAATTGGTAGTCCCTAAACCATTCACAATTGTCACCCTTCTGAGTGATTTTGTTCTCAGGGTATGATCTTCATAACAGCTTCACACATGGTTTAACTGCCTATAGTGTTGCTTCCTCTATAATAATAGTAAGCATTGATATATTGCACATCACAGCCACTTGTATCTTTGCTCTCAAATGGCAACCCTGCTTGAAAACCATGTCCATCATCTAATCTCAATCTGTCTGGATGCGTGTACCTTCCTGGTACCAACTAATCTTCATCCAATATCTATTCCATGGTAGGTTTATTGTTCTCCTTGCTTCCAATTGGTCTCCATGCTTGAGCATTTTTGCATTCTGTGAGGGAGCTAATCTGAGTCGTCTGTCTATTTTGGATTATGTGCGCCTTTTACATACGATATGTGTCCTGAATTTATACTATGACTAGTGTATCTTCCTCGTTACTGCTAATGATGAAAAAATGGCCTGTACCTATGCTAGAATGCAAGTAGCCTTGTCGTGGACTGCTGATGCTGGCCTTGAAATGCTACTTCTTTATCATTCTTATTACAGCAAGAATGAAGGGGGTAAGAGGACTGAAAGGGAGTACCATTGGCTATTTTAATCGCTGTGTGGTAACATGCCAATGTGTTGTGATTGCGATGAGGGGGGCACAACCAGATATTCTGGGTACCTTAATTCATTTGGCTCGATGGAGGGGGGGGCCCCAAAGGTGTATGTGCCCCAGGCCCCCAAAGTGTTTGAGATGGCCCTGCACTAATGCAATAGTTATTTATATATAGGTGTTGCACCTAATAGCCCAAATTCAACATATGTATTCAAGAAATCTAGACAGGTTCTGAGATACAAGTGATGGTTGTCAACTCGTCATTTACGTTGGTCTGGAGCATGTAAATTAAAACCTAAAGATATAGAACCCTTTAAGGTTGTTAACATTGTTTATCTGGTAACAGTAAGATTATTATTGAGATCTCACACCACATCCAATGCTCCCTGTTTCCCATTGTTTAAGCTCTGCCTGTGTCGCATAGGAGACTGTGTCGCGTAAGCTCTGCCTGTGTCGCATAGGAGACTGTGTCGCGTACACAGTGTGCCTCATTACGAGGTTGCCGGTCTGGTAACACCTGTACTGGTATGCTTGCCTGTACCATTGTTACCGGACCGGCAAACTCTGAGTTGTGCCGCGGGTGCCTTTCATTCCACCAGGTCTGCCCTGGCGGAATGAAAGGCACCTGCGAGCACAGCATGCCTGTAGCACCGGCATCGTTATGAACTGTGCCGGTGCTATAGGCATCCCTATTCCCATTGAGCCCTATGGGGCTGAAATGGGAATGGGGATCTACCGGCACCGGTACCCACGAAAGGGCAATTACCGGGTCCGGCGGGGTCGGAATACCCCAGTAATTGCCCATTCACGGGTGCCGGACTTTCATGCTGGTATGGAGGTAGCCTTTCCACTCTTACCGGCAAGGCTACCTCCAACCTCGTAATGAGGCCCAAGTCGCCACTAATTAATATAGTGCATTGCCAGCCCGACTATGCAGCAAATGCCATTTTGAACGCCAGATGGCCAGGTCTGGTGTTTGGTTCATTGGCTTGGCTGAGGTCCCGAGGTATGCTCCGGGGGATACACCTGGGACCCTGCATCACATTGTCATGATCTTCAGCTTCTCTGCATATTTCAAATTAATGTTCGTATTAATTTGTGCCCACGATTCTTCTGAGTAGTGGGAGTGTGGACCGTTCCCAGCCCTCCATCAGACCCACTTAGTCTGAACCCAGCACGAGCCTTACCACAACACCACCACATTAAAGGATGCCAAGCAGCGTGCACAACCAAAAGACAAAGGAATAAACCCTCGAGAACAAAACAATGCTGCAAAACGTCCAATGGCAGATGTATGTTCAGCAGGGTGCAGCCATATTAGGCACAGCCATGCTTTAAGGGGAACTGTGCCCTTCTAACAATGCGCGCACTGAGCGGATCCATGCCTGGTAACCTTGCACGCAACGCGGCATGCATTCGAGTACCCTTCTGACACATGCTCTGCTTGCAACACTGTATAGTCCAGTTGGCGTTCTGCATGCGGCCCACAACTCGAGTCCTCTTCTGCAGGACAGTTCCTCTGGAAATATACCAAAATGTCACCTCCAGAATTCCGAGTGCCAAAAATTCAGATTCGTTTTTTATTCTCGACCCACCTTACACCACATATATATGTGGGAGGGGAGTATGGGGGACTGCGGGAGTCTCCCCCTGCATACGTATGTGGTGTAAAGGTGTTTGGAAGAAAAAAGCCCGAATTTTCGTCCGTCGGACTTCTGGGGGTGGCAGTAATCACATAGATCCGTTCCTCTGAGCACACATGTGCCACACTGCATTCTGAGCTAGGTCAACTAGAATACCCAAATCTATTTTCATTTACAGACTTGTGAGGCCTACTTTGGCATTTTGCTTGTGAATCAGAGAATACTAAAAAGCTGAGGAAGCAGTGGTTTCTAGGAATATGTGTGTTCTTTTCTACTGGGGCAACAATAGTAAAATGACATCAAAACAGCATGATAAAAACGTACTCATTTTTTGGGCTATATATGTTTTGGTTTACCTTTACAAAAAAGAGGCAAAACAAACAACAAACATAATCATCGTTTTCTCCATATAGCTACCGAACATATATACATTTACACATATACAATTTTAAGTTAAAATCATTAGATTTTCACAATTTCTGTTTAACATTTCCCAATACACAGATCATATAAAAACGGATTACAAAACAACGAACATTTTTCTAAAAATACAGCGCCCTATAATTGAGAGGCCTACAAACGAACTAAGGCGAACTCATTACCCGCACGAGGACTGATCCTCAAGGTGTTATAAAACTAAAGCAACACGTATGGTCTAACTGTTTGATAATGCTGTTAAAAACTTAGCTGAATGTAATGAGCTTAGCCCCTGATCTTTACCAGACCTAGCAACACCCCTAGAATGTAACCAATGGATACAGATGGATGTTGGAGTGAGTGTTCAATTATAAAAACGCTAGCGACCATAGAGTAGTGAATGATGCTGCTACAGGATGCGTTCAAGTGAAGTGTTACTGTGACAATTTACAACAGGAGCAATCTACTCCCAACCCCTAACTCTCTTTCCCGTTTCCCTACTTACACAAGGCGTCCAACAAAAGAACCCCCCGCTGGCTTGCCTCCTAGCTGGCCACGATTGCCTGCCTTGCTTCAACGGCAGACGCTATTACTCTTTATGGGGTGTCCATACTCGGGCTAACATGCAAGGAAGATGACAGGAAAACAATGTCTGTTTTGACTTCACGGGACAAAAAACTGAAATGTGCACATGTTTTGTGAATTTCTTAGGACAGCACCAATGAACAGGCATTCATTGGTATAGAAGTAATGCAATGAAACACATCATGTGTCAGATTGCTTACTGAGGGTCAGTGTGGGATTATGAAGTGTCATTTTGTGCAATGTACGCATAGTTAAGTACCATTATTATGCAGAAAGGTGTTGCTGTAAATTGCATCTTGTTACGTTTTCAGAGGCATCTCACTAAAAGGAGAGACTCTTTCTATGCAGCTTTATAAAGAGAAAGACTCAGTAAGTATAAGGAGACGCTTGCATAATAGTCTCGCTCCTACAGTATATGACCGTTGGAATATTATTCTGTTTCGCTTATTATCTTTTTTGCTCAACGAACCTGTTTTTGAAGGCAGAAAGAAAAGATCTGAGATAAGGCTGTTGTCTAGTAGCCTATTTGAGGCGAGTATCCTTTTCTAAAGGGAATCACAGTACATATGCCTATCGGGAGAGTTTTGCTTCCCATAGGGTTTCAAATGACTCTTGTTTGAAAGCCAGTGGCTATATTCATGTGGGCAGAGTCACTTGTGGTGTTTAGCCTCCACCTGACTAGGCCAATAATGATAATGTGATGCTTTTGGCAAAAGCAAGAGAACACAATTCGTGTTAGTATGTCATGGGAGCAGAATAGCAAGTGTTTCAGGAGGATCATATTTATTTTTTAAATTGATATTCCTGCTACCTCCTGGTCATTGAACCCATAGGATACGGGGGTCAGAACATGGATCCAGCAATGCTCTTTTTCCTGGGGCATTTTTCCTTGTTTGTTTTATTTATTTCTATGGCGCACCTGACCCTAAGGTATCTGGGCGCATTAGCTCACAGGTGAAATTGTTTGTGTACAGAGACCCAGTATAATTATTATTATTATTATTATTATTATTATTATTATTATTATTATTATTATTGTATTGATTGAGCGCTGACCTAGGTTCAAGAAACGACGGAGCGCTTTACAGAGGTATACAACAATACAGATGCATAATGGAGTGCTTTTCAGAGGGAACAACGGAACAGATATACAACAGGGTGTAGGATACAGAGGGGCACAGAGGAGGGGTACTGCTGTACCAGGTGGTGTGTAGAAGAGACGCAGCATCTAGCAAGTCAGTTGGCACGAGGGGCAACGTGATGGCCTAGGTGTTGAGGAGGAGAGACTTCTTGAAGAGGTGGGTCTTGAGTGCTTTTCTGAATTGTAGGAGCCTGGGAGCTAGTCTGATGCGAATTGTAGGAGCGCGGGAGCGAGTCTGATGCTGACGGCGAGGTTCAATATTCTCGGGACGTAGACATAGAAAGCTTGCTGTCTGGCCCTTTTGCAGCAGCGGATTTCAAGTCAGTATCCTTTGTTATTCAGTCACAAGCCATTCCATTAATTCACTATGCAAAAATGCTTGACAAAGTGAAGGACAGGAGGTTTGTTTAGGGTTGACCAGTGTATGTTGAAACAATGTTCATCTACGTTTGTGCTTTCTTTATGTTTCCTCACGTTGCGGTTTCTCTGGAAGGTTCTACCCCACCCCAAACATGATACAGCCTCTCCTGAAAAAATGTGTGAGGCTGTATTTTGCCTCACAAATTTATTTTCAGTGGGAATAGTGATGAAGTGGGCAGCACAGGATCTTCCTGGCTGGGGGAATCCCTTTGATTTCTATGCAGCACAAAACCGTGCTACTCGGAGGCGAGAAAACAAGGCTTACCTACATCTGAATACCCTCTGGTGGAAGGGTCTGTGCATACATGCAGAGAATACATGATCCACATTTATGGGTTGTGAATAGCCAGGAGACTAGCACTTCACAAGGCTGATCCAGGATGTGGAAGCTTTTGAGCTCTTAATGTCGGATTCGCCTTTTTGAAGAAAGTGCAGCCTGCAACATCTAGAACATATCTGTGGTGGAATGAACGACTCAACTAGCGCTGTGTGGCAAGGGGTAGCAGACATGCTGCAGGGTTTCATGTGTGCATAGGGACAGACATTTGTAGGTAACTTCAACAAGTCATTGAATATGTCTAACCTTGCTGGATATCTTTACTGTATTGATTATATCTCTCAGAAAATGTTACATCAACCTTATGATATGTGCCAAAAAGAGAAATGGCTACACTGTAGCCTGCAGTAGTTGTGGTTTGCTTTTTAAATGCAATAGGTAGGTCAAGATATTAGTATGCTCTATATCATTTCTGAGTAGCTCGCCCCGTCAATTGTTATCTCTGCTCTATGATAGCGTACATGCAGTCTGATACTTGCATTCAAGAATTTATAATGGGACAAGTAACATTTCTAGTCCCCAAATGTAAAGAAAAAGACAGAACTGGATGAATTTTTCGCAAGCGACATGGGACGACTTTAGTGGTCGTAGTACAACTAAATATAAGGCATAATGTATTATATAAATATCCTTTCTTAGTCTGAAAGCATCCTTAACCCTAAAAACAGGCGAGGTAAGCAGGGCTGGTCAAGTGGTGCAGTCAAGCTTAATTCGAGGTTAGAGCCAATGTCACCTGGCAAATGAGTCGAGACTCCACAAAACCCACCTAATCACTGTTGGGATGCACATACAGCATCCCAGCATGGCCAAAAGATTCAGACGAAGGATCTATTAGCTGCGGATAAATTGAAGGTGCACAGCAGCAGGCATGCAAGGATTGTAGTTGGGAGCTGGTCACGTGATAGGTCTGTGCATGCAAATATGGGGTAAACAACAAATGTATCCTTAAGGCAGTCATAGAGGCATAGGTAGGCACAGGTATAGGGCATGGGTGGTACTGTGCAGCGGTAGTGAAATTATATTAATGGTATGTGTGACAATCGTGGTGCAGACACTGGGCCGGGGTAAGGGAAATACTGAAGTACCGCCATATTGGAAGTGAGGTATAACGGAAGGTGTCCTGCCCTGTTAGTTTACAGCATACATAATTTCTGTATGGTTCTTAGCTATGTGTTTCTATGGTACATTAATTCCAGTTACTTACCTGGAACAGTTATATGCGAAGGAGTGCGCAACACTTAGTGACCCTTCATCTGGTCTTTTCAAGCAATTTTATTACTTTTTTCTTTTTTTTACAGTTTGTTTTATTTGTTTATATAATTAACGTGCATCTCTATAGATGATGCTTCTGGTATTTTCTCATTCAAAATATGATTGATCATAGAACATTTAAATAACATATAATAGGAAACATTTGTGACATGCATTTGTGTAACAACAGTGAAAACAAAAAATGAATGAATCTTGGAATCGTAGCACGTGTTAGTGCAATACAACATTTGAATAATAATTCATTGTTCGTTTACCGTCAAGATCATGGCTTGACCAATCCTCAGTCTACGTCACTATGGATAGTGTGGAACTCAATGGGGTGGTGAGAAGTTCTAATTGGTCCTTGACCATGGACTTTTCAGCTGGTAATGTGAGCGGCTTCGACTAGGCATTCGAATTGTATGGCTCTGTGGATTGGGAAACATAAATTCATGTGTGTCACCCACAGTATCTCGTGTACTCATTCTATTATGCAAGCGTTTCTGTGACTAGAGATCCTGGTTCTAGAGAGGTTGGGGCGGGGGGAAGAGATGGAGGACTTGCTAGGTGTCCTCTTGTGGTCACTGACCTGCTCTGTCCTCCTGTGTCAGCTGCTGGGCTGTTGTAGGAAGAAGGGGCACTCAGTTTCCTACTTCTGGGTATGTACTGTTGGGCACTTGTGTGTCTTTCCGTGGGGCATAATATGTTATGCTTTACTTCTAAAGGAAGACAAAAGAGTGGGTGAGGTGGGTAGGTTTTAGGGTCCACCATTCGATTGTGTGAGGTTTTTTCTAGACGTCCCAACTGTTGTTGAAGCAAGGTTTATATTACCTGGTTGCTGGGGTGCTGCGGGAACGGGTAATGGGTGTGTAAGCATGGATCAAGTGTCATTAAATTCTGGCTGTGGCGGGCAGAATTTTCAAGCGCCAGATCTGGGATAGCTTACTTGTATGATATCACGTGATATGATAATTCATTTCTATAATATGATAATTTCATTTCTTGCCTATACACAAGTGTTTCATTCAGTTGTGCAGCCTTTGATGTCGGCGTCCATCCGGGGGCTCGTGTGTCTGTTCTGACAGCTCTGTATGGAAGTGTTGCAACAGCGCATCTGCGCATTCACTCATAATTATGGTGTAGTGCACATGCACGAGCGGTTGAAGCATCTGGGATTCAGCTTACTTTCATGGATTGACGCTTGTTGGTTGGCGAGGAGCCTGGGCAATATCTTGTAGCTGTGCAGTAACCTATTATAGGTCTAGTTTGGGCGCTGATACATTGAGATGTAGTTTCATCATTTGTTGCACGTACGTGTGTGGGCTGTGTGTAGGCATACATTCTATAGAACCTGCTGCACCACCTTGTGGTTGTCAAGGGGATAAACCTTACATCAGAAGGAGATGCAAACTGTGTGGATATTATCTGAGTTATTCTATTGTGGTCAGTTCCTGGGCGGGTCTGTAACGTTTACCACTCGGCTATGCCAGTATTTATGCTGACAGTGTAGTTTCTCCAGTGGAGTCCCAATCTGGTGTCCTGATGCTTATGTGGCCAAGCTGGATTGGAGAGTGTAGGAAACATTTTGTTGGTAGATAGTCATTGGTTGATTTAGTGACCTGGAAATGTTGGTGTGAGCTTGTTCAGTCCAACTCCGATAGTTGTGAGTTTGCGGGTCCACCACGCTTCTTTGTGTGATAGGGCATTACTTGTGTTTTTGTTGTTTCTTGCAAGGTCCACTATCCACCACTTAATATCGTCTGGGCCATGTTGTACTTCCCTATAGTGTGAGACCATTGGGGCAGAATGGGTTTTACATCTAATCCACAGGATGTGCTCCCCAATTCTTTTGTTCACTGCTCTGGTGGTTTGTTCTACATATTAGAGCCTGCAAAGGCATTCAATTATGTAGATTGCATTCTTAGTTTTGCTGTTTGAAAGGTTTTTATGATCCATTCGTTTCCTGCTACTTCCAGGATTTTAGTTTTGGTGGTGAACCTATATACTGAGCAGGTTCCACAGGGGTAGTGACGTGTGATTTCTCTTAAGTTCCAAAGCAAATTCTGTGTTTCTTTCGTGCCAAGTCTGGCATGGGTGAGGTGGTCTTTTAAGTTCTTTGCTCATTTCAGGGCCATTCTTGACATGGCTTCTCCCGGAATGCTCATCTGTATTAGAGGACAGAATTGTTTGATTATTCTTTTGATTTTGCTAGTATTTTGACCAAATGTGATTACACAGGTTCGTGTTTCATCCTTTATTGTTCTTTCATTAGGGCTCAAGAGGACTTCCCTGGGAGTATATTTGGCCCTTTTTTGTGCTGTTTTAAGTAATATTTCTAGGGTAACCTCTACTGGACAGTCTTTGTTTCTGGTGTTGAGCATATTGAGTGTATTGAGATAGTTCTGTGCAGTTCCGAAGGATACGTAGAAATTGTCTATCCGGCAGGTTGTCTTTGAGGTTCTTAGGATGGTTGCTTTGATAATGTATTACCATACCTAGCTCCTGAATACAAAGAAAGCAAAGAAAAAAAAGAACACAAACTGACCAACTACGATCAAGAGTGGGGAAACAGTAGGTCACCTTCCCCAATGTCTCCAGTTCAGATTCAGGTCTCAACGACTACTACAAATACAATTACTACGGTCTGCTTCAATACCAAAGATGGCCTTTTGTAGGTCGAGGGGACCACAGAGGCCAACACTGGGGTCCCCTAAATGAACCAATTCAAACCCCCAACATGGCACCCATTGAAACCCTGCCGCAGAACACAGAGGAAATAGATGCCAACAGAAGAATGACGATCTTCAACATCTCAGATCTGGAACTAATTGGTTCTCGCTAGAAATTGAGATGAAGAATTTCTTCAGAACAATTCGGCTCAAATCTTTCTTCGAGGACAGTGGCTACACAGATCATGAAGAGGATACAGGACTAAGACCTGCATCGACTTTCATCCCCAATGAAAATGAAACCCCAAAAGAAATAATATTGTTCGAAAAATGTGTCATGAGAGAAATCAGCACTTTGGATGGCACTTAACAACACATGCGACACAGAACGATTAATGGAGAATGACTAGCTCTCAACAAACTAGCCAACAATAAAGAACTTGTGATCAAATCGGCTGACAAAGGCTGGGGCATTGTCGTCCAAAACCTAGACCAATAACGAAAGATGGTCACCGAACTTCTAGAAGAAGGCAGGAATTACAAAGTACTGAGTAAAAACCCCACTCCAAAAATCAAGAAAAACATTGAAGAAGTAACATCATATGCCCTACAACACGGCTGGATTAGCAACAAGGAACACCAATACCTAAACAACTCAGAAGGCAAAACTCCAGCAGTGTATGCCCTCCCCAAGATTCACAAGGACCATACAAACCCACTGGGAAGACCCATAGTATCGGGGTGTAGATCAATCCTGAAACCCTTCTGCAAAATCATCGATGACTTTCTTAAACCCCTGAGCCAAGAAACACCAACGTACCTGAGGGACACCATGACAATAATTAACGAATATGAAAATGCACCATGTGACTCAACAACTCACCTATTAGTCACAATGTACATTAAAGCCCTCTATACAAGCATCCCACAAAGACTGCATAAGGGACCATCTTACTCACCACATGGTACAAGAAAGAGTGCTAGTAAATTTCATCATGGAGCTACTAGAAGAAGCCATATCCAGGAACTTTTTCCTGTTCAAAGATACATACTATCTCCATATATGTGGCACTGCCATGGGGGCAGCTTTTGCACCTGTTTAGCTGTGATATACATGGCAGAATGCAAGAAAAACTATGTGTTCAACAACACAAACCCCTTTTTCCACAGAATTAGTAAGTGGAAGTGATACACATATTATATTCATTTGGAACGGGGACACTGCATCACTGGAAGAATTCCACAAATGGCTGAATGAACGAACTAAAGAGATACAGTTCACACTTTGCAGCAGTCCAAAATCAATCAAATTTCTAGACCTCACTATCACTAACAAAGAAGGAAACCTCGCATGTACTCTCTACAAGAAAACAACAGACAGAAACACTCTACTACATTATCAAAGCAACCATCCAAAGAACCTCAAAGACAACCTGCTGTATGGACAATTTCTACTTATCCATCGTAACTGCACAGAACTATCTCAATACACTCACCATGCTCAAGACCTGGAACAAAGACTGTCCAGTAGAGGTTACCCAAAGAAATTACTAAAGACAGCACAAAAAAGAGCCAAACATACACCCAGGGAAGTCCTATTGAGCTCCAATGAAAGAACAACAAAGGATGATGCACTAACCTGTGTAACCACATTCAGTCCAAATACTAGCAAAATCAAAAGAATAATAAAACAATTCTGACCTCTAATACAGCTGAGTATCCCGGGAAACCCCATGCCAAGAATGGCCCAGAAACGAGCAAAAGAACACCGCATCATGCCAGACTTGGCGCGTAAGAAACACGGAATTCGCTTTGGATCTTAAGAGAAATCACAGGTCACTGCCCCTGTGGAACCTGCTCAGTATGTAGGGTCTCTACCACAACTAGCAGGAAAAGAATGGACCATAAAGAAAACCTTTCAAACTGCAAAACAAAGAACGCAATCTACATAATTGAATGACCTTGCGGGCTCAAATATGTAGTTTAAACAACCAGAGCAATGAACAAAAGAATTGGGGAGCGCCACTCGCGGATTAGATGTAAAACCCATTCTGCCCCAATGGTCTCATACTATATGGAACTACAACATGGCATGAACGATATTAAATGGTGCATAGTGGACCTTGTAAGAAACAACACCAACCCAAGTAATGCCCTATAACACAAAGAAGCATGTTGGAGCCACAAACTCAAAACTATCAGAGTTGGACTGAGCGAGCTCACACTAACATATCTGGTCACTAAATAAACCAATAACTGGCTACCAACAACTTTTTTTCCTACACTCACCAGTCCAGCTTGGGAATCCACTGGAGAAACTACACTGTCAGCACAAATACTGGCATTGCCGAGTGACAAACGTCACAGACCGGACCAACTCTGATAAGATCCAGACAGTTTGCATCTCCTTCTGATGTAAGGTTTGTCCCCTTGACAACCACAATGTGGTGTCGCAGGTTCTATATAATGTATTCTAACACTCAGCCCACATGTGCAAGTGCAACAAATTATGACACTACATCCCAATGTGCCGGCGCACCATCTAGACCTGAATAGGTTCCTGCACAGCTACAAGTTATCACCCAGTTTCCTTGAAAACCAAAAAGCGTCAAGCCATGAAAGGAAGCTGAATCCCAGAGGCTTCACCCGCTTGCGCATGCACAACACGCCATAATTATGAGCAAATGCACAGATGTGCTGTTGCAACACTTTCAAGGAACATATGGAGCCGTCAGAACAGACAGACGAGCCCCCAGATGGACACCGACATCAAAGGCTGCACTACTGAATGATACAAGCAAGCTATCACAGATCCGGCGCATACAAATTCCACCCTCCGGAGCCCGAATTTAATGACACTTGATCCACGCTAACACAGTCATTCATCGCCCACAGATACAGGCTCCCGGGAGGACTACAAAGAGCCCATGCATCTCGACCTCACTCATTGATGCGGTCCATCAAAGCATTCCGGTAACATCCCAACAACCAGGTAGTAAAAACCTTGCATCAACACCAGTTGGGACATCTAGAGAAAACCTGACACAATCGAATGATGGCCCCTAAAACCCTCCCGCCTCACCCACTCTTTTGTCTTCCTTTAGAAGTAAAGCATAAAATCTTATGCACCATTGCAAGGCACCCAAGTGCCCAATAGTACATACCCAGAAGCAGGTAAATGAGTTTCCCTTCTTCCTACAAGAGCCCAGCAGCTGACACGGGAGGACAGAATAGGTCAGTGACCACAAGAGGACACCTAGCAAGTCCTCCATCTCTCCCACCCCCTCAATCACTCTAGAACCAGGTTCTCTGGTCATAGAAATGCTTGCATACTAGAATGTGTACAATAGATATCAGAGCCTGTGGGTGACACACATGAATGTATGTTTCCCAATCGACATAGCTCTTCAGTCCGAAGGCCCAGTCGAAAGGGCTAACATTAGCAGCAGAAACATCCATGGTCAAAGACCAACTAGAACTGTCAGGGGTATTGACCCACGTTTGAGTCATTAAGCTGCAACAGTTGGTGCTGTGGGCTTAGAAAATCCAAGATGGCCGAAAAGCCCACGTTGCGCCAGAATCCAGGAGAACCGCGCAGTTTTGCGCACAACAAAATGGTCACCTGACCTGCCACCCACCAGTGCGAGCGTGATGGACCGGAAGCGCCATGGGTAAAAGGTGGTGCCCAAGGAAAAACAGCAGGGCTTGTTGGCTCAAAAAGCGCTTTGAAATCACCTTTGTTTCTATGAAATGCAAGCTAAAAATGCCTATTTTAAACATTGCAAGATATTCAAAAATCTCAATGAACACCAGCAGACATTTGGCAGAATGTATTCTTGTGTGCATACAAAATCTGGAAAGATGAAGAGCCCAAAACAATGTTTATAACAAAACTGGCTGAGCTGTGGATGTCAGCAGCTGAAGTGAAATTAGACTGAAAGACACTAAAATCTAAATGTTTAAAATAAATGAGTGACCTACTGTTGAGTGTCACATAGTTTGCAACTGTTAAATGTCATAGTTTTGAACTTAGAATCAGCGTTCTAGCTGCATGTGTAAAAATTGTAAGTTTCATTTGGATGAAGAAAAACTGGGACTAAAAGTGACATTTGGCTGAAGCCTGGCTTGAAGAGAGTGAATTCTGCCCGGCAACTACCCCCGACAGGAGTTGAAACTTGCTCAGCCACTCTTCCCAGGCCTGGCTGCATTCTGCTGCCCCCACCAAAAAGAGATGACACCTCCCTGATTGAATCAGGGGAGGATCACCTAGGACTGGAGGGAAACAGAACAATGAGCCTTCCTGGGCTCAGGCAAATGTGAGTTGGAGGAAGTGGACAAACCAGAAATTCCACCATGTGCTTTGGGAAACCACACCCCTCTGGGCCAGAGCATAATTTTAAAAAGATGGATAATTCATAGTACAGACTTGTCAAAATTATATAATTAATATCATTATTCTTGTGATTTTTCTGTGCACATTTTAAGAGGTGTTAGGACTCTGTACCATGTTCTGAGGCAAAACCCCATGAATTATGGAGATTGCAGACACGGGGTTCACGCTAGAAAAATAAGAATTTACTGGAATATGTGTAGAAAGGCAGTGTACATCTGCGTAATTTTTGGTAAAAATCCAATATTGGTAAACCAACTAAAAACAAAAATAAGTTGGCATTTTTGAACCCTGGCTTTTAGAAACATCATAGTTGGAACAGAGACCTACCCGAAGTAATATATGATATGTACATGTAATGTCAACCACTTGTGTATTTGGGAAATATGTTTAGTTATGAAAATGTTTTTCTAAGTTGAAGGCAAAGGGGTGTTTCTTCAATAGACTGTAAGACTCTGACTCACTCTGACTCACTGCTCCCTTCGCAAATCAGGTCAAAGAGAAATCCTTGACCTATCAAATCGTGAGTGGGTTGGGCATAGAAAGTTAGCATCCACACCCATTTTCAAAAGACATAAAAAGAGCCACTGGAAGCCAGACAGGGACATTCATTTTCCAACCTTCAACTGAATTCCTGCGCAGCACGCTGACGGAGCACTCCAGAATCCAGAACTCCAGAGAGCCAGACTAACTCCAGAAAAAAAACTCCAAAGAGCTGAGCTCTTCAGCAGGCCTCAAAATCTTTTGCAAACTATTCAACCGCCGGGCTGTGCGGTTTGCTGCTTGCTAAGAATCCTGTGTATCCAGAACAGAACCAGAGACCCAGACCAGACCGCTGTGAACAGAACCGGTGCCTGATTGACCCGCCGAGCAGAGAGAACCGCAGCTAAACTTGTTGACCAGATCCGTGATGAGGCCATTCCTTTCAAATTTATAGTGTGAGTACCCAGCTAGAACTGTGCAGAACCCATCTCTTAGCTTAAAATAATCTGATTCAAAACATTTAACCTGTCCAAAACTGCATCATAGAATCGTGTGTCCCTTCTCCTGTAAAATTGTCATTTGCATTTTGAATCATTATTTCATTTCTGAAAAACTACCTTCATAAAATCGTCTGTATCTCTTGAACCGTTTGTGCTAGGAACGAGATTTAATTTTCATTTGGAAGTTAAGATTCCCAGCTTTCCATCAAGCTCTAACTCGACTTTCTATTCATTACACTTCTTCTGTAACCGCGCTCAAGGCACTCGGAAAAAGTGCAGCGATTTGCGATTTGGCTCAAATTTCTTCACTTGCCAAAATAGCAGCTTCTTGCTTTCCTTTGCTGAAATTCGTTTGCAACCTGACAATCATTCATAGAGCATTGCTAAAGTGATCCTGAACTAATTTAAAGTAGCTATCACCCACCCTGAATCTCTTATAGGGAATTAAAATCATTTTTAGCATATTTTTCCCTTCTTTGCAAACCACATTTAAAGTATTTTGCCTGTGTTTTAAAATCATCCTTGTGATCTAAGCTTGCTAGGGGGGGACTGAACTACATTTGATTGTATTCCTGAAACTGTGTGCTCTCCTTTCCATCTTTTTATATTGCATAAGGGGGCGGCGGGGGGTGAATTGCCAAAATGGGAAAAGTGATTATATTATCTTGTGCTGAAATCATATCAAGTTTATTCCTGTGTTGCTTCTTTTCCACCTTGCATTTCATTGAAACCATAAAGCATTCCCAGCTACCTTGTTCTTTCCGTACCAACTCCTAAGTAATAAAATAAGTGTGCTAGTATAACATTATCCATTGTTGATCGACATTATACTCATAAGTGTGATATCAAATATTAATTTATCATCAAAGTGTGATATATATCTATTGTTTAATTTGTCAAATAAACCTTTTTAATTTGCCAAACAAACCTACTTCTTGGCTCAGTGGGGTCAGGGGGATTCTAAGAGAGGGGCGTTATGCAAGGGTTCATCATCCAGATTATAACTTCGGGGTCACCACTGAAAGCAAGCGTCCCCAAACAGCACGATCCTCCCCGCAATGAGAGACAATGAAGGACTCTCCCAAAATGGGAATAAGACCAGGACAGAGTGCGGGTGAGCGTAAATGGGAGTTTATCAATCAGAATTGGGCATGCAAAGAACTCTGCAAACTCCGAGAGCGCTCTGTCTGACAATAGCCGGCTAGGGAGGAAAGGGAGGGCAGCTTGAATGGTGAATGGTGCCAAGAGGTGTGTGCACCTCGTATGTGCTAGAGGAGATTTTGGCGTTGTGAATGCGTGAACGATTGGAAGTGCACAATAGTTAAATGGTCATAATAAGTGTGGTCGGATAAAAGTTTTCTCTCTCTCTTCAGAAAACGCCAATATAGTGGAGTGAGTGAGTACCTTTTTGATTTCCAGTCTGACATTGTCAAACCAAAGGATGGGTTGCTCTTGTATGTGCCCCTCGAAAAGAACATAATAGACATTGTGCACGGTCAGTTTTGTATTGTGCAGTCAGGGAGGGGGAGAGCCCAAAGGGACCCAGCATTGAATGTGAGGTAATATATAAAGAATAATATTGATACGACAGTTACATTGTAGTTGCAAACACACGAGGCACATCAGCACTAGGAGGGCACAGAGATGGGGGCTGAAACACCCTTATCACATATTTGTAAGAATCTCCCGGGATACGTGGAGCGGATTAAAAAATATCATGACCAATGGGTGACCGAACTAAAGGGGGAGGGGTTACCACAGATTTGGCCCGAGGGAGGGTCGTTTGATAAAAGTGTCCTGGATACAGTGGCCACATGCATTTATATAAAATACAAAGGAAAGCAGCTGCAAAATAGGAGGGAAATATTAGATCTTTGGAGGTTATTTGAAGAGATACCACCGCCTAAGACACCAGTACTAAATACTGATCTCCCATCCACCACAGACAATCCACTGCTAATACAAAGAGATGTCAAAGAAGGCTCAAGTGTAGCGCCACCAGTAGAGGTAATAAGCTTGTACCCGATAATAAAGAAGCCTGTGCCCGCAGAGGGGTACAGTGATCCCACTTACATACCTCCCCCGAGAGATACTACACCCCTCCGGCCCACGGCACCTCCGCCATATGAAAGCACGAGGGAGCGAGCCCAGGCAGGCGCACAAAGGGTGGATATAGAGAAGCTCACAGATGATTTAGAATCAAGACTGACGATAGCAAAGGATGAGCTCTCGAGGATAAAAGACATATGCGAACGGACAGCACTAGATGCAACTAGATCAGGGCGCACGTCCAGAGCGCTAGGTGAAAATAGAAAGCCTGAAGAGGGGTGGAAAAAGGGCGAGATTTTGTTCAGAATTGAGGAAGAACCAACGCGAATAATAGAAGTAGGGCCAGGAGAGGGAGATGGTGCAAGCGAGGAAAGGCGGGGGGGACTTAGAGAGGAGTTGCTGTGTGATATAAGGGACGAGGTAGAAGAAAGCGACAGGTTGAGTATGGCAATAGGAGGGGGAAGCGAGGGGGAGGAAGGTACGTGTTCGCTGAGAACCCTGGATGATGAGTGGACGGGCCGACTAAGGAACAGAGTGGGAAAAATGGCATCACTGGGGACATCGACAGCTCAAACGGGTCCGGACGGAACGACAAAAGGAAGGCTACAGCTCCCGTTGATACACAGGGGAGGAGGGAGGCCTAACTATATCCCATGGGCACAGATGGATAAAGCCAATTTATTAAAGCTATTGCCCCCGTTGTCAGGAGGGGCAAGTAAGTGGATATATGCCTTTGAGAAACATACTGCTGGGGTACCCCTAGCCATAGGAGATGTGAAAAGTCTACTGGTATCAGCGGTAGGTGACCAGGCTGAAAGGGTATGGGTTAAGGCCGGTTTCCCGGGAGTAACGTTAGACTGTGACCGCCATGATGGGGCATCATTTAACACGGTGCGTGCCAGGGTGTGGGATGCCTTACGCAAAACATTCCCAGACACACCGGACTTGCAGTCAGTGATGCAGTGTACAATGAATGACGGGGAAGAGGCTATGGATTATATTTTCCGGGTCCAAGAGATGTGGAGAGCAGAAACGGGCACGCCCTGGTATCAATCGACATCTTTATTTTATTTTATTATAAAGAGAGGGCTCCCAAAGGAAGTGCAGAAGGCGCTTGACAAGATAGCAGGTATTGAAGCAAAAGGATGGCCAGAAATTCAAAGCATAATAGTACACCATTGTAAAAGAATAAAGGAGAGGGAGAAGGAGGTGGCGCAGAAAAGATTGGCAGACGAGGCGAAGTTAGTACAGTCAAAGTTAGTGAAGGTTGCAGCAGCAGTAGCCGCGCTCCCACACAGTAGGGAGGGAGATGAGGAGGAGGAGGGGCTGATAGCACTCCAAGGAAGGGTAGCAACTAATTGGGCAGGACCAGCACAGCGGCAGTGGACTGAGCAAGAGCAAGGTGGAAGCCCGCAGTGGCAAGAGTGGACCCCTCGAGGGGGACGAGGTGGGTACAGGGGCCGGAGAGGAGGCGGACAGGGGTATGGAGGAATGGGAGGAAATGGATGGCAGGGTCCCAGGGGCCCCCAAGGGAGTTGCTGGAACTGTGGAAGATGGGGACATTACTCCCGGGAATGAAGAAGTAGACAAAACAATGGGTTCCAGGAGGGGGAGGCTTATGGTCATCCACACCCGGGAAGCCCATACGGTCTCCCAATGGGACAACAGCAGCTAAGGAACCCTGGCCAGGGTACCACGGGCCAGCAACAAGGACACCAGTATAGGACACAGAACCACCCCCAAAACAATGACAGCATGCAATACACGCCAGGTAACCCTTTCGCGACAACAGCAAACGGGGCCCCCGCGCCAGCGCCTTACAGTGGCATGTCGGTAGTTTCCGGAAATATCTTTAATGAGGGAGGGGCGACGAGATACCCCGCATAGGACAGCCCACAGAGAACACTTGCGTGTCCAGTTCTATCCACCACCTACAATGCAGCAGAGGAACCATTGGTAGGGGCGCAGATAGGAGACAAGCAATTTATATTCATGGTTGATTCGGGAGCGGAGAAATCATGTATCAGAGAGGGCCGATTCCCGTTATCTAACAGGAAGTTAGAGACGCAGGGGTTCTCTGGGGCTGTAGTTGAAGTTCCTTATACAGAAGCTTTGGATGTAACAGTGGGGGGTAAGACTGTGAAGGCACCCTTATTGTATTACGAACATTCCCCAATTAACTTGCTAGGGAGGGATCTCCTGAGTAAACTCAACATGACCATATCATTTACCGAGAGAGGGATAGTGTGTTCCACACCCGGGATATGCCCCTTGCGCGCAATGTTGGTAGTGCAAGCCTACACAACCACGCAGGAAATACGAGGACTGCCACAAAATGAGGAAATGTTTATCAAAGGGCTGAAGACTCTGGCCCTCATAATTCCCGAGCTGAGAAGCATGGACTGGAGGATCCCGGCGGAGTTCCTCTACCGCCCCATAGTATGCCCCAACGCAGCACCAGGATCAGTGGTATCGTTAGATTTGCACGCTGTGCAAGTGTCAGCAAAAAGAATAGCTGTGATCGGGGTGGACGAGGAAGGGTGTGAGTGGCGCACAGTCCTATGCACAAACGCCGACATCGCCCTGCGAGAGGTAACAGATGAGGATCTCTTCTCAGACTCAGAAGGGGATGGTGAAATAGTGATGGAAATAGCGATGCCCTGTGATATTTTAATACAAGCAAGGGAGACTCCCGTCCAATTGATGACGGTGGTAGGAGCACCACCGTCGTTTTTTGATGACGACATGAGGCTCGTACCAAACAGCTTGTGGACGACAGGCCCCCATGATGTGGGACTGTTGCATGGGGTACAGCCTGTGGTAATAAAGCTAAAGAAAGGAGCAATTTTACCGCGAGTTAAACAGTATCCTCTGTCTCGTGAAGCTGAAGAAGGGATAAAAGAGACAATAAATGCCCTGCTAGCACAAGGAATAATAGTGCCTTCAAACTCCCCATGTAATACTTGCATTTATCCGATCAAAAAAGCAAAAGGGGGGTCGTGGAGGATGATACAAGACCTACGCCCCCTCAATGATGTAATTCAGAAGGAGTTCCCTCTAGTCCCGAACCCCGCATCAATACTATGCAGCATCCCCAAAGAGGCATCACATTTCACAGTAGTGGATTTGAAAAACGCATTTTTCTCTATACCCCTGGCTGAAGAGAGTAGATACCTCACCGCCTTCACACTGGGGGGTAAAAGGTATGAGCATTGCAGATTACCACAGGGTTACTGCGAGAGCCCGAGCATCTTCAATCGTGTATTACATGAAGACCTAGGAAACCTATCAGTTGAGAGCACCATTATTCAGTACGTAGACGATTTGCTAGTTTGCGCACGAAACGAAAAGACATGCAGAGCAGATTCCGTAACATTGTTGACCTTGCTGGCCAACAAGGGGTACAAAGTGGACAAGGGAAAGCTACAGTACTGTCTGACAGAGGTCCTGTACCTAGGGCAGCTGATTTCAAGAGATGGGAAAAGAATAATACCAGACAGGGTAGAAGCCATACGATCAGTACAAGAACCCACAACAGTAAAAGACATGCAGAAATTTTTGGGAATGTGCAATTATTGCCGAGCATGGATATTAGATTATGCGGCATACACCAGGCCCTTATTACAAGCATTAAAGGTGGCCCAACAGGAGAACAGGAAGATGGAATGGACAGAAGAAATGAGTTCCTCCTTCCAAACACTAAAAGAGTTGATTTCAAGCGCCCCAGTACTCGCAAACCCTGATTATGGACGCGAGTTTTACCTATTCTCACACTGCAAGGAAACACTGATGACAGCAGTCCTGACACAAAAAACATCTTTGGGACACAAGCCATTGGCTTACTATAGTGGCACTTTAGATGCTGTGATGCAGGGCCATTTCGCGTGCGAGCAATCACTCGCTGCAGCCGCATTCGCGATTGAGAAAAGTGCCACAATAGTAATGGGTTGCCCTGTGACATTGTTTGTGGAACATTCATTATTTGCAATACTAGAGAGATCAAAAAGCACACTGACCACACAGCGGGCGACCGCCTACGAGGTTATACTGTCCAGTGCCAACATCCATATAGTGAGATGCAAGACAGTGAACCCCGCCACATTCATTACAGAAGCGTGCACGCTCGAAGACATGCAGAACCACGATTGCGCAACCTACACAGGAGGAAGCGGGGAGGAGACAGTGGTGTGTGAGAACGCCCTAAGCGAAGGGGAAGTGTACTTTGTGGATGGGTCCGCATCAATTGACGCGGACACGGGAGAAAAACACGTTGGCATGGCAGTGGTGAGGTTAGAAGATGGTGAGTATGAAACACTGGTACAATATCGTCTCCCATCACATTACTCCGCGCAGGCAGCAGAACTGATTGCACTCATAGAAGCACTACATGCAGCAAAGGGTTGTGCAGTGACGATATACACAGACTCAGCTTACATGACAACGACAGTACATGGAGGCCTAGCAAGATGGGGGCGGAGGGGCTTTAGGAGGGCAGATGGAACACCTGTCCAGCATGCAGAATTGTTAAAAGAGTTAATTGAGGCCCTGCAAAGCCCCACTGCAGTAGCAATAGTAAAGTGCCAAGCACATACGTCTAACACAGATGTTGTGTCTTTAGGGAACGCGGCAGCGGACGCGGCCGCCAAGGAGGCTTCCTATTTTCAGAAAAATGACACAGGTGAGTACATGCTTAAGGACAAAACAAACGAAGAGCCCCCAGAGGGATATAATATCATGCCCATACCACAAATAATAGAATTACAGGAAGGAGCCAGTGCAGAGGAAAAACTATTGTGGACAAAGCGAGGGTGCAGCAAGTCAGGAACAGACCTGCTGTGGAGGCAAAATAACTCGGGGAAGGTGGTAATGCCAATTCAGCTACTAGAGATTGCATTTCAACAGCTACACTTCCCTGCACATAACACCAAACAACACATCGCAGCAGAAATACAGGAAGAATGGTTCGTGCCCTGTCTTCAGGAGCATGTGTCTCGATTGGCAATGGAATGTACAACATGCCAAATATACAATTCAGGGATGACATTACGCACTCTCCGGGGAACAATCCCTAAACCCATTGGCCCATTCAAAGAACTACACATCGATTACGCAGACATGGGGGAAAGGTGTCATGGTGCACGGTACATGATTGTGGTCGTGTGCCCATTTTCAAGGTGGGTGGAAGCAGGACCCTGCGCGCGACCCGATGCCAAGAGCGCCGCCAAGTTCCTAGTAAGGGAAGTATTCCCGCGCTGGGGAATTTGTGACGTAATCCGCTCAGACAATGGCACTCATTTTGTGAATGAGCTTTTTAAGGAAGTGACTACATTGCTAGGAATAAAACATAAATTATGCTCAATTTATCATCCTCAAAGTAATGGCGTAGTGGAAAAGATGAACGGACTGTTGAAGGGCAGGTTATCAAAACTATGCTTCTCATTAAAAAAGAATTGGATTTACTGCCTACCGCTTGCGCTATTTGAGTTGCGAAACCAGCCAAGCAAAGACCACCATTTGTCCCCGCACGAGATTGTGACTGGGAGACGGATGAACACAGCACACTCACCACTGCGCGAACACTCAGACGCTCACAGAAGTGCCGCGATATTGGGAGAGGAGTTCACAGACTATTTAAAGAAACTGACAAGGGCAGCGCGCGTGATAGCAAAGCAATTGTCCCCACCCTTCACTAGAGAAGAGGGAAATGTAACAGGCGCTGTCACGGAGCCAGAGCAACAACTACAGCTAACGCCAGGTGACTGGATATATGTCAGAAGTTTTGTGCGTCGGTGGAATGCACCACGATTCCATGGCCCATATGAAGTAATATTTTGCACGCCTACGGCGGTAAAGGTCAAAGGGTTGAGGTACTGGGTGCACTTGACCGATGTACGGAAGGCATATAGCAACGTACAAGAGGAGGTAGATGGGGAGGCACAGACAACAGCAAACGCTGCAACTGAGCAGAATGACTGAATATGAACTTGCGTGTATGTGCTGGTACTGAATTTGAAGAAATGCACAACTTATAAAGATGAAAAAAAAAAAAAAAAAAAAAAAAGGGGGGGGGAATTATGTTTTAACTTTGATCTTGTTGAGTATGAATATATCATATACATATATTAAATGGAATGCCAAACTATGAGCGTGTATACACCCTTGTCTGTGAATACCCCTCCCCGCATCCCCACCCACTTCCATTCCCCGTCACATGTATATTGGCACTGATGGTGCCAACAAAAATGTTTACATGTATGCACTCAATGCACTTTTATATCTTAAAACAGGAGCTTCCATGGCATCTAACGGGCGGCCTGCAACGGATAAATTTACTAGAATTAGAGAATGGTTAACTGTGAAATGTATATATTCGTATGAATGTGGACTATCTGCGTGCATTATATTGTTTTTCACATTATTATTTGGACTGGTTACATACTGGTTCATAGCGTTCATCTCTATCGAGATGAACGAGGGGGGAGGGAGCAACACCACTATTGGGACCAATACAACTGCAAGTGTCAACGCAACCACAAGGGAAGGTGATTTTTTGATATGGGATGGAACTAAACTTGTGTGGGGTTACTATACTACGTCACCCAATGTTGTCATCTCACACAATGGAGGGCCAAAAAGTGGAAGACAAAACAACACACTGTCCCCACCTGAGATGTCTAATTACAATGCTCACAGTTTAAACGACCGAAATCCCTCTGCCATATCATGGTTGTATAATACCCCCACCAGCCAACCTGCCCCCACGACCATAGAGAATCAAAGAATGAGAGAGACACATGAAATATTATATGATGACTGGGTGAAGGGGGGCGGGAATGAGAAAGGGGGGTCTAGTTTGTCTCGTGCCCAGGGAATAGGGAAGAATATGAGGAATAAGAACAATAGACGGAAGAGGGAAGCAGGGAGGAGGAAGTATGATGAGTACTATGGGCTAGGCCTAGATAAGATGGAAGACCCACGACACCCCCACCAAACAAATAAGTGGTATGCAGATATGAGTGCCACAGCTAAACAAACAACAAACGAGAGCTGTTATGTTTGCTCCCTCATCCCTCACGCATCAGGTACACCCAAAGTACTGTTACCCAAAGAGTTGCCGATTATAGATGCCCAATGTCTCCTTCATCTCACGTTGTGCAGAATTAAGAACACTTTCCAGGCACATGAAGTGACTTTTCAAATGCTGCAGAACGAGAAAACGTGCTACCCAAAACCGACAGGGGTTGTATGTCTGAAAGAACCATTTTTTGCAATCGAAGGGACACTTTTTTCCGATAACAAGTGGAAGAATGAAGAAGTAATGTGTAAAGCTGAAGCACTGAGGGGTGTGGCGCCGGAGAAATTGCAACGGATAAAAGAAACATGCACACCCGTATGGAGAGAACACATTTCAAAACTAACCTGGGTCACGCCAATTGAAAAGCCTTTCAAGTTGCAGAATGAAATAGACTATGAACTATGTTTCAAAGGAGAGGGGAGAACGCCCATGGGGACGAACAAGAAGTGCAACAAAACCCTCACTATCCCAGACCTAAGAAAAGGGACTGCGGCCCTTATGGACACGTATTGGGTATGTGGAAACCAGGCATACCTACACCTCCCCCCGTCGTGGAGTGGCAGCTGCTCAATGGCCACTCTGCACTCAGCTCTAATGGTGATACCAGAAAGCCACATCGATGGAAGCAAAAGGACACAGGAACGCACACAACAGAGTGTGGGCCAACCAACTGCAGAACCACGAATGTATGTCCTGTCTTCTGGAAGCAAGGAAGAGGTGCTGACCCGCAACAGACGAGCATCAAACTATATATCGAAGGCATCATCAGAACTATTGGCCCAGATCCCAGACAAATATCGATTATTCAGCTCAGCAGAAACATTCTTTGCCTCGCCCGTATCAAGTGTCCAAGCAAGGGCTAACGCAAAGTGGCTCCAGATAACACGCTGGGAATTAATTCAGCTGGCGAACGACACTGAAGAAGGTTTTAACATAATAAAGGTCGAACTAAGAGCTTTGCGACTGATGACCATGCAAAACAGGTATGTCCTGGACCTGTTGACGGCGATGGACGGCGGTGTTTGCCGAAAAATAGGAAGTGCCTGCTGCACTTTCGTACCTTCTGAAGACGCAGAAAACGGCTCCCTGTCCCATGTGATCGAAGCAGTCCACAACCTAGGAGAAAAAATGAAGATGGAAGGCGGAGCAGAAGATAGTACATGGTTCGATAACCTCTTCTCCTGGGTCCCCTCATGGCTTGGAACAACGATGAAATTTTTGATGCCAGCTGTGGTGTTTCTCTTATTGATCTTCTGCCTATGCCAGGTGGGTCTTCGAGTCTGTGCAAACGCAGTACCAAATGGTGCAATGATGATGGTGACAATGGGCAACTCACACGGTACAATAAAAACGGTGCAAGAAGCACAAGTACAAACAGGGGTAGACAACACACCAAGGTACCAACTGGTGCCCATGTACCATGACAAGGAGATTGTAGATAAGCTTTGGCACACCACTATCAAAGAGCCCCGCATACTAGAATGGTACGAGGAAGTGTGGGTAGATTTGGAAGGAGATGGTGGGTGCATATATCTTACGTGTACTCCCGATGAATACGCCAGGAGAGGTGAGAGTTTAAGGGGGGTGTGCAGAGCATGGATGCCTATCAAAGGAACTTCTGCCTGGGATGAGGCGGTGATGAACGAAGTAGAGTGTAGGAGGATAGAGGAGTTAAAGAATTCGTTACTTTAGTAACGAAAGGGGGGAAATGTAGGGGAGGACTGGTCCAGGAGACCCCTCTCGCCTGCGTTTCTTCCCCAGGTGAGGGCTATGGGCCATTGGGCGTTCCCTCATGCCACCCGGGCCCAGGTGGTGGAGGGCTCACCCACTGGAGACATTGCCCGCATGTATCGAATGCCCACATGTATTGATTACAACACAAATTTAGTTAGGCCCAAAAACCATTCTCTGCCCGGTAAAGATGGTGTGAGCTCAGCGCACTGTAGCGCGGCCCCCACCCTTGGAGAACATCCCTGTTGCCGCAGCACCCTGGCAGATCCGCTGCGAGCACGTTCCCACGAACAAGACGGACATGAGCTAGCGAAATACGCTAACATTGTAACAATTCACCTCCCACAGTGTACCATCACTATCAGCATGACCCAGCCAGCAGGCCTGAACAGTGAAATGAACAGCAAAATGGTCCTCTGATGGCAGACAGTCCTTACATATATATATGTATATATGAATGTCAAGTCCTCTTGCATTATTTCTTTCTCCCACAAAATATACACGCCTGTAGAATGTATTAAAATGAGAGAGTATGCTCCCATGATATAAGCTATCGCGAGCCCGCACCATTACAGGTGGATGCTAATGATAAAGGGACGCTCCAGGGATCTGTTCGTTGCGTGTATCACTGGGCAGCCTACCTCACATGGTTTCGCGCCGTAACTAAAACTAATGCTGCTAGAGTACGCGAGAAAGCGGATGCAAATATACTATGAACTCATGTCAAGAATGCGCAAGACGTGCACTTATCATGTGTGAATGTCTGAGCCCCTCATATGCTACCATCGTCACGTACAGGGGCGGATCGTTTTCTATGTACTCCACTGATCTAACCACTACCTCATTTACTGCAAATGTATATGCATGTAACTAAAACACTGTAGCTGCTAGAGTATAATGTACAACAATGGTGCTCGGACTGGGTATAGTAGAAACGCACCCAGCCAAGGTTAAATGCATGTTTTGAAGTGATTTTAAATAAGTATTATAGAAAGTATTCAAATGTTTGCGATGTCTTTACCTATATTTGGCAACGCACGAGGGAGATACCTTTGTGAAAGCGTACAAGGTCTCGATGTATCCCCCTCCCTCCCTCAGAAGACTGCCAAGACATGAGAACAGAGCCCCACTCTGCGCTATCACACCTCCCCCGACCTGACTGGAGCCGCTTCAAAGACTTGTAACCCCACTGCAGCACCCAAGGCCGCGGCCAGCCACCTGCATTATTTACAGCATAGCAATAAACCTTAGTTTAAACTCAAGCGTCCCCCTGTAAACCCCTCAACCCACCGGACTGTCTCAGACTTATAGCCCTGTGCAATCAGGACACCCAACACTTTGACGACACACAGCGAAACATCTATAACCACTTCTAACAAGACAGAAAGACCTGTACCACCCGCCCCAGTCCCCGAAGCTTAGTCCCTCGACCTACGGTCCCGGTCAACAGATCACAAGTAACCAGGCCTCGATATATTATCTCCAGACCCCTCACAAGGTGCATTCCTCCTGTGTTGCCTTAACCTATTGAAAGATTTACTAAAAGAGAATAGAGCTGTAAATGACTGAATGACTGCGGGGTGCATGGCTGAGGGCAAGTAAGTCAGGAAAGGCATTCATCTCTGCCACAGGTCGCCTCAGCACACCAACACCGCCCGGATGAACTCAAGCCGACCTGCCAGGCCCAGCCCAACCCACGAGGGTGACCAGTGACGTCCTCCAGCCAAGACCAACCACACCGCAGCAGCACCTATAGTTAGTCGTCGCCACCCAATCCCAACGAACTTGTGCCCCCTATAGTATGTAGGTTTTGATGACGTTTTTTGTAAATATATACGCCTGTCTTTGCTATTGTCAGACAGAGCGCTCTCGGAGTTTGCAGAGTTCTTTGCATGCCCAATTCTGATTGATAAACTCCCATTTACGCTCACCCGCACTCTGTCCTGGTCTTATTCCCATTTTGGGAGAGTCCTTCATTGTCTCTCATTGCGGGGAGGATCGTGCTGTTTGGGGACGCTTGCTTTCACTTGTCATAAAAATATATAAATAAGGGCTTCCCTTGAGCAATCCCAGACAAGGCACTGACTTAGTGGGTATGCTTGATTGGAGTCATTAACAGAGTGGGGGCTCGTAGCCGGGGATTCTGGATTAGATCTATCACTTGTGCAGATTAATACAGTGTGCTAACTGACAGGATACATAAATTCTGTTGGATCACCACGCCGTGTTACACTGTAAAAACACCCCTCAAAGGAACGCTCTAAGGAAACGGTCTGTTTTGCAAAATAAAATACAAAATTCTGTAAGTCAGAAAGGAAATCAAGTTCTAGAATGACAACCTTGGTAGATATCAAAATAGCCAGAGAACACCTCTTACATAAGCTATTTGTGAGAGGTGAGTGGGCTCATCAGGACCAGGCGGTCTGGTTGCAGGCAATCGCACCCCAGATCACTCAAACAGGGTCAGATATATGGAGAGATCAGGGTCCCTTACATGTGGCCCTGAGTGAACTATATATGGCCCCTAAGGCCAAGGATGAGCACAACAAGATTGACAGGGTAGCGGCATATTTATATTTACATATGGGAGCCATACAGGACAAATGTGCTGAAGGCCAAGATCTGGCAATTAGGCAACTGATGGCATTAGAGAAGGCCCAATCTGACCTGGTCTCTTCTGAGCAGAGGCTGCAGAGGAGCCAGGAGTCAGAAAATGATAGTAGGCAGTATATTATTAAATTAAAGGAGGATATGGATATCCTGCAATAGGAAAAGTCTGACCAGGATAACAGATTTCTGGCCTTGCAGAAGGAGTACCAAGAAGGTTTGGATGCCCTACTGCAGAGCCATAAAAAGCTGGAGCAACAACTGGACTTCAATGGGGCATGCGCAGAGCAGGTAGTCACCCTGCAAAGCCACCTAGATAGGGAGAAGACAGAGAACAATTAACTGAATTTGAAAGACCTGGATATCCAGGCAGAGTTTGAACAAGAACGCCAGAAAGCTGGTGCCTTTCAAAGGCAGAGGGACGACCTGGCGGCACAGATGCAGGCTCTTAGTCAGGAAAGGGACACCTTAGGCCAGGAAGTCTGCCAATTAAAAGAAAAAATTGAAGATATCACTTGGCCCTCCAGGGACTGGGTGACCTCCAAAAAGAGCATCAGAACTTGTTAAAGCACACCAAGAGGGTGGAAGATGCTCTGGCAAGAAAGGAACAGGCCAGTAGGGATGGGACTCAGGAGGTAACCCTCCTGCAGCAAAGACTGGCCCAGTATTCCAGGACCAACCAGGAAGCGCAGAGAGAAAATGAAGCTCTCTGTCAGCACAATGATAGGCTCCAGCAACAGGTAGCCATGCAGGAGAGACTGATAGAGTCTAGTAAGGCCTTAACTGAGGAACTGAAAGCGCAGGCTCTTGCATTGCAACAGGGAGCGGGGGCTGACAGAGATGAAGTTCGCTGGGAAAGGGAAACACCTGAGCATAACCTCAGGAGCCCTAGTACCAGAGGCCTTCATCTCTCCCAGTCCTTGGACTCTGCCACCCCCATGTCCCCTGGTGCACATGAGCACAGGGCCACAGGGAGGGCAGATTACTATCCAGCCAAAAGTATGGGGTGCATAGGCCAGTACCTCCCAGGAATGGATGGGCGTGAATCTGGGTATGGGCACCTAAGCACAGTGCAATTTAGTGGAGAACCCCAGGAGAGTAGGCCCACTAAGGGCATCCTGAAAACCTCTGCCCAGTTAGGTCAGTGGGGGGGTACCCATCAAATCCTGGCAGCAAGGAGGGATCTGAAGACTCCTCTGAGCGGCCCAGGACACAGGAGACTAGGTCCCCACATTCTGCCAGCCATTCCCAGGCTCGCAGAATCCGGGAAAACCTGGAAGAACAGACGGCACCTCTGGGAGCAGTGCCTCTGAGTCAGAGGATGAGTGGACTAGGGTTACCCGAACCAAAAAGGCCAATAAGGGAAAAAGGGCCTTGCTTAAGGACCCCTTAAAGCAGATCAAGGCAATAAGGAGTGTCATCACCCCTTATCACAAGAACGCCAAGTATTCTGTTTGGGAACACTTGGAGCTTTATGAGCAAATGATGGAGACTTTCCATTTGAAAGACAGCAGTAGCTGCATTCAGTATGTAAAATGGACATTCTCCCCAGAATACTCCAGTTTCTTTGCGGGGCTGCAGGACCAAAATCATTCAAGATGGTCCACCTACAGGACGGCCATCTTGAAACATTTTTCTATTCACAGAAATCCCCAAGAGGCTCGCAAGGCAGCCTACAATTTGCAATGTGGGGAGGATCAGGCCCCACAAGAATTTGTGCAGGAGTTAAAGCATGCTTTTGCACAGACTACAAAAAGGGTACGCACGGACAGTAAAGAATTTGTTAATACGTTTTTCCATGCCTTACCCAAATACATAATGACCCAGCTCGTGAGAGACTTTCACGAGAAAAGATCTTTAGACTGGGTGATTGAGCAAGCCACCCGCATCTACGAGGTGCAGAAACCGGTGGAAAATAAGAACCAGCCCAAAAACCGCAAAACCAACAACACCCCTGCTGCTGCCAAGGTGGCAGAGGAAAAGGTTGCCCCCATTTTAGATTTGGAGATGGAGGGACCTATAAACCTGCCGGCACCAAATAGTTCTTCTAAGCCCAGAAGGCCCTCGGGCCAGTCACAGACAGGGAGTCGAGGAGGTAGTCCCACAAATGGGGTCCCTCGCTCCCCTGACTATGTAAGTCCCCGCTATAAGGGAAACAGTCCAATCCTGGGTTATGTGTGGACTCCACCGGCCCAAAGGTGGTGGGGGGTCCAACCAAGCGCCCAACCCAGGGAACTTCCCTCTGCACTTCCCCCAGGAGGGAAGAAATTCACCAAATCCTGGGCAGAACTTGTTCCCCAGGTATCCACCCAACTTCCAGCCCCAAAATCATCCATCCTTCTTTCCCCACTTCCCTGAGCCCAGACAACCTGATCAGGGAGAGGGGAGGCCAAGGGGGGAGGGGTACCCAAATCTTCCCAACCCGGGGTACTATCAGAGAAGGAATAGCTACCCTTCCCGGGATCAGCTCAGGGGAGAAAACAGAACCCCGTATCAGCCTAAGCGGGTTTCCCAACGTGAGCGCCAGGTCCAAAATATGGCACGGGATCTGGGTCACATACTGAGGGCTCAACAGAACCCTCAGATGAGCATGCCACCGCAGAATGCCCCAAACTCTGGGCCTGGTGCTCCAGAACAATGATGGGGCAGCACCCCGATAACCCACCGGTTCCCAGGGAGGAGGCACAAGGGGAAGGGGGGTGTAAAGCCTTGGAGGAAGCTTCCTTCCCAACTTGTAAACAGCTCTTGGAAAACCAGGAACCGGAAACAAAATCTCCTACCCCTGGAAGTCTGCCACCCAAGGAGCAGAGAGGAGGTAGGAGAAACAAAGGACCCAAACAGACCCATTTGTGGAGGAGGTACAGGTCTTCCAATTTGAGGGAGAGGGATCCTCAGAGGATCCTGGTAAAAGGATCTTCTCCTTCAGAGATGGGGGAACTCCTCCCAAGGAAAAATGGGTCCCAAGGGATTCCAACCTAGACTGGGTAGATGTTGGGATTGAGCTGTCGTCGCCCATCATTCTATCCCAGAACCAACAAGACCGAAAACCCCTGGTTCAAACCCATCCTGGTGACTGCCTCCAAAAAGGGGGGGGGGGGCGGCCCAGAACCGGAACCAGGGGAACCTAAAACCGAATCAATAGACTGGGTAGATGTGGGGATTGAGCTGTCGCCGCCAATCATTCTATCCCAGAACCAACAGCATCAAAATCCCCGGGTTCAAACCCATTCTGGTGACTGCCTCCAAAAAGGGGGGGCGGGCAGCCCAGGACCGGAACCAGGGGAATTCGAATATCCTCTTTCAAGTTGCCAACTTTTTCTTGCAGATTCTCATGACTCTCCACAGAATTCTGCCCAAATCTCTTCTCTCTCAATGTCCAAAACCAGAAAATTAGCCCACCAGTTGTCCAAAAATGTGCATTATCTGTGCCCCCTTACAGAGAAGGAGGGAAGATACTATGCCCCGGTACAAGTACAGGGGCAGGGTACAATTTTGGCACTGGTGGACACTGGATCCCAAGCTACTCTTCTGTCCAAATGGGCCTTTGATGAACTAAATGCAGGAAGGGGGGAGAATTACTGTATTCCTCTCACCTCTCTTCCTGGACAACTCCAGAACTTTGACGGGAAGGTAATTCCCGTGGAGGGGACTGCAGATTTGGACATCAAAATTGGGCGACACAAGGTGAAACACCAGGTCATAGTAGTGACTCCAGAGGGCACCCCTTGTTTACTAGGGAATTACCTCCTGAGAAGGTTGTCACCCCTAATAGATTGCGTAAACAAGGTCCTCTGGACCCAGACTAGCCGACCAATAAAATTAAAGCAGAGTGTCAACCAGGTTAGTTTAAACGGCACGTGTCACATGGTTGAACAAAACTCTGACCAAGTAGAATTTCACTTCCAGAACAACCAAATTCCAGATGTGACAGTAATAGCAGTAGGACAACAGACTGGTGATGTGGGGTCCTCTCTATTTCTGAAAATCAACCTTCCTTCCAGTTTAAGGTGGTATTCCACACTGGAAGGAAACATTCTGAAATTCTTTACTAATCCACAATCAGACATTCCCACTCCGATAGTCCAGAAAGATGTGAGATCAGCTCAGAGCCTGGCTGATATTCAGCAAATTGGAGAGCAGTTGTTCATCCCTGTTCAGTTAAATGATGGGAAGGACTCTGTTCTCGCCCGAGTGTGTGTGAACAACAGTAAGAGCTTCATCAGCGAAGCCATGTTCCGCCAACTCCCAAAAGCTCCAGCCATTCCTGCATTCCAACTGATAGACAAATGGGAAATGGACCTGGAAGCACCTAATTCCAAACATCTCCTGCCAAGCAGGTGTGTGCTCAAAATCTCCATGGGCAACAAGAGCATAGTCCATAATTGTTGGGCCGTGCGAGACGTCACTGCCGCCTTTTACTTAGGCAGTGATATTCTTAATCGCTTTGCCATTAGTTTGGACCTAATAAACTTCAAAGCTTGGTCCCGATTAGCGGATAATCCCATGGGCTTTGATGATCCAGAAAAAGCATTTAGGTCAGCTCAATTGCTACCTTATGCAGTTGAAATTCAGATTAAAGAGGAAGTCACCATCCCAGAAAGGACTCGACAATTCTCCCTGGGAGTGAAAGTTAAAAGAGGATAAAAATTGAAAAACCCTGATGCTTATCTTCATCTAAATGCTTCTCTCCAACAGCAAGGGTTGGGGGTAAACCCAACACCATTAGTCAACATAGAACATGACACCATTCCAATAGAGGTGGATAACAGCGACTTAAAGAGTATTACTCTAGCCGCGGGCACCATTATTGGAATGGCGGTTGATGACCGACATTTCTCCATTGATTTAGGAAATGAACTGTTAGGACCAATCCCCAAGGACTGTTTTGACAGTGACAGTGATGACAATACAACACCAGACAGGATCTTTACCCGGAATGGGGGGAACTTCCTGGTGTACACTTCTTGCCCTTATGGTAAGGAAGATGTGACTTGTGACTTCAGAGGGGATGAGGTGATTTTCCAGGTCCATGAGGGCTGCCTTTCCCACCTGAAGCCTCCAGTCCAAATCAGCACTCGGACCAGGGACTTCACCACCCAGCTGGAGGAGGCCGCTGAGATAGCAAAACCAGAAGTCTTTCCAGGCTTCAGGCAGATGGTGGAAGAGAGAGTCAACCTAGCTGATGCCTGCGTGACTCTGGAACAGAAGCAAAAGTTGAAACAAGTTTTCTTGGATTTCCAAGATCTCTTTGCGGTAGACTCATATGACTGTGGTCGCACGTACATCCACACAACAACAATTCCCACGGACCCTGGCATGACTCCAGTGTTTGTGAAGCAATATCGTTTGCCCCTCGCATCCATGGAGTCCCTTACTGAAATAATTAAGAACCTTGAGTCCCGGGGAATAATCCGTCCATTCCACAGCACCTTCAATAATCCGGTGCTGGGAATATTGAAGCCAAACGGCCAGTGGAGACTCTGCGCCGACCTTAGGGAGCTCAACAAACGGGTCCATACTTCCCGATGGCCTCTGCCCTACATTGACCAAGGGCTGGCCCAGATTCAGGGGTCACAGGTATTCACTGCAATAGACCTGACCAATGGATACTGGACCGTGCCTGTCAGTAGGGAGGACCAATACAAACTGGCTTTTACCTGCAGTACACATGGACCCGAACTCCCTTCGGATACCTCAACTCCGGCAATGAATTCAACATTTTCCTACATAAGGCCTTGCCTGACCTGGGTACCAGGGGTAACCTGGCTTATGTAGATGATGTCCTCATCAAAAGTTCATCTGTGGGGGAACACATAGCGGAGATCCGTTATGTTCTGACACAGTTGAGGGCCGCCGGAGCACAACTTTCCTTTCAGAAAGCACAGTGGTGTAGAACCTGTGTTAATTTCTTGGGGCATGAGATTACTCCTCAGGGTCTCTGTCCACAGGAAAAGAAAGTGGAAGCACTTCAGAAACTGAAAGCCCCCACAACTCTGCGGGAACTAAGGAGCCTCATTGGACTGACTAATTACAGCATAAAGTTCATTGAGGGCTACGCAGAGATCACCAGACTCCTGATTCATCTCTTGAAGGGGGGGTCAAGTGGGAATGGGGTCCAGAACAATCCGAGGCAGTAAGACAACTCAAAAGAAGCCTCTCACAAGCGCCTTGCCTAGCTTACCCTGTCAGAAACAAGGAGTTCTTCCTGAAGACAGGGTTCTCTATTACGTGCTTGACGGCAGTATTATACCAAAAGCATGACAAGGTCAATAAAGTAATCTCCTATGCAAGCAAAACTTTATCCTCTGTGAAAGAAAAATTCAACGATTGTGAGAAGGCACTCCTGCCAACGGTGTGGGCATTGAAGAATTACCGCCCGTTCATCCAGGGGGAACACATCATAGTGGAGACTGCACACCAGCCTCTGCAATACCTCCAAAGTGACAGAATCCGGGCCGGAAATGTGAGTAATTCCTGAATTACTTCCTGGATTCTGTCAATGCAAGGCTTTCCTGTGGAGGTCAGATATGGCCAAAACAAGAAGAGTCCCCTCCCGCAAGTTCTGGCTGAATTGCATGATTGTGCCAGAGAAAACTGTCTCGAGGACGAAAGTCTGAAAATCAAGGACAACATGGAGGCATACCTTAATTCCCCAGACAAAGTCTTTGAAGAGGACAAGTGTGAGGGAATGCCCACTGTCTATGTGGATGGATGCTCTTACCATGTTGACAACAACGGGTAAAAAGAACTGGTGGCCACCGTAGGGAATGCATGGGTGAAGGAGTCCCCAGAACCCTCTGCTGGGTACAAAATTGGTCCCGAAGTAGTCAGGTGGCAGAATTGATGGCTGTGTATCAAGCCATCCTCACTGCTGTCCAATATCAACTCCACGAACTGGTCATAATCACAGATTCAGATTATGTACGGAACCGGTTTGTGGAGCACCTGGTTAATTGGAAAACTAGAGGCATGTTATGTGCTAATAACAAACCCTTGAAACATGGGAAGTTAATCCAAAATATTGATGATCTGGTCACATCGAATGGGATGACCATCTACTGGAAAAAGATCAAGGGTCATTCCAAAGTAGAGGGACCAGACAAAACTGGAAATGACTTAGCTGATCAGCTGGCCAAAACCGGGGCCATCCAAGGCGATCTAATAGAGATTGAGTCCCTGTTGGGGGAACTCCAGGTCACTGCTATCACTAGGTCCCAGACAAATGCTCACAATGATCTTTCAACTGCACAATGGAGTAAGGAGACCCCAGATGCTGATTTGATTATGGCTCAAAAGGGGATCCAATAATTGGTAAGTTTTACCAACACATTGAGGACCCTGAGAACTTTCCCCTGACGGATACCGATTACATTGGGAAAGAGGACCTTAGAGTGTTGATGAAATGACCAAAGATGTTCCGAATCCAAGACGGTTTATTGGTAAGGAAATCCCAAGCTGGCCATGATCAGTGGGTGGTCCCTACCTCATTCCGAAGCCTGATGTTAAGTCACGCCCATGATGCAGCCACCGCCGGGCATAGGGGGTTTCATACAACACTTGAGATCTTAAGAGAGGTTGCTTACTGGCCACACATGGGGCAGGACCTCGAACAAAACTTGAAGGGGTGTCTGGTGTGTTCACAATTTCAGCCATCATCCCTCACACACCGTGCGCCTCTCCAAAAGAGGGGGATGACACTGCCATGGTCAGATTTGCAAATCGACTTCGTAGGACCTGTGATTCGCTCGTCTAGGGGAAACAAGTACATGTTGACGGTCACATGCTTGTTTACCAAGTGGGTTGAATGTCTCCCGGCCCCAAACTGTAAGGCAGAAACAGCAGCTGCCCTGATGATTAACCACATCTTTTCCCGTTTTGGTCTACCTCAAAGGATTGAGTCAGACAGAGGTAGCCATTTCACCAGCGAGGTAATGACAAAGATGTGGGAGATACTGGGGGTCAAAAGGAAGCTACACATTGCTTACCGGCCAGCCTCTTCTGGTGCAGTAGAGAGATACAACAGAACCATTGTGAGCATATTAAAAAAGTTTGTGGCAGATTCTGGGCCAAGTTGGGATATCCGATTCCCTCTGGTCCTAATGGCCATCAGATCTACCCCTTCATCTGCAACCAAAATGTCACCATTTGAGTTGATGACTGGACGCAAGATGGTGCTTCCCTAGCATTTGCTCTACAGGACCCAAGAGCAGACGTTGATCAATGCCTCCACAACTCATGAGTATGTGGAGAATTTGAGGAAACACCTCCAACAAGCTTTTGCCTGTGCTCAGCGGAATCTAGAAAGATCAACTGATAGCATGAAAACTCACTATGATTTGAAAACCACCAGGAAGGAATATAAGGTGGGGGACAGGGTCTATCTATACAATTTCCAAAGGAACCAGGCCAAACAGTGAAAATGTTTGCCTACATGGAAGGGACCCTTTGAAATTATAGACAAGATCTTCCCAGTTGCATACAAGATCCGCCTCCCCAAAGGCAGTTTGGCAGAGGGGGAAGACAAGTGGGTCCACATCAATCAGCTAAAGTGTTGACATCCCAGGCACACTCTGCAGCAACTGGAGGAGTCCTCTGCAATCCCAGAGGGGGCTGCTCCAGAGTAATTCAGTTCCAACCCTAAAATATCCCACATATGGTCTCTAAAATATTATGATTCATGAAGGAAAATGTCTCCTGATTATATCTTGTTGGTAAAATAAGACTGCAAAATGTATCCTGATGTATAAAATGTATATGTTCGCCACACCATTAATAGTGGTGGAAAAATGTCTTGGAATGTGTATTGCCGCTTTGCTTTATCATCCTAGGAGAGATGAAACCATGGAGACTGACCAAGGAGGACGACCCGGGGACCGGGAGCAAAGATCCGAGGGGCCCGGGGTACCGCCCAATATTCCCATCAGGACCGGCGAGGAGAACCGATCGATCCAACTGGATGGAGGAAAAGATGCTGAACTGTGCCATCTACGGAATGGGAAGAAGATGATGCGGACATACCAGCGCGTGGATCAAAACATTCTTTGCACCCGACTCCCCCTCGACTCGAAATCAAAGTGCAGTCGGGCGGGGGGGCTTGTCAGGGGTATTGACCCACGTTTGAGTCATTAAGCTGCAACAGTTGGTGCTGTGGGCTTTGAAAATCCAATATGGCCGAAAAGCCCACGTTGCACTAGAATCCAGGAGAACCGCGCAGTTTTGCGCACACCAAAATGGTCGCCTAGCTTGCCACCCACCAGTGTGAGCATGATGGACCGGAAGCGTCATGGGTAAAAGGTGGTACCCAAGGAAAAACAGCAGGGCCTGTTGGCTCAAAAAGCGCTTTGAAATCACCTTTGTTTCTCTGAAATGCAAGCTAAAAATGCCTATTTTAAACATTGCAAGATATTCAAAAATCTCACTGAACACCAGCAGACATTTGGCAGAATGTATTCTTGTGTGCATACAAAATCTGGAAAGATGAAGAGCCCAAAACAATGTTTATAACAAAACTGGCTGAGCTGTGGATGTCAGCAGCTGAAGTGAAATTGGACTGAAAGACACTAAAATCTAAATGTTTAAAACAAATGAGTGACCTACTGTTGAGTGTCACATAGTTTGCAACTGTTAAATGTCATAGTTTTGAACTTAGAATCAGCGTTCTAGCTGCATATGTAAAAATTGTAAGTTTCATTTGGATGAAGAAAAACTGGGAACAAAAGTGACATTTGGCTGAAGCCTGGCTTGAAGAGAGTGAATTCTGCCCGGCAACTACCCCCGACAGGAGTTGAAACTTGCTCAGCCACTCTTCCCAGGCCTGGCTGTATTCTGCTGCCCCCACCAAAAGGAGATGACACCTCCCTGATTGAATCAGGGGAGGAGCACCTAGGACTGGAGGGAAACCGAACAATGAGCCTTCCTGGGCTCAGGCAAATGTTAAATTAGGGGGGGTCGTAAATGGCTTCCTCTTGAGAGAAACGGGGAGGGGCAGTGCCTCTATGAGCAACTTGAGTTGGAGGAAGTGGACAAACCAGAAGTTCCACCATGTGCTTTGGGAAACCACACCCCTCTGGGCCAGAGCATAATTTTAAAAAGATGGATAATTCATAGTACGGACTTGTCAAAATTATATAATTAATATCATTATTCTTGTGATTTTTCTGTGCACATTTTAAGAGGTGTTAGGACTCTGTACCATGTTCTGAGGCAAAACCCCATGAATTATGGAGATTGCAGACACGGGGTTCACGCTAGAAAAATGAACATTTACTGGAATATGTGTAGAAAGGCAGTGTACATCTGCGTAATTTTTGGTAAAAATCCAATATTGGTAAACCAACTAAAAACGAAAATAAGTTGCCATTTTTGAACCCTGGCTCTTAGAAACATCAGAGTTGGAACAGAGACCTACCCGAAGTAATATATGATATGTACATGTAATGTCAACCACTTGTGTATTTGGGAAATATGTTTAGTTATGAAAATGATTTTCTAAGGTAAAAGCAAAGGGGCGTTTCTTCAATAGACTGTAAGACTCTGACTCACTCTGACTCACTGCTCCCTTCGCAAATCAGGTCAAAGAGAAATCCTTGACCTATCAAATCGTGAGTGGGTTGGGCATAGAAAGTTAGCATCCACACCCATTTTCAAAAGACATAAAAAGAGCTACTGGAAGCCAGACAGGGACATTCATTTTCCAACCTTCAACTGAATTCCTGCGCAGCACGCTGACGGAGCACTCCAGATTCCAGAACTCCAGAGAGCCAGTCTAACTCCAGAACAAAAACTCCAAAGAGATGAACTCTTCAGCAGGCCTCAAAATCTTTTGCAAACTATTCAACCGCCGGGCTGTGCGGTTTGCTGCTTGCTGAGAATCCTGTGTATCCAGAACAAAACCAGAGACCCAGACCAGACCGCTGTGAACAGAACCGGTGCCTGATTGACCCGCCGAGCAGAGAGAACCGCACCTAAACTTGTTGACCAGATCCGTGACGAGGCCATTCCTTTCAAATTTATAGTGTGAGTACCCAGCTAGAACTGTACAGAACCCATCTCTTAGCTTAAAATAATCTGATTCAAAACATTTAACCTGTCCAAAACTGCATCATAGAATCGTGTGTCCCTTCTCCGATTTTAAACCTGTAAAAGTGTCATTTGACATTTTGAATCATTATTTCATTTCGGAAAAACTAATTTCATAAAATCGTCCGTATCTCTTGAACCGTTTGTGCTTTTTCCATAATCGCACTCGACGCACTCGGAAAAAGTGCCGCGATTTGCGATTTGGCTCATATTTCTTCACATATCAAAATAGCAGCTTCTTGCTTTCCTTTGCTGAAATTCGTTTGCAACCTGACAATCATTCATAGAGCATTGCTAGAGCATTGCTAGAGCATTGCTAAAGTGATCCTGAACTAATTTAAAGTAGCTATCATTCACCCTGAATCTCTTATAGGGAATTAAAATCATTTTTAGCATATTTTCCCTTCTTTGCAAACCACATTTAAAGTATTTTGCCTGTGTTTTAAAATCATCCCTGTGATCTAAGCTTGCTAGGGGGGAACTGAACTACATTTGATTGTATTCCTGAAACTGTGTGCTCTCCTTTCCATCTTTTTATATTGCATAAGGGGGGGGGGGGTGAATTGCCAAAAGGGGAAAAGTGATTATATTATCTTTTGCTGAAATCATATCAAGTTTATTCCTGTGTTGCTTCTTTTCCACCTTGCATTTCATTGAAACCATAAAGCATTGCCAGCTACCTTGTTCTTTCCGTACCAACTCCTAAGTAATAAAATAAGTGTGCTAGTATAACATTATCCATTGTTGATCGACATTATACTCATAAGTGTGATATCAAATTTTAATTTATTATCAAAGTGTGATATATATCTATTGTTTAATCTTTCAAATAAACCTTTTTAATTTGCAAAACAAACCTACTTCTTGGCTCAGTGGGGTCAGGGGGATTCTAAGAGAGGGGCGTTATACAAGGGTTCATCTAAGAGAGGGGCGTTATACAAGGGGTCCTGCATCAGGAACAAGATAGCTGATAAACCCCTAGTGGAACATTTCATCAACAAGAACCACAGTGACGCTGATCTGAGATGGTTTGTCTTGCAGAAAGTAAAACCAGCCAAACGTGGGGGTGATATAAATAAAACTCTCATCCAATTAGAACAACAGTGGGTTCATAGACTGAACACTGTACAGGCAGGTTTAAATGTCTCTGTTGAGGGGTGTCTTTCCTGTAATCTTGTATCTTGTCATTTTTCCGACCTGAGTCATTGATATACGTGTCTGGGTACCATTTGCTATGAAAACGTTGCACAGACTGTGTTCTTCTTGAAATCATACTACCGTCTGAAAGTCACTCATGTGTAGCAACAGTGTCACTAGTGAGTCTTATGTAGATTTATCCATACGTGAAACATTACATTGTTTAGTAACGTGTTTGCGTTTTCTTTTATGGTCACTAATGATCCATAGAGTCTCCTTGCTGTCAATGGATCCTACACTGAGGTTTCATGTGTCATTCAATTGTGCTATGGGACACACCTATATGTAACGGGCACTTCAATTTTACGTCGGAATGAGAAAACATTTTGGGTCGGTCTGCACGGTGTTCCGAACCGGCTTTGGGTTTCAGCTCGCCACCAATGAGCCCCCCCGTCCCTCCTGTTTGTTTGTTCCCTAGCGTCCCCCCTTTTTTTTAGGGCCGCCTCGGGTTTTTAGCCTCCGGTTGCCATGACAACCTTTTGTAAACAAATACACCTAAATTACATTTTCGGATGCGCACTGCCATGTAGCATATCCACTTTAGTTTAGTTTTATTCATTGTGCCCCATTTCTTGTGGATTCTGTGGCTCTATTGACTGATCGCTCCGGCAGTGTTTTCAATATGGCCGCCGGATAAATGCCTGTGGGGCCCTAGCAACAGCGTTACTAATGCTTTGCCGACAGGCCCCCGCATTCCCATCTGATTCAGCAGCCGCGAGTCAGCACCAGCAACGCCGCACAGAGGCTGCACGCTCTGACATTTGGAGAGGTAACTGCCACTACTGCGGCCCGTTTTCTCCCTTCTGAATTCTGTGACCCAGGCGCTCTCAAAGCTCATTCTGAGTTCCTGTTTATTTTCACTTTTTAGCTGTGCAAGCGGTGCAGTGTGTGTTTTTTCGCCGGAAAACTACCCTGGAACTGGCTTTTCCGACTGAAATGCCTCAATTGTGAGGTATGATACTTCATTTTTTATGTATGTTTCCATGATTCATGGATAGACTAGCGAGGGACCGTCACTAATCGCGCTTCCCTGCTTTCTTCTCTCTTTTTGTCTTTGTTTTGGTCCTGGACGATAGGATAATACAGAGACCAGCCCTTGTGGCTCTTGCATCTCCAGCACCTGACCTGTGAAATTCATTTATTCACAGGTAAGCTGTGTGTTTCTTTGGAATCTTCTATTGATCGCACACTTGTCTGATTAAGTCTGTTTAAATAACTTCCCTGCTCATACTCCTCCCTGACCATAGTCTCCTCTCCCTGCAGCTTAGACGTCACTTCACGCAGAACCCCGTCCTGATGAAGGCCGTGTTAAAGAGGAGGCACACCTAGCCACCGATAAGCGGCTGAAACACCTGGTGTAGACCACTCTCTTAACTTACATTAGATCCATGCTGTTTACACAAGCTGAATGTTTTTTTTGTGTTCTGTACAACTGTTCTATTTGTGTCTTTTAATCTGTCTTTGAAATATGTACACGACATGATGTGAACCTTTCGACAAATCCTAAAGTTGTTTTGGTTTCTGGTACACACACACTGTGTTGGAGTTCATTCCGAAAATGTTTTGGTATGGTGTGTGTTAAAATGTACTATGGTTCTCCATTGTTCTGTGAAAACAAACTTTTCTTGTGATGTCTTTATATAAAAAAAAGTGAGATTCATCTCCATAAAGCAACAGTGAAGAGTTATTCCTTTTATATATATGCGGAGGTCCACAAAAACTTTGCTTGGGAGTATGTGTGTATGAGCATAGCGCAATCGGTAAAGAGACTACAGGAGGCTGTTAGTATGTATATAGGTGGTAGTCAATGAGGGTGGTGGGATAACACTGTATATTGTTCACGTCATGAGTGACGATCTACTTCCTTAAAAACAATGTACCTGCTTTGATCTGAGAGCTCTGATTCAGTTTGGTTATACGAGACCTTCTGATACTTTTTCCTTTTTGTATAAAAAAATAAACCTTGTTTTCTTCACAAAGCACCTAAGAGGAGTGATTTTATTGTCTGGTTGTCTGGAGGTCTTGCCTTACAAATTTGGTGACCTCAATGTGATTCGAAACCCGCTGCGGAGACAGAGGTATCCTGGCCACACATCCAGAGGGGCCATGCCCACCTGCAGTGACCAGTCCCCTGTGCACAAATTAGAGAGGTTTACATGAGCCGTGTTGCCTGAATTCCTGTCTTTGGAACGGGTGCTGCTGGTGAAGTGGGTGTGGAGTGGAAAGACCACATGGCAATATATATATATATATATATATATATATATATATATATATATATATTCTCAAATATATAACACGGCCTGCGGTAGCAGCTGTGTAGTTATGGTTAAGTTGCTAAACCCATAGGAAGACCACTTTTTGAGGGGGCTTATAACTTTGCTCGCCGTGGCTGATTCCTCACAAAACTTTGCAAAAAAAGTATATATCCCACTCTGAATTTTTGTGGCAAGTTTGGGGAGGTTTTGTCTAGGGGGGGGCAAAGTTATACAGGGGTCCCTACGTTTTTTTGTTTACCATAGACTGAATAGAGAAAATATTTGCTCACACTTACAGCCCAAACCGCTGGATGGATTTTCATGAAATTTGCGGTAGGAGCGGCGTTCCCAAAAGTGTGCTTTTGTAAATTTGGTGAAGATCCATCCAGTCGTTTTTTAAAAACAGGTAAAATGTAGGTGCCAAAATATTTGTGATATCTGGCTCTGCTCTGCGGACCCATTTCCCTGTTCGCTCCGCGGTCCGGACTCCAAATGGCTAGGGAGGCAGCAGCATGTCCGCAGACAACCAACACGCTCACTGATTGGCTGGAGGGAAGTGTGATGTGCATCATATTTTCCTGAAACGTCTGCCATGTTGTATCCGCATATAACTGAAGATAGCACGGCGGGGACAACGGCTGGAAAACATGTTTTGGGGCATCTGGTGTCGGGTAGAGGGGCTGCAAAGGGTGGGGGAGTGAAAGATGGGTCATATGATGCATTTATTTAGGTGGAAGAAGACTGTTGTGTCTGCAGTCCCCACGGCAGTCCGTGGGTTGGTTCTCAGGCAAACAGGTTATGTGATGACTTCTGGCAGGCTTCATTAGGGTTGGGGAGTGGAATGTAGATGAGATGAGGATGTTTGTGTAGGCTGTATTATGCTGTGGTGTTTCTGGCCAGCTACTAGAGTCTTGGGTGCATGGCCGGAAGCCTGAATAGAGATGCATGTGTGATTAAGTACAGGTGTCCATCAGGAATTGACTTGCACATACCTTATTTTGCACCCATGCAGGTGATAGTGGCTATCCCTTGAAGATGTGGCTCCTCACCTCTGTCCAGAACCCGCAGAACAGGCACGAAGAGGACTACAATCATTCCCATACCCGTGTAGTCATCGAGCAGACATTTGGCCTGTTGAAGGCACGTTTTCACTGTCTTAGCCGGTCGGGTGGGGCACTCCTGTACAGGCATGAGAAGGTGGGCAAGATCATCATGTCATGTGTCATGCTGCACAACATGTGCATCCGACGGAACGTTCCTCTGCCCCCTGACATTGAACAGCAACCACCAGATGAGGATGAAGAAGATGAAAGATGAAGAAGATGGGGTTGTACATCATCCCGGTGGCGACGCATAGGAGGGACGTGCTGTACGCATGTCAGTGATAGACCAATACTTCTAAGACACATGGGTGTAGAGGGTGCCATGAATGTGGGACTGAAGGCACTGGGTGTGGGGGTAAATGGACACTATGCACTGTAAACCAATAAATGACACATACACAATAAGTAATGTCCAGTCAAGTATTTTTTCAGGTACACAATGGGTGTATTTAACAGGAAAAAGTAAAAAGTGCTCTTACCCTCCACCTCACACACACCCCCTCCCACCACAACTCCCCCACAAACACCCTCCCCCCACAACTCCCCCACACACCCTCTTCCCACTCCCCCCACAACTCCTCCACGCACCCCCTTCCCCTCCCCCCACAACTCCACCACACATGGCGTGCAATGTTATGCCACTCGAGTCTGCAGAGCCTGCAACTAATGTCCTGTGTCTGACTCCGGGGGTGGGGCAGCGCATGGTGCGCACAGACCTGCGCAGGGGGCTTGTCTGTGTGGAGCTTGAAGAAGACCCTGTGGGCGCATGCTCAACTGACGGGGCAGGACGCAGAGCCTCCATAGCATCCCCAATCCTGCCAAGGACCTGCCACACTGCCGACAGCTCCTCACAGATCTTCTGTGTGCTCGCCTCTATGACCCCTTTCATGGCCGCATTGTTGTTTCGGGCCTCCCTCCTCGTCACATCACCATCAGTGACATATTGCTTCACTAGGCCTCCATCTGTGACCTCCTGAACTCCCCGTCCCGGACCCCTGTGGAGGTGAATGGCAGGTGTGGCAAGGGGCCCAATTCTGGTGTGTCCTGTGTGGGGCTCCAGGCCTCTGCTTCAGCCTCTCCTCCCGACTGGACATGAGACGTGCTGATGGGTGTGTACTGGTGTGCTTTGGTGGGGCTGGGTGTACCAAGGGATTCCATGGAGTCGGTGTCCTCCTCAGGGACACAGACCTCGCCTTGGGAATGGACCTCATCGCCACTCTGTGGCGCATTGGCAACTGCCCCCACAAAACCTAACAGGGTCCCATCTGCCACAGGCTCTACAGCTGCGGATACGACAGGTGTTGGTACTTGTGGAGTAGTGGATGACCTATGATGCCCCTGTTCCCTGCCATCCAGTAGTGCCTTTGTCCTCGGTTGCTGATGTGCCTTGCCAGTGCCCTTGGAGGTGGAAGGCCTGTTGGTGTCTTCCCTGGACTTGTTCCTCTTCGTAGGAGGGGTGGCCTGTGCAGAAGAGTCCTCTGCATTGCTGTTGGTATCACGGCCTGTGGGGGCCATAAGAGGGACGGCATCAGAGATGGTTGTACATGCATCATGCATACAATGGTATTAGTGCAGTTGTACACATTTGATGACTTGCTGTCCTACTGTTGTAGCATACATGTTATCTGCCATTTGATGGGGTTGCTCAGGCATACGTTAGTTTCACCCATGTGTGAGGTGGTGTCAGCTGTGTGACATGCCTTTGTGTTGTGGACGGCGTCCCGTGTGACACATGCTGTTTCCCTCTCTGTGGTGTGTGTCAGGTATGGCATAGGCATGCTGCATGCATGTGGATGTGTCAGTGCAGGGGACGACATCTAGGCAGCGATGTGTCCATGTGTGTGTAATGGGCCATGCATTGCCTCATGGCACGGTCACATTGGTGGACTATCATCATACTTTGCAATACAATGTTTTCTTAGGACACTCATCTCCATCTGCCGATGACGTGGCTCCATGTTCCATTTCTCCCACACCTTCTATGGACTCCATACTGATTGCGCTTGCGCAGGTTTCCTCCCAACTGCTGAGTTTGATCGGTGAGTTAGAGCCACCACCAGTAGCCAGGCCCTGGCTCCGGTTGGCTGACATGATATTGCGCACTCTGAGGCGCAGGTCATCCCAATGTTTTCTGACGTCCTTTACTGTGCAGGGGGTGGTGCCAACCGCACTGACTTTCTGGGCCACTAGGTCCCATATCTCCTTCTTTTTGATCTGTGCTGCTCTTTTCAGGTCTGAGGCAAAGACCACCTCTGCATTCTCAGCCAGGGTGTCAGCGAGCATGTTCAGTTCATCCTCGGAGAACTGCTCCTTCCGCTGCCGGGATGCCCCTTTCTTAATAGCCTTGGGCATGGTGCTGGTCATATCGTAGATGTTCTGAGTGTTGGTTTGAGGCTCCAGGTCCTGTGTTTCGAGAATGGCTATGGATTGTGTTTTTCAAGATGGCCGCCGTGCCATTTCCCGTTCCAGCGTGATGACGTTACTTCCGGTTCCGGTATTAGCGGGGCCGCTAATAATGGACCTGTTAATGCCGGGCCCGTTATTTAGAGGTGGACGGAGGCAGAAGGGCTGTCAGCGCTTTCAATGATGCCGCTAAGGGATGTTTTAGGGACTTTGCGGCAAGCCGGTACTGGCGTTACTGGCATGCCACTACCTGCGTGCACGCATACTCGTAATCGTCCGCTGTTAGCGGCGTCATTACTACCCGGTCCCGGTATTGCCTCCATGCCGGTAAAAATTGATTTTTACAGCGAATCTCGTAATGACCCCCTATGTGTACAGAAGTGGATAGGGCCTCAGGTGGTTGGCTTATGTGTGTGGGTTGTGGCAGTGTATAGATTGTTGGCTGCATGGCTGTGTTATGCTGTGGTGATTGTGACTAGCTATTAGACTCTTGGGTGTATGGCTGGAGGCCATGTACCCAAGAGTCTGTCCACTGGCTGTAAGTAGTGTAATAGTATGTGTCCAAAAGTGGACAGGGTGTGTGTCAGGTGGTTTGTTGGACTGTCTTGCGATTCTTGGGTGTATGATACTGTATGCAGTGGGAGGTAATTGTGGCCAGCTACAGTAGTTTTGGGTGCATGGTCGGAGGCGATGCACTCAAAAGTGCAACAGTGTGGCCATTGGTTGAAGTACTGTAACGGTATATGTAGAAAAGTGGACAGTGCCTCAGGTGGCTGGCTTATTGTATTCGAGAGTGTGCTGACTGGTTGCATGTACTGGAATACTATTTGTATAGAAGTGGAAAGAACCTCAGGTGGCTGGATTATGTGTATGGGTTGTGGCTAGTGTACAGATTGTTGGGTGCATGATTGTGTTATACTGTGGTGATTGTGACCAGCTACTATAGTCCTGGGTGCATGGCTGGAGGTGATGCACTCAAGTGTCCAGGAGTTTGCCCACTGGTTGAAGTAGTGTAATGGTGTATGTAGGAAAGTGGACAGGGCATCAGACGGCTGGCTTATTGGACTCAAGGGTGTGCTGACTGGTTGCACGTACTGGAATACTATGTGTACAGAAGTGGACAGGGCCGCAAGCAGATGCCTTATGTGTTTGGGTTGTGGCCACTGGGTACATTCTTGGGTAGTTTACTGTATTATGATGCATTGGTTGTGGGCAGTTATTAGAGTATTGGGTGCAGAGGCCATGAAGCCAAGAGTCTGTCCATTGGCTGGGAGTAGTGTAATATTATGTCAACTGAAGTGGATAGTGCCTCAGGTGGCTGTGTTATGTTGTGGGTTATGGTAAGTGGGTAGATGTTTGCATGCATGGCTGTATTATGACGGCCTCTGGCCATGCACCGAAGACTCTAGGCCCTGTCCACAACCACCGCAGCATAATACAGCCATGCACTCAACATTTTGAAAGTGTTATATGGATTGAATAGGAGGAAATGCATCCAAGGGTTTGTCCACTGGCTGTAAGTAGTGTAATAGTATGTGTAGAAATGTGGAAAGGGTGCGTGGCAGGTGGCTTGTTGGACTGTCCTGAGATTATTGGGTGTATGATAGTCTATGCAGTGGGAGGTGATTGTGGCTAGTCAGTACAGTCTTGGGTGCATGCACCCAAGAGTCTAAAGGTTTTCACACTGGTTGAAGTACTGTAATAGTATGTTTATAAAAGTGCACAGGGTCTTAGGTGGTTGGTTTATTGGATTCAAGAGTGTGCTGACAATGTACTGGAATACTATGTGTACAGAAGTGGACAGGGCCTCAGGTGGTTGGCTTATGTGTGTGGGTTGTGGTAGTGTATAGATTGTTGGGTGGATACTTGTATTGTGCTTTGGTGATTGTGATCCGCTACTAGACTCTTTGGTGTGTGGCTGGAGGCTGTAGGCCGTATGCCCTGCACCCTAGAGTCTAGGCCCTGGCGACAACCATGCAGCATAATACAGCCATGCAGTGGCATATGAATTGCATAAATATGTGTTTAGAATGCAATGTGCAGATCAGAAAGACGTATGACACCAATAATTGTATACTCACTGTATGTATTGTTGAGGCCCTGTGCACCTTTTTTGCATGCACTGCAGAATAGGGTTCAAGTGACAATGGCAGATTTGCGTATTGTGATAAAAGGAAACATAACATGTCAAAGTAGGTACTTTGTAATGTCGGATTGCATTGCATTGCAGACATTTTTGCACTTTGTGGACCCTCATAATTAGTACTTCACCAGTACTATGCTTTAAACAAGTGTACTGTGCAATGTGCTCAGATCCTGTGTTTTTTGCATAATCATTGGGTCTGTGAGGGAAAAAAATGCAGGATTAAAAAAAAAAAACCTTCTACTTTAATTTGTTGTTATGTGGAACACTGTGTTTCAGTGACGTGTGCCTTGGTTACAGTAATGTTTAAGGTGCATCTCTATGTGGTATTGTTGTTATAGGCACTGTTGCAATAGTTGAAATGGTGTATGATTTTCCTTTTGAAAGTGTTGGTACTACGGTTGCAGTAAGATACCAGTTGGTGTATTCTAACTGTTTATTTCTTTTCTCTTTTTAACAGTATTTGTTTATGCATTTGCTTGCTGTTGATGTTTTCTAAGTACTGTGGTATTGCAGAATAATATTTCAGGATTGTGGGGTCTAACTGTTGGTAGTTTGAAAGTTGTTGAGGGTATGTTTGAAGCACTGTGAGTGCTGAAGGTTTATTTTGGTAGTTTGACCGCTAGAAGTAACATTGTAGTACTGCGGGGGCAGTAAAATATCAGTTGGTGTATGCTGGTTGTTTATACTTAATAAGTGTTGAAGAGTTTCCTCAGAAGAACTTTCATTTTTGCTGGTGGATTAATGGGAAGTAATATTGTAGTATTATGGTTGTAGTTAGATACAAATTTGCGTATTCTAACAGTTTACAGTTTTTCATATGTGATGGTGGTATTAGGCAGTAGTTTAGTGAGTATATTTTGGTTTCAATAATATTAAGTAGGCATAAGATTTGCTGGTAATCTCTGCTTCAGAATAATGGAAGTATCATTGCATTCAAACCATCCACATTTTTGTTTAATGTATGCAGTATAGTGACCTGCACTGATTGTGGTGCCTGTGTGGTAGATTATGGCTACTGTTGTGAAGGTTTACTTGCCAAGTGATACTTGTCCATGTGTCAAGCTCGTAAACTTGCAGGTGTTTTTGGTACCATCTGCACTGTATCGTAAAATCATTACTATTACATATTGGCTATCTGATTGTATCTGTAAGGTGGAACGATTGTCGGAATTGCAAGTAGTACATAATATGCCATGGTTGCATTTTGTACAAGCTGATGAAATTGAATGGATTCACAGTTAGGTATAGATACATACACAAAGCGCTCGTTAGGGACTTGTTCCTGCACCACATGGCTGCACAGAGGCACGTATGTTTCCACATGTATGAAATCTGGATTTATAGGTATGTGTTTGCTTTCTAGTACTTGCAGGAAGTACATTAGAAATTCTTGTGTGTTTATAGTGAATCTCACCATTCCCACACAGTAGTCCAATTCCTGTCTTATTCCTGAGAGACTGTAAGTGTTCTCAGGATTGTTTGTTGCATTTCTGTGAAGGAGTAGCATTTGCAAACCCCACTGGTCTGTGGCGTTTAAGTAAATGTTTTCAACAATTGGTGGCAATTGGAATAGAACATTGATTGCTACATTGACATAGCAATTTACACCAGTTGGATTGGAAAATATGAATGGAGCAGACAGTTCTGTGTCTGGCTCATTTGATGGAAGTCTATGTGGCTTCTTTGAAGAGGTAGTTTTCTTTGTTTCTGCAGTTGTGTATTCATTTGCCTTTTCAGTACATCCTTCTGTGGTTGTGCTAATTGATGGAGTACCAGCTGTTTTCAATTTATTTGGGGTTCTGTTGTGATATTGTGTATAATTTGTGTTTGCTCTAGTTTTCTTTTACAAAGTTAGCTTTTTTGAGGAACAGGGTGTGATGCTGGAAATGCATTGGAGGGACAGGGCCTCCATGTTCTTGTCCTGTAGTCCTTTTATCATGTGTGTTCTGTGTTATGTTCTGCACAGGAGTCCATGTGTGACTCCTGGCAGTGCAGCTCTTCCTCTTTTTGGTTTGGTAAACAGACTCTTGGGATACCCTTATGGCACCCATGGATGGGGCTACAACCCTGTACCCCTAGCATATGTTTTTTGGACACCTGTGTGTGGCCCACAGAGCAGGGTATGGGCTGGTGGCAGCTCCATGCTGAATTTGACAGGTGCTCTGAGCATCCTCGATGATCGAAGCTGCTCCCTCGACAACAGTGTTCACCTATTCTTCAAAGAATCTCGACAACCAATGGCTGCTGTCTTAAAGGGAGTTCACTCAAGAAGGGTCCGTCGGCGACTCATTGAAGAACTCTATGAAACCAGGTACATTGGGGTTGTAGAAACCTTTAGAAGGAATCAAGACTATATTGAGCATATCTGGACTGGGCTTGTCAATGCACTTTATTTACAGGTTGCCCAGGTAGGGGGATCCTCACACAGAACGGTCTCATGGTAGTGTGATAGACTGCTCTGCCATTGCTCCTTTTAACTTGCTTTCTTTCTGTGGTCTATCGTTGATTCATCTTACAATCCAATTTGTATGCCATTTGAACTGTTAGCAGTTGATGCATTTCAAAGGAATCGATAGTTAAGAGTGGTACCACGTAGACCTGCATGTATTTGCCATTATAGTATTGCCAGAGTACAAAGTGTGTTAATGTGATTGTGAATATAACTTGAACCTTATTTATATAAAGACTGTGTTATGACTAACATAGTGTGTGGACATTCCTTTGTGGGTGCTTGGCGACTACACTGTACTTAAAACCCAACCTGCATCACATCCTGAGAGCTTAAGTCTTGATTGTTCGTCCATGTTTACCTAATACAGAATCTTAGCTGGGGTGCTCTGTGCTTCTACTCTGCCATATAGAGAGCAGGAGTGCATATACCCCCCTCCAGTCTTTACACAGAGTACATTTTGAGATGGGGTGTGTAAATTGCACGTAGTCTGTTGTACTCTACGATGCAAGGAATATCAGTTTTGACTTTACTTGCATAGAAATTGACTAGAAATAGTCCTTCAAGTGTACGTAGGCATGACAGTGCTACGTAATTCATGCCTTCTTTAAAGACTGTGCTGCCAATATCAATCAATGCTTGATCTAGGGTTAGACATTGCAATTTATGAATAGTGACTGTGTATGCTAGAGACAGAGAAAACTGCTCTCTGTGTACATACATGTCTTTGAAAAGAAGGAATCGGGCTGTTGAGCGTGCTATCCTTTTCACTTCTGAACTTTAGTCAAACTGAATATTGACAACTGAATGCTGTTGTCATGTGGGTATGTCTGGAAGCCAACAACTGTACCAAGTGCTCCATTCACTAAACCTTGTTCGACGTCAAGGTTACCCTTTAGCATTACTCTACAGTTTAAATACAAATTTAAAATCTTCTCCAAACCAGCTGTGTTAGAGATAGAGTTCTCTAAGGTAGGTGGTTGTGCTGTGGCTTGTTGACACATAGGTACTGTCATACCATGCACTTCCAGTTTGTCTGTGGAGTAAATTTGCACTAGTGGTTACATTTCTTTTTTCAACATTGTTTCATTGAATTCTGCACAGCTTGCTAGGGTTGGCATTAATGACATACAGTTTACATATTTGTGTGCTCATTGTTCCATGACATCAGTAGGACATGTGTTATGCCTGTATATCTCATGGATATGTCTGCTATTTAAGATAGAATTGCTTCCTTAGAAAGCACAGCAATGTGAATTCTTTTCAAAATGTTGGCATAGGTGAGGCCTGCAGATTGATGCATGTTTTCAGTTAGTTCTCTGTATTGGAAATGTTTCTAGAGATTTACATTTCCTATGGTGCCAAGTATCTTACGGCACCCTTTGTGTCCTAAGGTTTTAAATAGAGGTTCACCTTTTACCGGTGTTAATTGAAGAAGATCTCTGAAAACAATAACGTGTTTTCCTCCAAAGAGTTCTCTGTAGACTGTTTTAAGGACCTCTTGCAATCTCAGGTGAATTAAAGTCAACTTTAGGTTGGAGACCATGCTCACTTCATCTATTAGGAGCGTTTTCATTTGTTTAAAAACTCTGTGAAGCTCCATAGCAGCTTCTGCTTAAAGTTTGTAGTAGTCTAATTTGTTTTGGTGCTCTACTTGGGGGAGAAGCAATCAGTGTAAAGTAACACCACCTATGTGGTAGGCAACTAAACCTGTGGGGGCAGTTACAACAGCTGAAAGCTTGTTGTTTGTCAATTGTTGGAGTAACCTGCTGATAAATGTTATCAAGAATGTTTTGCATGAACCAGCTTGACCACTTACATAAAGGAGTACAGGTTTATAGTTTTGACAGGTACAAGTGTTAGTTTCATGCTGCACACCATGTTCAATTTCTTTACTTCTAGGAAAATGCTATGATGCTCATTGTTCATTTGTGATTTCAGTAGAGCAAAGTTTTTTCAGATTGCTCATACTGACGCATGATGTTTTCAACTTCAGTCATGGCTAATTCTGCCTCATTTGTCCAAGTTGTTCTTGGCTTCCTGTAAGAGACAGTTGACTGCTCTCAGGAGTGTCTACATTTAGTTGTGCTTAAAGATCATCTGCTTGTTGGTGTTCATTGTCCAACATGTTTTTGTACTGTGTAATGTTTTTATCTGTTATAGTGCTTTCAGTTGCATTGAAAGCATCTTTATAGGAGATATGGTTTTGCAATAAATATTCTTCTTTTCTCCATGGTTTAGAATGTTGCAGTAGGGACATGTATTACAGTTCTCTATGTTGAGGAGTTTTTAACAATAGCTTCATATGATTCATCAGGTTTCATTTGGTAAGTTTAACCAGGCTTCCCTCGCACCTTTTGACTATTTATTTACCTTTTTTCTCATCTGGTTTAATATTATTTTTGTATGAGAAGTTTTGGGCTGTGTGGTATAGTCACATAGTTTCCAAAGCAGTACTCCTGTTTGGGTAGTATGTGTCCAATAAGTCCTGGCTGTTGGATCATTTTTGGCTATTGTTTCTGTGTCTTGGGACGATTTAAGAACTCTTTTTCTGGATGCAGCAGGACCAAGGCTTAGCCAAACTATGTTTTTAGATTAGCCATACAAGGCAGTGCCGGTTAAACTGCTTTGTAGCAGCCACATTCTTTATGGGAGAGCATATTTATGCCAAAGCTGTTCAATTTTTGTGACAGTGTTTTGTCAGATGATATGTCATCCCAGAGATCTTTCAGCTCTGTTTTCTCTGCTTTGGTTAAGCAGGCTGTCACATACCATGCAACTGCAGTGGAATTGTCTACAATGTACTGTACATCTATGTTTGCATTCCATAGGAGGGCAATGATTGCATTGTAATCATTAATGTACTTTGATGCTTCGGTTTCATTGGCAATTCTATTTTTAAACTGTGAAAGGTGGCTCTGAAAAGAGCCCTTTTGGGGGGGTTGTTGTTTTGTATTTTTGTGAGTGTTTTTATACACAACACACAAGGAAAGGAAGGGAAGGGAGGGTAGGGAAGGGATACCAACCATAGGGATAAGAAAGAGCAGGTGGAGAGAGGAAGATGTTGAGTGGGCCTCACTTCGGTAGGTGGCAGTTTTTCTCATGCTCCCGGACCGTAGCCTCGAAAGCACTTTGAAATTGCTCCCCCCTGCAGAGTACTGCATCGCAGTACATGCACAATACAGTGTTCCTTGATAGGTAAGGGTCTGCTGGAGTGTGTATGGCCAACAAGGCTGGTTCAGGGATCCGCTGTCCCACAGGAGTGTCCCTTGTGGTGGCAGGAGCAGATACAGAGGATGCTGCAGAGGAACTCAACCTACTGCCTTCATTAAAGGGGACGACCCTCCGAACTGCCACCTTGTGGTTCAACCTCAGATGTCGCTGCATGGAGTTGATACCGTAGCTGTACAAGTCATGTTTGCCACGACTGAGCACCATCTTGCACTCAGTGCAGCGCGCCTTGTTTGCATGAGCTCTGGGCACATCTCCAACAGTGGTAAAGGGCCTCCACACCCAACACTCATGCTGGCTGCTGGCAATGGGGACTTCCACCACATCATCCTCGTCCTCTTCTTGATCCCTCTCTACATCACCCCACCTGTAACCCTCCCCAGGCCCTTGGAAAGGTGGAAGTGGTGAAGGGGCTGGGGGTGGAGTAGCCATGGTTGATATTTGGAATAGTCCTCCAAAGGTAGCACAGCTCAAGTGTTCCAAGAAAATACAACCGGAAAGATATACCCATGATTTGGCCCTCAAAAAAGGTAAAGCACAATTAGTAAAGTATAAGAGAGAGGGGGAAAAACTAAATATCAAATTAAACCAAATCTCTCTAGAAGAGCAAAAAAAGAACTGCAAGCCCAATAGATTTAAACCATTTATCTGGTATGTCCATCAGCCAACTGCACCAACTGCAGGAAATCTAATCCATCATCAACACTCCTTTGATGAAGACACCTGGACACAGAAAAAGATCCTAAGGAGAGAATGCAGATGATTGAAGAAGAACATCACAAATTCAATAAAATTATGAGAAGAGCTACAAAGGCTCACAAGAGGGTATAAGCACTGGTCGTGAGCAAGTAGAGCTCTCTGACACCAACAGGATAATGACCAGATGCTTACATCCCTGTGTGCCAATAGTACATGAAATTTCTGGTCAATCATAAATAACCTAGATAAAAAACAAATGGCAACAGCACGTAATGCAACCTGGTCACAGAAAAGCGCTGGACAGATTACCTCACAAAGAACTTCAGGAATGCAACAGAGCCTAAGGAAGAAGAGAAAGATGCTACCCACTGGGAACTCAAATTTGACATAAGTTTAATAGAAGACCTCATCTTGAGCTCCTTATCCTCGAAGGCTGCAGGACCCAATGGACTAACCTACCAGGTTCTGAAAAACAATGTCAAAACATGGGCAAACCTCCTATATAATCTCTATAATGAAATAATAGAGACAAAAAGTTTTCTGTCGTCTTGGAAGCAAGCAATTGTAATACCATTCTACAAGGGGGGGCGATAGATCTCAACCAGAGAATTATAGACCAATTGCCCTCCTCGACATTGAAAGCAAAATATTCATGCGGATCCTCTTGATAGAACTAGAGAAGTGGGCAAAGACAAGAAATATCATCTCCAAATTCCAAACAGGTTTTAGGCGGGGCATGTCCACGTCATTAAATGGTCTTGTCGTGAGCCTTTTAGCAGAATATACTAAAAATCATGGAGACTAGATGAAGCAGGCCATCTGACAAACTCAATTAGGGTTGAACAAGGTGCAAGACAAGGTTGCTTGGGCGCACCATTCTTTTTCAACCTGTACCTGTCGTATGTGGGAGACTTCTTGCAATCATGGGTCATGGGGAGTCCAAAATTGAGCTCTACGAATGTCCATTGGCTCGCATATGCTGATGTTATTGTCCTGATCGATTGAACAGCAATAGGTTTACAACATCTGTTGAATGGACTAAGCAGATACGTAAAAATAAATGGCCTGCAAGTTAACCCAAGGAAATCTAAAGTCTTGGTGATGAAACATCCTAACAAGCACATACATTATGGAAAATGGCTCTTTGAAGGGGAAGCCATCACAAGAACAGATGAGCTGGTGTATCTGGGGTACATGGTATACTCCTCAGGCTCAACCAACAAAATAGAAATGGAAATAAGGCTGAAGGTGGAGAAAGCGGTACCCCAGATGAAAAAGGTCTTCTATGGCCTTTGTAAATTCTCAATTATGCCACTACTAAAGTTCTATGTCTCCAAAATAATCCCGGTCATACTGTATGGACTGGAGGTTCAACCGATATTATGGGATATAGACTGGTAAAAAGTGGAAAGCCAACTATGGAAGAGTCTTGGGCTTGCCTAATTGTATACCCATGGCACTTCTAAGATTCGAACTTGGCCTAAAATCATTGCGGCAACAAGTGGCCTGGAGACTTCTCTCACTATACAGATTAATAATAATCCCACAAAGAAATTTGCTATATGAGGACATAAAGCAACAACACCAGTCGGATAAGTCCGAGATTCTGAAACAGCTGGAAGAAAAAGGGATGAGAAGTCTGATAGAGGCAGACCTATCGGTGGAGACACTCAAAGAAAACCCCCAGAAAATAAAAAAAGAAACAGAAATAATGGATTGGATAAAATGAGGCTGGAAATGTGACTCGTAAAAACAAAGAACAGCTTCCCAATCATAGACAAAAAATTAGATGAAGTACCTAAATATCTACAAAAACACCCAGACAGTGAATCACGAAACGTCTTCCTTTGAGCACGGCTAAATTTAATACATACAGGCGAAATATTGAATGTGAGAGGGCAAGGTCAAAATGCCCCCTCCTTTTGCAATATTTGTGTAGATCCGAATAAACAAAATCTGCAGCATCTTCTTCAAGAATGTAAAGGACTTGGGACATAAGAGTAATGTACTTTTCGAAATTCATAAATAAAATGGAGTACCTGCTCTCAGAAATGTTTTGGAATCTCTTGACATCAGGTCACAATACTGCCTTAACAATCACAGTAGGTCAGGTGCTAAAAAAGATCGGCCTGACCTCTAAAGATACGTGGCAAACTGTGACCACCGCTCCAGAAGAAAATGAGGGGTAGCTGTGGGAGGGGCAAGAACATTCCCCCTGCAACCTGCACTAAGGGGCTATTGGAAAGACAAAAGGGGGTTGGAAAAAATACTAGATGCTGCATTTTGTGCCTGTTGATTAAGCGTTTTTAAAAAGGAAAACTGGAAAAAGAATTTTATTTTAAGTAATTGCTTCTTTTTGTAAAGGTCTAATTGATCAAAACAAATAAAACATTTTTTAAAAAAGTAGCACAGCACAGCATAAGCAGCAAAATCAATCTCAGGAAACCAGCAATTTGGAGCAATGCTCTCTCGTGGTATCCAAAAACAGAATGAGGAGCAGCTCTGGGGTGTGGCCTTTTATAGGGGTGCTGGGGAGTGCTCGCCCGGACAGTTGCGCGGTCTGCAGACACTTCAAAACCCAAGCTCGGCTCAAAAAGTTCCATGAAGTGTCCAGATGGTCAGCGGCATGGTCTGGGACCTCTGAAAGGGTGAAGTTTCACAGTGAAACACCTTGGATTGCTCAAAGAAGCACTTTTTGGGCATCCGTGGACCCGGACCCTGTCTGCGAATAAGGGCCTATGGTCAGCGTCGGTGCGGTCACATGGTGACATCACGGACGTTCGCAAATGGGATGGCTGTCCGTAGGACACCTATTGTGTGGGATGGGGTGTGCGCATGTTCATAGGTGTCCTACGGACAGGGTTGGGCTGGGCTCCCTGAACTAATTAAAAGTGCGACACACGTGCAGTGGACAGTTCCGAACAGGCACAGTGTTCATAGGACCCAGGAGGTGAGATGCGCATGTGCCCAGGTGTCCGCCAGACATGAGTGAACTCCCTGAACTAATCAAAGTACATCATCACTTTGCAGAAGTACCGGACAGGGGCGATGTTCGCAGGACCCAGGAGAAGAGATGCGCAATTTAGTTGCATACTTTCAAGAAAATGAGTTTGCAATTAATACAAAGAAATCTAAAATAATGGCAATAACATCAGGAGCAAAAAAGAAAGTCAACCAGTTTAAGTGGTCTGTAGCAGGCGAGACAATTGAGACAGTATCAACAATCCGATATTTAGGCATGCAGATGAACAGCTCGATCTGTGAATCAGTATGGGTAGCAGAATTGAAACATCGCATGTCCATATTGACAATACAAGGCCAAAAGCTGCATTTTGAATATGGCAAATTTACCCTCCAACCACTACGGACCTTCTATGTACAAAAAGTATTTCCCATAATAATGTATGGGGCGGAAGCTGGCTGGAACATTGACCATCGAATTTGGGCCATCTTGGAAGGCAAATTTTGGAAGAAAATATTGCGACTTCCAAGCAGTACCCCGATTGTTGCAATAAGATATGAACTGGGCCTGGAACCATTACATGGAACAATACAATGGAAATCAATTGCAGCGCTACGAAAGATGCAGCTATCAAAAATTGCTCCAGCGTACAAAATATTTGAATCAACGACTAAAAATCCACATGGAGGAATTATTTTGTCTTGGGCAAATAAAATCAGGAATATCTTGAAAATATCTGACATCTCATGGCAAATGGTAATAACAATGCCACAACTCGCAAAGAAAAAGTTAAGGCAATGGAACTGGATTTTAAACGAAGAACACCGTTTGTCAATGTCATCATCCCTGAACTTGGGTATGTCTTGTAATTGCCTAGACAAAATTCCAAGATATCTATCAAGATTTCCTTCCAGATGGCATCGGAACAAGTTTCTGAGGCTTTGTTTGAATGTATATAAAACCAAAGAAGTTTTGTGGAGAAGAAAAGATCCGAAGATCGTTGACAATCTCTGTCGATTCTGTACAATGGAAATAGAATCATTAAAACATCTAATCATGGAATGTCCCATAATAACCACTCAACGAATTTGCTTTTTGGGCAGATTTGTATCACCTAACATTAATTTGGATGAGTGGTGGTGGAGGGTGCTGACTGGAAACAATGTGATGTTAACTTGTGCAGTGATAGATTTATTGGAAAAACTGCTGGAGTAGGGAGATGCCCAGTAACATCTTGAAGCATACGGGTTACAGTATGGGTTGAACCCATATGTATGTGTGGACCTATGTGTGCCTTAATCATCCAATGAAGTGTATTGTGATGTGATTGTTCATGTTTTGTAATTAAAGTTTGTAAAAAACTAATTGTTACAATAAAAAAAAAAAAAAAAAAAAAAGAAGAGATGCGCATGCATTGCAGGTGTCCGCCGGACAGGCGTGGGCTCCCTGAACTAACTAAAGGTGGGTCACAACTTTGCGAACAGGAAGACAGGTGCGGTGTCCTACGGACACCTCCATTTTGTTTGCGGACAGCCCGGACAGGCTGGGTGTCCATAGGACACCTCCATTTTGATTAATTGCGGACATCCCGGACAGTTCTGCACTCCGCAGACTCCTAACGTGGCTTTTAAAAAAGAAAACACACACACACACAGCAACAAAATACACATAGCACTTTAATTACAAACATAAGTATACAAATTAGGAAAGAGAATGGATAGCAGAAATGGAGACATATACAGGGGAATTGGGGTTTTCTACAGGCTGGGCATCAGGGGAGAAAGGGATTGAGGTCTCATCGTAACATCTTTGCTTACAGGGAATTTGTGGGGATGTGGGCTGCGACAGGGGGAAGGTGTACAGGTGCAGCTGGGTCAGAGATATTTAATCTTGTCCATGACATGTCTTTGTACAAAATCTTTTAAATTGGCAAAAGTGTTCATTAATTGATCCATTTTTTCTTTCAAGCTCAGTAGGTTATTTTGTATACTATTACTTTGCTGTTCTATGTGCTCATGGACTTGTGGATGATCTACTGCTTCTGGTGCATTCCCTTTATTTTCTGTATGTACTGTTAAAGAAAGAAATACTTGTGAGGTACGTGTGAAGAAATGGGCATTCATTGTCTTACTTTTTAAACTGTACTGTGTACCAATAGTATCACTGTCTTCACTCATTTCATCCCGAGGAAAATTCTCTTCAAGCCATTCCAGGGTGCTTGCCATTTCTGTGTAAAAAAAGAGAAATTATTTGCACACTGAACAAACTGCGCAGTTATAGGAAACAATGTAGTGCACTTACTAGTTTGTAGTTTAGTTGTGCTGTCAGTACTTTGTCCTTGTCGTGCTGACATTTTCTTTTTAGTTTCTGTGTAAAGCAGCACTGAGGTAATACTGCTGGAAGCACAGTTTATTTTTGTTATTGGTGCATTCCATTATGTTGCATACACTATGCAAAAGCACTGTTGCTTTCTTAACTACAGAGTTTTTATACCTGCTTCATTTTCCTTTGTAATTTACTTATGTGCTGCTCTTTCAACACGTTGAGTGTCTTTTTTACACGCTACAACAATGTAATAGAACCCCAGAGCTTTTGGGCAGTGTGGATACTACCCTAGGACTGCGGACAGCCGCACAGTCCGCGAACCCGGAGGTTATCCGCATGGGGCCAGGGGGTTCACTATGTTGTATGGTACATCTATGCAAACTAAGGGTATCCTGGTAAAAACCTATGAAATTCAGAGAAAAATCTTTGTTAAAGGGACGTTATGGTTAAGTTGCGCTACTAAAAACCTATCAAATTCAGTGAAAAAACATTGTTAAAGGGACGTTATGGTTCAGTTGCCCTAAGAAAAACCTATCAAATTCAGTGCAGAAACTTTTTTAAAGTGACATTATCGTTACTTTGCACTAATAACAACCCATCCATATAATGGTTATTACAAGTAAAACCGAAAATCCCCAGAAATTCACCAGTTATGTTAAGATAAGCAACCATAACTTGCGCCACCACCGTGCACTGCTAAGACCCATGACATGAAAGATGACATCATAAATGTCATTGATAACATCACTGATGACATCACATGTGCATTTACTTTTCATGAGAAGTCTCTACAAGGGATTCTTATTATAAGGTTAACAAAAAAGTGCCAAGGGTCATTGGAATAAATATCATGACCTACATAGTGCATTAAGCAATGCATTGCTATGAATAGCATTATATTATGACATTATTTCCAGTATAGGGACCTACTCATGTAGAAACATAGGCATTGTGTGCAGCATACACGATGGAGGTGCAATATTCATAATCTTGCCATGTTGGATAGTGAAAGGATAAATGCTTTCAGATTACAGTTTTGCATACTGTGAAACATGTAATAAGTAGCTAATAAAGCCCCACTTACTACATAATTGTATTAATACAGACAAAACATAAAGAGACTACAACGCATAGAAATATGAGCATATACAGGGAAAGTGAAGTAAGCAAAAAAGCAGCAGTACTACCAGAAAGGGTTCATAACTTAACTGATTATTTTCATGCACAGAAATGATTGGTATTTTTCAAGCCTGCTTCTTCCCCTATGTTTATGTATCATATGATGTGACTGGACCCTAAGGAAATTACTGTAAGAACATATTTGAAGGGTAAGTCTACACATATACTACCTTTTGAATTTGTTGTTCCTGACTGCTACTGAAGAAAAACATGTGCCCTAGATATGTCAGTAAAGGAAAAAAAGGGAGCAGGCATCTGATGTCATCAGTGATGTCATCAATGACATTTGTGATGTCATCTTTCATGTCATGGGTGTTAGTCTTAGCAGTAGACAGTGGTGGCGCAAGTTATGGTTACTTATCTCACCATAACTGGCGAATTTCCAGGGGTTTTCGGTTTTACTTGTAATAACCATTATATGGATAGGTTGTTAATAGTGCAAAGTAACTATAATGTCCCTTTAACAACGTTTTTTCACTGAATATATATATGTATATTTTTTTATTATTTATTTGTATTTGGTTTATTTAAACCTTTACAAAACATTACATCAATAAAAGATCTTAAAACAAACAAGATAAAATCATTTCATCACATTTACACTTCTAATTACATCCTTGAACATTTCCTTCAGAACATACTTTGCAAACATTTTTTTTAATATCCAAACAAAAGTCCCCTTTCGGGAGTCTCGAACAATATAATATATCGCAGTCTAGTCGCGGACTCACTACGGACTACATTTCACACAAAAATAACCGACTATGTTGCAAGTTCGGCCTTCTTTGTAATTACGAGTACCAGCTTTCTAAGGACAGAATCTGTCGTCAAATGGTCAGAAATGGGCCTAGTTTAGTGTATCTTACAGACAATCATTAAAAAATCAACCACTTTACACTTCAGAGCAATATTGGTACCATGCATCATTTCAAACCACAAGCGCTCCCTGGAAACGTTTGCAGTATCGTACACAAATTCAGAAAAAAAAAACACATCTTTCGCTTAGCAACATGGGGCAAACTAATAACAAATGTCCCAATGTTTCCACCACTTCAGGCTGTTCACAGAATCTGCATGATTTCTTATTCTCAATGTTTAATTTTCTTATATGGCTAATTTCATTAGTATTTTAAACATTGAACCTGAATCGCATCACACTATTACGAAATTTCCTTGACGGATATTTTGTCAGATAAGATTCAAGAATAGGAAACCACTTCCACACAGAGACAACTTGATTATATAGTTTCAAATTCATGATCGCAGCGTTATTAGCTGCCCAATCAAATGCCTTTATCAATATTTTAATTTTAGCTGGTTTCTCTAATAGACACTGCTTTGAAGCTCCAACCTTTACCAAAGTTTTTTTCTACATCAGATTGTAAGTCAGTCATATATTTCACAGTATCACCTTCCCTTAATATGTTGTATATATATATCATGTGATCAAGCGGTCAGGGAAGCATGAAACGCGTTGTTTTGGGATTTACCCATGGCGTCCTGCCACTGTTTGTCAAGTGTATGCTGACTGTTTTTTTATGGTTTAAATAGACTCGTTAGGATTTTGGATACGAGTTCCTTGAATTCTATTTCTCTGGGTGGAGTTATGGAGATGCTGATTGCCTCGCACAGAGTGTGGTTTGTTTTCCTCTGTTTTTGTTGATATTGAGTTATATAGATTGATGTCATGGTATGTAATATGAGGTAAAAGGATGACCAGAGAGTGACAGGAGTAGACAGCAATGATGCAGAAATAAAGAGAAAAAGAGGAATAAGTGTAGAGGCCAAGTATAAGAGGGAGCCTAGGTTCCCTGTACATGATATAAAGGGGTCGTCAGGAGGAATAGTCGTTTTGTGTTGTTGTCATGGTGATCAGGACCGATGAGGGGTCCAGCTTTGTTATATATCCTTAGCCAGAGCTAAGGAGCATTCTAGTCTCATAGCAGGAACCGAGCACAACGAGAAGAGGAATACTGAGAAAGATAGCACTCAGCTAATTTTAACTTTTGATACTCAGGCACCAAAGATCAGGCGTATTTTAACCAATCATTGGAGAATCCTTATGGCGGATCAGGATCTCAGCAGGAACCTCCGGAGTAGCCCAGAGATAACCTTCAGAAGAAATCCATCTATAAGGGATGTCTTGGTTCAGAGCTACATGACTCAAGAAGAGGATAGCAACAAGACAAGTTGGTTATCCCATAACAAAAGAGAGGGCTTTTTTAAATGTACCGTTGTAACATTTGCAAATATACCAAAACCCGGGGCTCTTTTAAACATCCCATCACTGGCCAAATGGTTTAAATAGCGGGTAAAATCACATGTGAAACGGAATATGTCTATGTGCTGACCTGTGCATGTGACAATGTGACAAGTGGTACATAGGAAGCACCAAATGCAAACTGAAGACACGTAACCAACAACATGTACAGGCAATCATTAACAGTGACGCTAATTACCCGATGGCCAAACATTTTGCAGAATGCCACGACAAGAATATAGGAAGTTTTGGGCTCTTTGGCATTCACAAAATTGAGACAGGACCCAGAGGAGGCGACAAAGAAAAAATCCTGAGGCAGAAAGAGACTTGTATATTGTACTTTGAAAGCAAATTCCCAAATGGATACAACATAGACGAGGAACTCTACACATTTTTAGGCCAGTGATTGATAGTTGACTAATTCTTTCTTCTTGTTTCTTCTTCCTTTGTTCCTTCTTTCTTCTTCTTCTTTTTCCTCTTTTTCTATTTCCCTGCTCCCCTGTTTCTCCTCTTTTCGCAGGTTTCAGATAATATTCATAACAAGACAGGAGAATTAATTTTGACCTGTGAATGTCTAGTCCGAAAATATTGCAAGATGCTCATTTCTTAACCATGCAATACGATTCAGAGGAGGATAGTAATCAATCTCCTTTTAAACATTGATTTTAATACTGGTTTTAACTTGTTCATATGCACATTGTTTATTCACCAAGTGGTTGTCTTTCTAGTTATATGTGTACGCATGTGTGACATTTGATTCTGTTTTTGAATCAAAGTTTGATTTTGAATATGCGGTGCAGAGCATCCGAAGATAGTTGCCGAGTTAGGATGTTTAGGAGACGATATGGCAGGCACCATGATCAAGAGAGGAATGTTTTTGTCCGATGAATTGTGCACTTTGCACTTTATAGTGATCAATGCACTTTATTATAATTCTTCTGCACTATGCACCTTACAGTGACTGATGCACTTTAAGGCGATTGATGCATTTTACCATGTTTTCTGCACCACGCACTTTATAGTGATCTTTGCACTTTATTGTCTGATTCCATATTCAGCAGTACATTGTGTGCGGGGTTTTAGGCTTGACAATGTAAATGTATGCCCAGACGGCATACAAAGTGTGTGTTTTCAGCTGTGCAGCTATCATATTGGCACTTAGCTAATAGGCAGTGAATTTGGGATACTCTTGCTAATAAGCATAAATTAGGTCTCGAGTCAACATTCATGCTGGAAGAATCATATGAAGCTCACTGTTGATGTTAGCATACATAATGCACTTCAGGTCGATTGACGCATTTGACGATGTGACCTGTTATGTAATTGCTATGCATGTGCAGGACCCTTTCCATCGAACAATGGTTAAATTCTGGTTCACTAGAATCACAAAAAGGTCTGACGAAGCATTTAAGCTATTACATCTTGTACCCGGAAAGGTAAAACGACTAACTCCTTTTCACGACTTGTACACTATGCCAGAAAGAGTTGTGTTTGAAAAACAATGGAGAGTTGTTCATTGTTTGTTTTATGTGACTGTCATTTAAGCAAAACATTATGTTTAAAATGTATGCAATACATTTAAGTATATATTCGGCATCGAGGGGCTCCATTGACACATGCTCACAATTTGCAGCAAGTCGTGGCGGAAAAATAGTGTAATAAACACACATGGTAAAATTTAACTATATCCCTAACAAGGATAATTGACAGGGACTGTTACAGTCAGAACAGACGGTATTGCCACTTTCATGCACAATCACCATCTCTGTTGCACTAATAGGCAAAGATGTCCGCCATGGGTTTGCTGTAAAAGGAGTGTGTTCACCAATGGAGCCCCTCTTTTATTTCGGCGGAAACGGTCGCCATTTGCTCTAAACCATGTTTAAAACTCACTGGTTTTATGGGAACTCGTTTTTGTGATCCAGCGGCGAGGTAGAGCCATGAAACGCGCTAACGTGTCCAATGCGCACCTGCATTATGCACTTTGGGAGTGCCACATTTTTTATGGTTTTTTAACTTTTGTGCCATTTTGCAAGGCACCAATAAAGACTGTTATTTTAGGAACAAGAAATTTTGCTACTTTGGGGATGTGAAGAGTGCTACTCACCCTGCCTGATGTTCATCAGTGCCCAGAAGATATATATATATATATATATATATATATATATATATATATATATATATATATATATATATATATATATTAATTACACGGCCACGGTACATGGGCCACTTGCAAAGTTTGGGGATGTTTGGTCCAGGGGGGAAAAGTTATAGGGGGGGTTCCAAAACACATTTTTTTCCCATACACTGAATGGGGGAAAAAATGTGCGCACGGCTACAGGTCAAACCGCTGGACGTATTTTCACGAAATTTGCGGCAGGCATAGGGGCTTGGTCCAGAAAGCGTGCTTTTGTAAATTTGGTGACAATCCGTGCAGTATTTTTCTTTAAAACGACCAAAAAGTATGTCTAAAAAAATTACTGATATCTATGTCCGCTCCGCGGTCACACTTCCCTGTTCGCTCCGCGGACAAGATAACGATTGGCTAATGGGCTCGCGTCATGACCACGGACATGCGATGTCGCTGCCGATTGGCTGCTGCGAGACGTGTTCTGCATCAGATTGTTTGGCTGCACCCGACATCTTGGATCCGCCGATAGCAGAGCAACAACCAGCGTACACATGCTATATTTATAAAACTCTTTTGCTGTGTCACAGAGCGTTGGGACAGGTTCAGACAGTAAGACATGGTTGATCAATGCATTTGTTGTGGGGGTCGGTCTTCATGATGCATTTTCTATGGCCATCTTGTATGCACAGAAAATGAGGGGTGTAATAACGGTAGCATTTCAGTTCATGCAGTGCACAGGAAACTTGTTACTGTTGTAAGGAGACGCGTAGTGGTAGCGAACATTGAAATTGACAACATGCCATAATTGCAATACTTTTTTCTATGGGTATTATTATATTCATTTGTATGCTGCCATGGATGTAACATGCTACAGTGGTTGTGGCCAGGGCCTAGAGTCTTGGATGCATGGCTGTCGGCCGAAGGCCGAAGGCCTTACTTCCAAGACTGTAGGCCCTGGCCACAACCACTGCAGCATGTCACACCCATGGATACACCCGTAGTATTGCGTATCGATTGCTAAGTTGTGGGGAGTGTGTGCAGTCTTGGGTGCATGGCCAAAGGCCATGCACCCAACAACAAAGTTGTAAGTACTGGACGTGCAAGCCACAGCACACCCATCCCATGTAATATCTATGGACATACAGCTAGGAGAGAAGGCTCTGGCCAGAAGCAGTGAAGGATACCACACTTACAGAAAAAACCCCACTACCACCCATCACTCAGATGGTTGTGGGGAGACCCTGCACTCTTGGGTGCATGACCAAAGGCCATGCACCCAATAACAATGTTAGAACCTCTCATGATGTATTTTCTATGGCCACCTTGTATGCACAGAAAATGAGGGGTCCAATAAGGGCAGTAGTTCAGTCCATGCAGTGCACAGGAAACTTGTTACTGTTGTAAGGAGACGCGTAGTGGTAGCGAACATTGAAATTGGCAACATGCCATAATTGCAATACTTTTTCCTATGGGTATTATTATATTCATTAGTATGTCGCCATGGGTCTGACATGCTACAGTGGTTGTGGCCAGGGCCTAGAGTCTTGGATGCATGGCTGTCGGCTGAAGGCTGAAGGCCTTACTTCCAAGACTGTAGGCCCTACCCACAACCACTGCAGCATGTCACACCATGAATACACCCATAGTATTGCGTATCGATTGCTAAGTTGTGGGGAGTGTGTGCAGTCTTGGGTGCATGGCCAAAGGCCATGCACCCAACAACAAAGTTGTAAGTACTGGACGTGCAAGCCACAGCACACCCATCCCATGTAATATCTATGGACATTCAGCTAGGAGTGAAGGCTCTGGCCAGAAGCAGTGAAGGATACCACACTTATAGAAAAAAAAACACTACCACATATCACTCAGGTGGTTGTGGGGAGACCCTGCACTCTTGGGTGCATGACCGAAGGCCATGCACCCAATAACAAAGTTAGAACCTCTTCATAATGTATTTTTTAATGGATGCCTTGTACGCACAGAAAATGCGGGGTCCAATAAGGGCAGTATTTCAGTCCGTGCAGTGCACAGGCAACTTGTAACTGTTGTAAGGACATGCGTGGTATTACAGAACATTGAAATTACCAACATGCCGTACTTTTTCCTATGGGTATTGTATTCATTAGTATGCCGCCATGGGTTTCACATGCTACGGTGGTTGTGTCCAGGGCCTAGAGTCTTGGATGCATGGCCGTTGGCTGAAGGCAGAAGGCCTTACTTCCAACGCTCTAGGCCCTGGCCACACACACCGTAGCATGTCACACCCATGGGGATACACCCATAGTAATGCGTATCGATTGCCTGGTTGTGGGGAGTGTGTGCAGTCTTTGGTGCATGACCGAAGGCAATGCACCGAACAACAAAGCTATAACTTCTTCACTTACAAGCCCACATGGTTTTTATCTAGTGCAGTGGTTTTGGCCAAGATGTGCACTTTTGGGTGCATGGTTGCAGGCTGTATGCCATACACCCAAGCATGCACCCAAAAGGAAACTTGTAAGCACTGCAGTTATAAGCCACTTGAAATGTATGGACATACACCTAAGATTTTAGGCCCTGCCCGCAAACAGTGAAGCATTTCAAAGCTACAGAGACACCCCTAGTATTCAACATCAGTCCGGTGGCTGTGGGGAGGGTGTGCAGTCATGAGTGCATGGCCGCAGGCTATGCACCTACCAGAACAGTTGTATGTAGTGTACTTACAAGGCACAATGGGTGTGATATGGTGTGTTAGTGCATTACTCAGGCGGCTGTGGGGAGGGTCTACAATCATGGGTATGTAGTGTACTTATATGCCGCGAAGGGTGTCATATGGTATGGTAGTAGTGGCCACGATGCAGAGTATTTGAACAAAGTAATAAGAACTGCAGTTGTAAGCAACTGTGCATTTTATATACTGTTCACCCATACATTGATAATTCTATGGCCTCAAATTCACGTCTGTAGCCTGTGGCTACAAACTACTGCAACATATCACAGCTATTGGTACACTTGTATTATGCAACATCATTAAGATGGTTGTGGGGAGGCCGTAGCATTTTGGGAGCATGGCCAAAGGCCATGCCCCCAAAACCAATTTTGTATATAGTGAAATGAGAAGGCACAATGGATCCGATATGCTGTGGTGTTTCTGGCCAGGACCCAGAGTCTTGACTGCATGCCCAAAGGTCATGCACCCAAGACTGAAGTCATAAGCAGTGGAGTTATAAGTGAATATGGGAGAGGTGTAATCCACTAGTTGTGTGCACGCCCTAATGTCTTGGCTGCATGGCTGCAGACGATGGTCCCAACAGTAAATTTATAAGTAGCTACTTCACAAGGACCATGATTTCGATATGTGCAAGTAAATATTGTTAACAATTGGTGGCAATTGAAATAGAATATTAATTGCTACATTTGCATAGCAACTTACCCCACTTTCATTTGCACATTTGAATGGAGCAGCTAGTTCTGTATCTGAGTGCATTTTTTGGATTTTCTGTTCCTTCTTTGCCGACGGCCCTGGTTTACATTCCCTAATAGGTTTTTCTTTGTTTGTGGTAATTGCTGAAACTTTAGCTTCTTTTCTTTCCTTTGAGGAATTTTCTGTTGGATTCTGTTGCATTTCTGTTTCATTTAGTTTCTTTTACCACCTTTTACTTTATCTGGAACAGGATTTTGTTTCAGATGAGGGGTGTGCAGTGAACACAGTCTATTGTATTCTAGAATGCAAGGAATATCAGCTTTCACTTTACTTGCATCAAAGTTCATTAGCAATAGACCGTCAAGTGTACGTAAGCGTGATAATGCTACGTAGCTCATGCCTTCGTTAAAGACTGTGTTTCCTATATCTATCAATGCTTTGTCTAGGGTAAGACCTTGGGATTTATGAATGGTAACTGCATATGCAAGAATTAGAGAAAATTGCTCTCTACGTACATACATGTCTTTGAAGAGAAGGAATCGAGCAATTGAGCGCCCTATCCTTTTCACTTCTGAAACTTTATCAAAGCAAATATTGACAAACTGAATGTTGCTGTCACGTGGGTATGATTGAAATCCAACAACTGTACCCAGTGCTCCATTAACTAGCCCTTGCTCGACGTCAAGGTTACATTTAAGCATTACTCTACAATTTAAGGATAATTTTAATATTTTTTCCATGCAGCTGTGTTGGAGATTGAATTTTCTAAACCATTTAGTCTTGTTGTGGCTTGTTCACACATGGGTAAAGTCATACCATGTACATCTAGTTTGTCTGTGGTGCTAATTTCCATTATTGGTTGCATTTATTTATTTAACATTGTTTCATTGAATTTGAAACAGCTTGCAAGAGTTGGCATTAAGGCCATTCAATTGACATTTTTGTGCCCTATTTGTTCCATAACATCAGTTGCACATGCATTATCGCCATAAAGTGCATGAATGTGCTGGTTTTCCAATACAACTTGTGCTTCTTGGGATAGTACACCAACTCTAATACTTTTTAAGATGTTGGCATAAGTGAGATCTGCAGATTGCTGCATGTTCTCAGTTAATTCTCTGTATTAGAAATGTTGCCAAAGGTTGACATTACCTATGCTACCAACAGTTCTCCAGCAGAGTTTGTGGCCTAAGGTTTTAAAAATAGGTTCACCTTTCACTGGTGTCAATTGTAGAAGATCTCCGAAAACGATAATGTGTTTCCCTGCAAAGACTTATTCGTTGTTACTTTTAAGTACTTCTTGCAATCTGAGGTGAATCAAAGCCAACATTAGGTTGGAGACCCTGCTCACTTCATCTATTAGTAGCATTTTCATTTGTTTTAATATTCTGCATAATTCCATTGCAGCTTCTGCAGAAAGTTGTAATAGTCTAATTTATTTTGATGCTCTACTGGAAGCAGTAGTAATCGGTGTAAAGTGGCACCGCTTATGTTGTAGGCAGCTATTGCTGAGTTTCTTTTGTAGTTTGGTACTTAGTTTTGTTAGTGCTTTCATCCTATTTAACACTAATATAAATAACTTCATTTTCAGAAGGATTGCTCTTTCCACGAAAACTTGTAGGATTAACTTTCTACGGTAGGTTTTAAGGGGTGAGGATGATTTCGGTCCTCTTCTTAGTAGATTCTGAAGGACTCTGTGACGAAACATTTTTGATAAAATACTTTTTTTACTATGGGTTCTTGTTACACTATCAGGATTAGTAGGAGCATTGTTAGCTGTACTGGTAGCCGATGTTTTGCCAACATTTTTGTGTTTTGTGACACATTTTGATGGAGGACGTAAAGTTTCGGTAGTTGAAGCTTCTTTTGTTTTGCTAACCGACTGCATTAGCTGGTTTCGTCCAACATTCTCTACAAACTGTACAACAGATGGATGCTTAGATTGCGCACATTTATTTTTATTTGCTCTACTTCTGCGTTCCTTTCTACGGAGTTGCTTTTTGGTAGGCATTCTTTGGCGTCTGTTGAAAAAAAGAAGGCATACTACACTGCTAAAGGCATACTTTGGTCTGTTGTATAATGTATGTGTGCTGTGTGCCTGCGTGCATGAGTGTGATAGGGAAGCTCTTTGTTATGGTGTGTGAATGTGCATTGGACTCTTGCAATGATCTGGTAAGGTTATTTTACTGTTTGTATACTACTACAATGTGCTTCAGATGAGAGCACAAAGTGGACTAGTGGTGACGAGAAGCATTATTAATAAACAAAATGCCATAAACTTGCAACAGCAACTACTTTTGTAACTCTAACCTTCTAAGGATTACGTACGTTATTTGTGAGCCATTCTGCCTGTTATTCTTTGTTCAATAAATGTATATTTGTAGGTAGAATGGTTCAGAAATCATTGTTTGCTTTGGTGCCCAAATTAAACAATTAACCCATGCAGCCTCTTTGAGGAGTAGTTACAATATAAAGGTAGTACTGTACTTACTTTTTTTTGCAAAATGACCAGGTTCCTTCAGATATGTCGTCTGCAGTGTAGATGCTGTTGATTCTCAGGAGAGTAGTCTTCACTGCGATTTAAAAAAAACAAAATGAATTACTTTGTGTGTTTACAGCAGTGCTGATACTGCACACATTAATTGTGCATCGTTCGTCAGAGCATTTTCCTTTCATATTAGAACCCAGTGCATGTGCGCATTTCACTTCACTCTGTGCAGGTTTTGCATGGTATTTGCAATATGTTACTTGCAAGTCCTTCAGAATTGCTAACATTTTTAAGGTTATGAAAATGCCTTGTTTTTTACAAGGTGTACTATCAATAGGAGAGACGTTTGTAAGCGATAGGGCATAGTAGTAGATGGGAAAAAAATGTCTACTTGCAATTTAAAAGCACGATGCTGAAAAATCGGGAGACCCTCAGAGGGAGATGTCACCACAGCAATCGGGAGCGCTTACTTTTGTCATACGATTACATTGCAAGTAGCATTACTGTAGGCCGTACACAGTATACAATTCTGGAAAATCGAGTTTCGTCCTAAATAGGCATCCTTGCAACGTTTGTATAGGTTATGCGCAAGACAGTAAGAAGTTGTGCGGTTTGTCAATGATAAATCGGAGATCTTGCACTTAAAAGGGGGAGCGTTGGTATGTATTGCCTATGCACATTTAGCAGCATTAATTTGTTTTAAATTAAATCATAAAGGTCGCACATGTTCTCCAATTGAAATATAAATACCTGTACTCTATACTCATGCATGTGCGCATGCATGGAGCTGTACGTAGAAATTCTTGCACAGTAGCTTCTGAAGTAGCTTCTGAAGTAGGTACTTTGCAATGATATGCGACTTCCATTCAGAATTATCGACAGCAATTTTGAAGTGCGCAATGTTGATGACGGAGTTACATTTAGCGATTTTCAATGTGATTGGTGGATGGTTGTGTGACTGCTTAGTTGTGTCCAATGAGGGACTTGATTTGCTTCCGCTGTGGAAAGGGTTAAAGGACTGGGTAAGAGTTGCGTGCTGTACGTAGGCAACGCTTGTCCGTGGGTAGGGCGTGTCACATACAGGTTTCTACAGCAAATCCTGCATGGAAAGGGGACTGTAGGCATCAGCCAATCAGATGTTCACATTACTCTTTTGTGTCGAAAGACGGTGCGTACACTGAAGATGGCAGAGGTGGAGAGGGTCTGGGTTTTGGTGCTTGGAGAAATTTTTGTCCATGGCTTACAACATTATGCAGAGAGTAGGCATGTGGCACACCATTTCGATGTGAGAGCAGTGGAGGTGGTGTGGAACATTGAGACTGATGCCATTGTTGCGGCAATTCTGCAAGTTTGCAGACACATACGTACGATGACCTCTCCTCATGTGGTAATTTTGCACTACGGTGCTTGCCATTTGGGCTACGTGACTGCACGTACTTTGTTGGCAGATTTCGGACAGTTGGTTGAAGCACTCATGAACATCTTTCCAACTGCAAAAGTAACTTTTTCTGGTTTACTCCCTAGAGTACAATGGGACAACAATAATTTTTTCTGTCCAGATCAAAGTATTGGGAGGTGTATCATTAATCGCGGCATGCGTGCATTGATGTTACGCGCTGGTATGTTTTTCTGCAGCCACGAAAACATTGTTCCAAGTAATGCAGATTATTTTGAAGCAGATGGTGTTGCGCTATCTTCTTTGGGAAATGCAATGTTCTTTTGGAACATAAGGCTTGCTTTAGAGAATGTTCTGTAATGGTTGTAGGAGTAAAGTAAGGACAAAAAATACAAAAAAATGAACAAAATAACAGATGTCTGTAAGGTATCTGCCCAAAAATTTAAAAAACTGCTCTTTTCAGAGCCCACCTTAAAGGGGAAAAAGGGTAATAATACTTTAATGTACCGTCATCACGCTCTGACCCTATACATGTCCGGGGACATGGCGGTAGTTTGCAGCCAGCACATATCACCAATGGAAATTCTGGGGTGGAGACGCATGCAAATGAAAATGAGCGGACAAAGGGATTGGTCAATAAAGTTCAGTGGGTGTGTTCTCAACGGCGAGATTTAGTAAGACCGTCTTCTCCCTTACAGGAGACCACACAGCCATGGCTTTGCGTGCTCGCAAACAAATTATCTGGATTTTGGGAGACTCATGGATACATTGGTTGAAGGTGCATGCAGAAAGCTGCAGTTTATCTGCAGATCTCGGGTTTCCTCATGTGGAAGTGCACTGGCATGGCGTGCGTGGCATGAGGTGGCTGGACTTGGTACCTCTCTTTGTTACTTTACTGACAGAGCGTCCTCCAGATATACTTATCATTCATTGCGGAGGAAACAGTTTAGGCCACGTCTCTGGAATTTCTTTGCAATTTGCAATCAAGGAAGGACTTGCGAAGCTCATGGACATGTTTCCAAATTGTCAAATAATTTTTTTGCGTATTGCACAAAGACAAATATGGCTGCGTTCTTCCGCTTTTGGTCCACAAATAGAGAAAGCGAGATGCAATGTGAATAAGGCTGTTGTCCCTTTTTAAGAGATGTTGTCATGTCCTCATTCCACAATGAAAACATTTTGTTTCACAGCTCTTTCATTTTCCGCAGAGATGGAGTCCATCTCACATATGCTGGCAATCAGATTTTTCTTCGCAATGTACAAATTGCATTGCAACCTCTTTTGGATTCACAATAACCTATGTGACAATCCGTTTTCTCCAATCCACAGTTTTTTACCCACACAACACACCACCGAAAGGCTCTTTTCAGAGCCACCACTTACTCCCAGCGTACACTTCATTGTGTTTGCTCCCCTTGCACCCTCCTTTTTTTTCCCCTACGACTGTCCACAAACTTTTCCACAACTTTGCGGTGGTCTACAATGGTCACTTCATAGTTCTATTGTTAAACTGAGAAAGGCGGCTCTGAAAAGAGCCTTTTCTGTAATTTTTGTTGTTTTCACATTTATTGGTTCTCAGCACACGACACAATAGGAGAGGAGGCCAAAGGAGGGTAAGGAAGGGACACCAGCCACGGGGATAAGAAAGGGCAAGTGGACAGAGAAAGATATAGGGTGAGCTTCACTTAGGTAAGGAGCAGATCTTCTGGTGCTCCATGACCGTAGCCTCAAAAGCACCTAAAAATCTCTCCCCCCTGCAGAGTACTACGTCACAATACATACACACTATTGTCACCTTTGAAAGGTAAGGGTCAACAGTATTGTGAATGGCTTGTGAGGCAGCTGGATGGAGGTGCTCCCCCACAGGAGTGTCTCTTGTGGTGGGAGGATCGGACTCTGTGGATGCTGTGGAGGAACTCAATCGACTACGCTCTTCACATGGCACCCCCTTGCGAATGTCCGCAGTGTGGAACGAAGTGAGGTGTCGCTTCATGGTTGTCGTACCAAAGCTGTACGCACCAGGTCTCCCTCTACTCAGCACCACCTCCCACTGGTTATACCTCACCAGGTTCGCACGTGCTTTTGGTACGTTCCCATAAACGGAAAACAACTGTCACACCCACGACTCCCGGCGAGTGCTCCTAGTACGGAGTTCCTCCACTTCATTCTCTTTCTCCTCTTCTTCCTCGCTCTCTACATCCTCACCCGTATATCTCTCTGCAGGCCCTTGGGGAGGTGGTGGTGGTGGCGGGTTTGGGGGTGGTGCAGAGGCTAATGAACCAACAGCAGCCATGGAAGCCATGCCGATTACTTTCCTTTTGGTCACTACAGCAGTAAAGGCAATACACCTCAATCTGCTATCGCTAGAAGGACAATGAAAATGCGCTCGGGGCGGTGGCCATTTATAGGGGTGGAAGGGTGTGTCTCGCGACCGTCTTCATCCCTGCAAAGAAGTACAAAAATGTTACACAAGTCCTCAGGTAAGCTACTGTCTGGGATATGTGAAATGATATTTTTACACTCTATAACATTTTGCCTTGTGTCTACACGTTCTTTTGTACTGCTCCGGAAGTACACAAACTGCGCAAATTAGTCCACATGCTCAGCGTGGGTGCGGTCACATGATGATGTCCTGAACACATCCGCAACAGAAATGGGAGTCCGTTGGACAGCAAATGCAGAGTAACAAACGTGCGCATGCGCGCAAGTGACCTACGGACAGTGTTCGGTTCTCAAACTAATTCAAAGTGCGACACAAGTCAGGCGGACAGTTAGGGACAGGCGCAATGTTCGCTATACTTACAGTTGTATTGCGCATGTGCATACATGATATGCTCACTCTACGGACAGTTCCAGTATCCTTAGGACAACTCCATTTTGTTTGACAACGAACTTGCTGGCCACCGCGCCTGTTCTACGGATGCCACCATTTTGGCTGCGGACGATATTACGGACAGGTATACTGTCCTTAACACACTCCCATTTTGCTCATTTACAACCATCCCAGACACCTGGTGTGTTCTACGAACATGTTTAATCTCGTTTGTAAGCGGCACGGCGAGGTACAATGTCCTTAGGACGCCCCTTTTTGTTTATGTTCACACAACTTGAACAGATGTTGCCATCAAACATCAACTCCATCTTACTTGACATTAGTAAGGGTAGGTGCACAGCCTTTACAACACCCACATTCCATTCCTTGCGGAGAGGTCGAACAGGCGCGATGTTCGCGAACATTTTAAGTCTTTAAAAAAAAAAATCCACGAAACTTTGTAACTGCAACTACTTTACAAAAACATTCCAAACACACACGCACACACTTCAATCCAAAGAAATGGCGGGGGAAGCAGATACTGACACAAATATAGAGGAATTAGGATTCAACACAGGCTGGTTATGAGGAGAAGATTTCTGAGGGGATGAAGGGATGGATATTTAGTCAAAACGTCTATTTTCTTCTTGAAGGTTTGGGGATGGTTCACTAGGGAATGGAGAAGCGGGGCAGGTACCGGTTGGACAATGGTAACATACTTTTCCTCTCACACAGACCTCCACAAACTCCCTTAAACTTTTAAAATTGTCATTCAGTACATCCATTGTCTGCTCAATCCTTTTCATCCTGTCTTCTTCTGTCTCGTTTGTTGGCCTTTCTCCTTTTCTTTCCTGGTCTGTACAAAATAAATATACATATATTAAATACCTATAAAATATTGATCAGTATTTTGCCTACGCAGAGCAGTGTGTACCATTATTGTCACTGTCTTCAGACATTTCCTCATGCAGACAATTCTCCTCCAGCCACTCCAAAGTACTAGCCATTTCTGTGTCAAAACAACAGAAAGAAATTATTATTTCTGCACCACATACTAAAAAAATTACACACACATACAAAAGAATGACCTTCACTCACTATTTTGATGTAATTTCCCTTCATCCTACGGCATCCGTCCACTGTCGGTCCAGGCTGCAAAGTTTCTGTGAAGTGCTTACGATGGAGGCATCCTTTTTTATTTATGGTACAATCCATTTCATTCTAAATGGTTATTAAATGTGTCGTTTTCATTTCACACCTTCAGGTTTCCATATTTACTTACTACTAATGGGGGTCATTTAGAGGTTGGAGGTAAGGGAAAAACAATGCCGGTAAAGGATTACCGTCATCGATGACCGCTACGGGCTATTCCGACCAACCAGACCGCTATTTACGGCACCGTAAAGTACAATGCCGTAATTATCGGTCTTGGGTCACGCGCGCGCCCCACCATGCCGAAATTAGCGGCATGGCGTAAAACCGGAGCTGATCACAAGTAAGGAGCACACGTAAATTACGGCCTCCTCAAGCCCGTAAAGTATCTTACCGGCATGGAGTACATACAGGCATCTCAGAAGGAGTAAAGAACCCTGAGCAGTGGGTTCCAGAGCCACAGGTGCACACAATCAGCACAGGTGGAGGCAATGGAGTCTGCCACAGCAGAAAAGGAACTCAGCCACACACCACACCCCCTCCCACACCAAGATGACACCAATAGAACCAGCAAGGGCACAACCACAAAAACTCCACCAACAATACTAGGCCCCCCCCATTGAGGAAACAAAGTGGGAGAAGGAGGGGGAGACAGGCCCTGCATGCAGCACCAGTGCAGTCTCCGTCACCACCCCAGCAGCCCCCATACCCACGCAGCATGTCCGGTCACTCAAGGAAACCCCTGAACAGATAGACACCCCTGACCACCTTGCCTGTGACACCGTCACCACCATAATTTGCCCGAGACATACTGAGATAAGCGAGCAGCATACAAATACACACTGCTACTATCCTGGCACAAGAGACGGTGTAGCCTGTGCCCCACACCCATGCCACAGGCACCTACCAGGACACAGTGGTGCCCATGCATGGCATGTCACAACCGTCCATTACACAGACACCAAAAAAATGCAGTATCACCTCCCCAAGCACACAAGGGTCCACCAATACCCAACATGGACCACCCAGGAGACACACAACAGTAAAGTCGGCCCCCATGCATCTGCAGGCATGCCAAATAACATTGGTGCCCCTGACAGCACCCACGTGTCGTAGGTGGACCAGCATGGCATGCAGGTGGCGGATAGCAACTGCAAACAATACCACTCCCCCTACGTGCAGACGGAATGCAATGCAACCAAGAACACCACACATGGGTGGGCGCGACATCAAAGAACAAATCATGACTCAATGGCCCAGCTGATTACCACGCTACCGTGCCACATGGGGCGACATGCAGGATGACATGCCCGGCTGCCTGGTGAGTTGTCTGACTGTGTCATGCCAGTGCATTGGTGGCATGAGGTGGGTGACTGCATGAACCAACTGGGCGGAAATGATGAAGCCATTGTACGATATTCACCCCACCAACCAACCCGCCACAGAACCAGTGCAACGGCACATAAGTACAGAGTCCCACATCGATGTAGTAAGGCACTCACAATACACTACATTTCCACCATCTGACAAGGCCAAATCCCACTACACATGCACCAACCACTGGCAGCCACCACAACCGTATGCGCATATAGGTCGACACACTGCATATGCACAATGTGGCTGCCCCCAGCATGGCACCACATGGGAGACACATCCCTGGGAGTGGATTGAACTGAGGGCAGCAGGGATACCCCACCATGTCATGGCACACCCATAGGAGTGTTGGAATTCACCATAGTATGGATCAGAGCAGGATGATGACCATGAGCCACTGACTACATCCATCACACCCAAATACGAATCCACACAGTACACAGCACCACATGGTTCGAACATCAGGACTGCTGCATGCATCAACAAAGCCTGTACCACGAGATGACAATGCCATTCATTGTACGTGGACCATCTTGTAGACACACCCCCCCACAGCATTCCATTGAATTGGACACATATTGGGTCCATGAATGGGCGAATTGCATCCATGGACATGTGCGTGTGGCCATCAGTGAAACCCTGCCATGTCAGCCAAGTTCAGTTCTCCACCATGACAGTTCAAACACTCACCTCAATTGGCTAGACATGCAGGGGTTGGTGGCTGTCCCTTGACACCATGGTACATGACCCCTGTCAGTAACCCACAGAACAGGCCCAGGGTACACCGAATCACTGGCCATACCCAGGCATGCGTGTAGATGAGGCGGCCACCTGGCTTGCGTAAGGCACATATGAGTTGGCGAAGCTGGACTGGTGTAATGGGCCATACAAAGAGCGGACAAGATGTCCAGAACACAAGTCAGCAGAGGGTGGCATGACATGGGCACGCAGGGCACTGGATGTGTGTATACTTGTACACCATGCACTGTCAGTCGTCATCATGCACATGCTCAATGATGAATGTCCACAACTGTTCAACTTTGCAACACCAATAGTGTATTGTGAAGAAGGAAATATTGTGAACATTAACTGCAGCCCCCCCTGCCCCCCAACAGCACAACAAACCATCACCCCCTCCCCCCCAACTGCACAACAAACCATCACCCCCCTGCCCCCCAACTGCACAACAAACCATCACCCCCATCCCCCTCCCCCCAACTCCACAGCACTGGTCCCATGTAGGACTTAAAGGCCACATGTGGCAGCAATGACTATTGTTCCTTCCTCCCCTGGCCCGGGGGGGCATGTTCCTGCGCCGCATTGAACGCTGAGTGCATCTTGCTGGGCTGCCTTGTGTGGCCTCACTGGATGTGGCCGTGTCCGCCTGCTCTGGCTGGGTGTTCGAATGGCCTGCCTCAAGGGCATTGGCTATGCGGTCAAGGATGTGGCACAGACGGGTTGTGCTGTCAGTTAGAGTGTCGGTGCAATCGGTGAGTGTCTGCCGCATTTCCCTCAGTCCTGAGGGCTGCACCGGTGGACTTGGGACATCATCATCATACACCTGCGGGTCGATTGGAGGACTACAGACAGGTGTTGGTACATCTCCACAGTCACTACATGAGGCCAGGGGTACGATGCAGGGCTCCGGGGTGTGGACTGTGTGTTGCTCCTCCTCCTCGGACGCCCAAATGATGGGTGACGGGATGTCTGCATACTCGTCAGGGCCAGTGGCAGCAGCCTCCCCAGAGATGCTCGACTGCGCCGATGTTGGGGTTGGCATTGTGGCAGGCGCCAATGCTTGAATGGGTTGTGGTGGGGCAGCATCCAGTGGCCTTTCCAGAGCCGGGGGGGCTGTTGTTTTTGCTGCAGGGATTCACCTGACCCTGCCACTGTCCCTGGAGGTGTTTGGCTGGCTTGATTGTGGGTCGGCGCTGTCATGGTCAGTGCCTGTGGGGTTAGAAGAGAGGGACAACACGAGCGATTGTAAGATGTCCTATTTGCATACATGGCTGCATTCACATTTCAGTCGATCGCAGTTTGTGGACTTTTGAGTGTAGCTACGGCAGTGGTACATGTGCATGAGTATGTCATGTACGCATGTTTGGGAGTGACTCATCGTGGCCTGGTTATGTGCAGTTTGGCTGGCACAATGCCGAGCCGGCTGCACAGTGTGCATGATGGGATGTGCAAGTTACTGCACTATGGTTGATGTGCGTTATGTACTCGCACTTGGCCCTTGATTGCGTGGCACTTGCCTCTGCATTAGTTGGATGGGGGATTGGTTGGATGGGGGAGGGCAACACGAGAAGGTGCCGTCAATGGCCCTTGGGGCAGTTTGAATCATGCAATGGACATTGGCAGTGTACACTGTGAACACACACCTCCTTCGGCAGAAGTCGTTGCCCCGCACTCCATGTCCCCACGTCCTCGATTGATTCTGTGCCAATCAGAGCCGCACACGTCTCCTCCCACGGCTCTAGTTCCACAGCGGTACTTGGTCCGCCTCCCGTCTGCATGGCCTAGCTCCGGTTGCTGGAGAGGAGGCCCCGCACCCGCAGGTCATCCCACCGCTTGCGGCAGTCCCTGGGGGCGCGGGGGATGTTTCCTATGGCGCTCACCCTCTGTGCGAGTTCAGCCCAGATCTTCTTTTTGCGGAGGGTAGACTCCCTCCGCATGTTGCTGCTGAAAACGACATCCGCATGCTCAGCCAGGTAATCTACCATGGCCTGGAGTTCCTCTGGGCTGAATCTCCTCTTGCGGATGCGGTCAGCTGCCTTCTGTGGTGCTTTCGGCAGGTAGGTAGTCGTCTGGTCCTTTTCCAATGTCTGATTTGCTCCAAAGGGTGCTGGCGGATGAGGATGGCAATGGATTGTGTTTTTAAAGATGGCCGCCGCTTTCCTTCCTGTTCCTGTGCGATGACGTAATTTCCGGTTCCTTTTTTTTGGTGACCGTAATTTACGGTATCCGTAATTTACAGTCTCCGTTATGTACTGGCGCTAGTCTTCCAGGGCGGTGTTTCTATTTACGTGTCGCAGCATGCCGGTAGGGGGTTTGCGGGTCGTTTAGCGGCAGGCCACTCAGTACTTTTCCGGCATGGCGAAAAGCGCGTGTCCGCGAGGTCGGAATGGGCCGCAATTAGCGGTCTGACGTCAGGGCGGTGTTGTACTTTACGCCATGCCGGAAAATACTGTTACTTACCTCCGATCTCGGAATGAGGGCCAATGTCTTTATGTCCTTCTTCTATGTTGCAGATTTTTTGTGTAAGACAATAGTACATTTTCAGATACCCCCTGCATCTTTGGGTAATGTTCATCCCGTCCGCCCCCTGTCCGCAAACAGGCGCTCAGTCCGTTCCTTTCTAATATCAATAGGGAGGGGGTTCTGTATGTTCTATGTTAAATCTATATCAAGTATGTACATTATACTACATATCTCCCACAATCACATGATGACAGTGTATATTCAGCACAACAACTTCATTGACACAATGTTATGATTAAGTTCCCCTTCCAAAAACCTGTGCACTTCATAAAAAAAATAAATGTCAAGGTTACCGTTTTGATATACAGCACCTTTTCAATTTTTATATTGTGATTGTCAGTGAATAAAACCACCTGGCATAGATTTTTCAATGCACCAAAATAAGTGAGGCAGACATGTGATGTCATCAGTGATGTCATCAATGATATTTGTGATGTCATATTTCATGTCCTTGGTGTTAGCCTTAGAAATGCACGTAGATGCTGTGAGTTATGGTTGCTGAGCTTACCATAATTGGGGAATGTGCAGTGTTTTTTGGTTTCACTGTGAAGTGTAACATCCCTTTAACAAAGTTTTTTTTACTGAATATACATATATATATGTGCAGGGAATGAAAACAAAGGGGCTAAACATTTGATGTCATCAGTGATGTCATCAATAACATTTGTGATGCCATCTTTCATGTTCTGGGTGTTAGTGTTAGCAGTGCACAGTAGTGATGGCAGGTATGGGGGCTTAGTTTACCATAACTGGCGAATTTCAGGGGTTTTTCGGTTTTAATTTGAACCATAATGGGGAGGTATATATATATTTTTTTTTTTTAATGAAGTACACAGGTTTTTGCTAGGGCAACTTAACCATAACATCCCCTCAACAAAGTTTTTTTTGTAGTATATATATATAATTTTGAGTCATGACAGTAATGTGTGTACGGTTAGTTTGAGTGTGTGTGGATTATGGTAGTGTGGTAAAGCGAGGTGTGGATGTGAGAAGAGTGACAACTGGGGGAGGGGTAACAGAAACAGGACAGGGTGAGGAACGGCTATTAAGTCACTGCTGGATCAGACCCTGGGTTGATTAAAGATGCTAGGACTGGATAGGGACCACCAATATTGAGCCGTCGACTCCATTGGAGCATATGTGTACGACTCTCTCTTTGTATCGGGAGAAAAATATGAAATACCACAAGGAATGGGTGTACGAGCTGAGAGAAGGCATGTATGAGCCATGACCAGAGGAGGGAACCAATAATAAGAAGGTTTTGGGCCATATGTATACAATTTGTGCAACCAAGTTTAAGGGGAAGAAATTGACGAACAGGAAGGGGGTCTTAGAACTGTGGAGGATGGTGGAAGATTTGGAGGACGTTCCCCAAGGCTCCATGAAAGTAGAGATGGGGATATCTGGATCATGTGTCTTGCCCCCATCCACTCCTATTGTCCCAAGAATTCAAGGGTGCCCCGTACCTCTGAGCATAGCACATGCAGCGCCGCCTCCCCAGGAGGGTGTTATCCAATGCACGCAGTGTTAGGGTACACAAATCCTTTGTATGTGCCACTGCCCCTCCTTTAGCACCCGCACAATACGAGAATATCCAAAACCATATAGCATCTGCAGCTGCTCCAGCTCCAGTGCATAGGGAAGCAGAGTGGAAGCCACAGATGGATTTAGAGACAGCCTTGGGGAAGACAGAGGAAGTGGAGGCAAGTGGAGTTTCTAAGAGCTTACTCTGCCGTTTCTCTTTCTGTGACTTTTGGCTTGTGAATTTTGGCTGCAGCTTTGGTGCCACGGGACTCTGCTGGATTCTGTGAACGTTCGTGTGGGGAAAGAAAAATAATAGTGGATTGTGCCTTTAATTATTGGATTCGTGCGAGCCCTGGTGAGCCCCTCCCCTCCCCTGCTTGAACTTCCTGCCTCCTACTAATACCCCACTTCCTCCGCAAAGTGTAGCAAAGTGGAGGCAAGTGGAGTTTCTAGGAGTTTGCAGGAGGTGAGGAGGTGTGTGCTCTGAAAACCGCGGCCGCTGCCCACGCATGACGGAAAGAAGAAAGGCTGCCAGTCCCCTCAGCGGACGGATGTGCTTGCAGGTAAGGAGAGGTGGGTCCGGGCTCAATCTGCTGGTTGCGGACAATATGGCTGACATTGAGCGGGCGCGGAGCCCGCGACTATTACTTGATACGGAGGCCCTGGAGGAGGGATATGACGCCCAGGGGCCGAGAACTGAAAAAGAGGGGGGCTCCCCCCTGTCAAAGCGGCGACTGGAGTTTGGGACCCCCAAGTAGCTCAGCTCACCCCCCTGAGGGGGCTGCCCTTGGGTGAGGGAAATGACCCCATGGGGAAATGGGATGATGTTACTGTAATGTGTGGATTGGAGAGGCAGGCAAGGGCGGTGGGCAGTTTGGAAAAGAGCATCTCTCCTTCAAATGTTTTTACAAATGGAGATCTGGCGAACAAGCTAGCCAAAGATTTGTTTGAACTCTCTTTAAAAATAGCGAGACAGAAAAGATTGAGCTTATCTACAGTCAACAATTGTTTAAAAATGCTAGACAAATCATTGTTGAAAGCTGACAGAGCGGTGGAATGTGAGCTCAATGAAGAAAGTGCCCAAGGTGGGGGCCCGATTGTTGAAAAACTAGGGATCCTCCTGGTGACGGAAATGGGGAGGGGTTACAGGATTCTGTGGATGAGGGTTCGGGGAAACCTGTTCAGCTGGAAAGTTACAAGAGGTCCCCTGTAAATGAGAAGAGCCCCTGTGTTTCACCTGGCTCTCTGTCAGAGGTAAGGCCCTTGGAGGAAAAGGAGAGAAATGATGCGCAGACAGAAGCAGATTCTTCAATTTCATCATCGGCCTCCTTAATCTATATGCCAACGGCGTCCCCAAAGAATAGAGGGGGAGGCCGAAAGGATGATCAGAGGAATGTGGTGGTGGATTTGGCTCACCTGCAACAACTGGTGATAGCCTCGATCTCTACATCCCTAATCCCCTTCAACAAGTTATATGAAAGCCTCAACTGCTCCTTGAGGGACCAATCTGCTCTGATTACTTCAATATCGAATAAAATGTTGCTTTGGGAGTCCCTAGTTCAAAAAGTGGACTCAAGACTTGACAAAGAAGCGGAAACTTCAGCTGTCTGGCAAGGCCGCCTATGTGACCTGGCCCGCCGGGAATGTGCTGACAAGTCCCCAATGATGGTAGCCCTTCTAAGGATTGCCAATAGATGTGAAGGAACATGAAGGGTGACACTCAAATGACAGGGCCGCCTAAGGATTGTAATACCATCCCTGTGATCCCCCTCTTGGAACAGGGGCCGAGGGTGCCAGTGGTGGACCTAACAGCTGAGTCGGAATTCCAGCTAAGCAATTTGCTGGATAAAAATCTGTTCTCAGTTTTCAATAGGAAAAAGGAGCAGAAAACAGAGGAAGTATTAGTAGATGGAGTAAAAATCTCTTCAGAAAAAGCCTCTGGGAAAGATCCTGCCATAGACTTACCAAAAAAAGTAGTGCCCAAGCAAATTAAAAAATCTTAAAACATGCCTGAAAAAAATAGAATAAAAGCTAAGGGATACAGGGCCTTCCTGAGAAATATTCGATCTCCTCCAGCTACATTACAAAATATTCCAGCTGCCAAAAAATCTAGAATTGAGCTCCAGCTATCCGAGGATAAAGGAGCAGACCCATCGCTGGGCCAATAAGTGAATCCGGAAGTAAATGAGTGCCCGCCAGCGGATTGTGAACTGAGCCTGTTAGCTGAAGAGGGTCAGGATTGGAATGACTTGCGTAACTCAGAATGGGAAAAGATGGAGGGTCTCATTGTGGAGACAAATCAACCGGGGGTTAAAAAAAGACCCTATTCGGCTGGGCTCTAAATTCTGAGTGAACTTTAAGGGACCGGAGTTGGCAACTCTACAAAAGTCATCAAAGAGGCCCTTAAACTGCGACAAAAGTCTCTCTCGATCAAATTGTGTTGAAAAACTATCTTCAAAGCCTACTGAAAAGATTAAGCTCCCTGAGAAAAGAGAAAGGAGTATGAACAACGATTTCGGGAAGTCAAAAGGGGTGAACAAACCCCCTCAGAGGCCCACATTGAAAAGCTGCTCTGCCCAGGAACAAAAAAGGATGGCGCATATAGAGGTGGCCTCAAGAAATCACGCTTTGTTGACCCACAATCTCTGCCTCGAGAGAATCAAACAGGATGTCAACATGATCACCCTAAATGTTTGATCCCGGATGGGAAATTGGCCTCCAGTGATATTAGGGTTGTTGAATTTGTGGAAGAAAAGCAGACTGACTGGGTGATCCTACATTTGCTCTCACAAACAAAGAAGGATTTCATCCTGGCATTAAAGGAGACATTTCTGGGCTTCGGATATGAAGTGTCAGATTATCAGATGCTGCTTAAAGCAAACTGGATGAAAGCTACTGAAAAAAAAAAGCAAAACGGGGGCTCTGCTCTGAAACCGACTCTCATTACTGTCCAGGAAGATCCTGTGCCCAAAAAGGAGAAAACAAAGGGGTTACGATCTACCACTCATAATGAATTACATTCATTGAAATTTACGGTGGCCAACCAAAAAAAGGAAATGAAAGGTCAAAATGGACTGGTAAGGGAGGGGACAACTGCTTCCTGGTCATGGTTGACAGGATCCCTGGGCCATGAGGATTGCTGCTAGACTCTTAGGGATGAGAAACCGGAGTCCCTGAAGATTGGATGTTGGAACCCTCAAGGCTTTAAATCCCTTTTCAGTGAAAAGATCCCAGACTTAGCCCTATTTGAAGTGCACCTATTCCAAGAGACTTGGCTTAGGACTCCCCCCATTTTGATGGCTATCTAGCCCTTTTGTATCTGGCTCCCAAGGGGGTGATGGGTTGGCCGTATGCAGGTCTCCTGATGCTTCTGAAAAATGACTTGGGGTGGTCGATTGTGGAAACCAAATGCCCTAATCCATATGTTCAGATTATCTACCTGGAATATGATAATGACCTAAGCGACATTTCCTTGGTGGTGATCAATGTATATTGGCGTGTCAATATGGGCAAGGAGGTGAATTTTATGAGGTCAATCACAAGTGTAATTGATGAGATGATGGGTGAAGTGGAGGGTGTTAAGATCCTTATATGTGGAGACCTCAATATTAAGTTGGTAGACACCGATGGACGAGTTTTGGGGAAGAATGAATGGAAGGAAAGAGAGTGGACTTGGATGAGAAACATGGAAGCCAGAGCCATGTTTATGCTAAATGGGCAAACGGAGGGTGATATCCCGGGTTGCCCAACATGGCGGTCAGGGGAAAGAGTCTCATGTATCGACTATTGCTTTATTTCCGAGAACCTAAGGGGCGGGATTGATAGCTTAGCTGTAAGGCCTCAGTGCTTTAGCGATCATGATTTACTGGCTATCCAGTTGAGGAAGTGGTATGCTCCAAAGCCCAGGGAAAAAATGGTAGAGGTGACCATGGGTTCTTGTGGTCTGCGCCTATGACTAAGAAGGCAGGATCCAAGGAAGGTAAGTCGGGCCTATGTGACCCAGCTTTCTGAAGATCCCTTGGAGGTCGATTACACTGGATTGCTTAAAGAATTCTCCCAGGCAGGTGGCCCTGGTGGTAAATCCTCCTGGTCCCAAAGACATAACTATGACCATGACTTGGTAGAAAGGCTGAAAACCTTAAGAAAGATCATAAAGGACATAAGAGGGGAAAAGAGAGAGGATACATTGGAAAGAATATGAAAAGCTCGTCAAGGATTTAGAAATTGGTGAAAGTCTGTGCAGCTCTTGCAAATGCAGAAGGATGCATAGCGTACCTTAAGAGCTGTCTGTTCCAAAAATAAAAAAAACACCTGGGAATTAATAAATAATTAGGGCGTCTTTAGGCAGTCCAGTACCACAGTGATGGTAGCAGAAAATGATTGGATTCTCCACTACTCAACCCTATTTGCAGATCCAGGTGAGGTGAAAGCGGTGCCCTCAGAGCTGGGGTGGGGAGATGGAATTTCACATATGAGGAGCAGGATGCTCTTACTATGATCAGTAAGTTGAGTGGATCGAGAGCAGCGGGACCAGATGGGCGCTGTAACCAAGATCTTAAAAAACATTGACTCCTCTGGTCCAAATTGTTGGTGACCATGTTTGAACAGACTATGACTACCAAGACAATACCCCCCTCATAGAGAAAAGTGCATATTGTGCCAATCCTCAAAAGGGGAGATCGGGCTGATCCCAAAAATGATCGCCCCATCGCCCTTTTAGATTCCATCGGAAAGTTGTTTGCTTCGGTCTTGTTGAGGGATCTAGGGAACTGGGCAGAGAGGAAGGGAATATTGGACCCTAGACAAACCAAAGTCGTCAAGGGCGTGGGCACATCACTAAATCTCTTCATTATTAATCTCATAAAGGAGAGGGTTTTAGGTGATGGATCGACCCTGTTCATGGCCTTTATGGACCTTGAACAGGCCTTTGACGGAGATCTTAGAGCACGCCTATGGTCAAAATTGCGTATGTGGGGCTGCCCGTGGGACCTGGTAGAAGCAATAGAAGCTATATACACTGACACTTCGGTAAGAATTAGGCTATCTTCTAGAGGAAACCTCTCTGATGAGATCTTCACTTTTCGAGGGTTGAAGCAGGGATCCTCTCTGGCGCTGCTGCTATTTTGCTTACATATAGCAGATATGGCATCTTCTCAGATGAGGATCCGCGCCTTCCCTCTGAAATTAAATGGTGTGGATTTCTTTTTTTATTTAACCCGAATTGGACTTCAGCGTCGACTGGAGTCCTTTCAATTCTATCTGAAGGAAAATGGGATGAAGTTAAATGCAAACAAATCCTAAATCCTCCCAATGAAAAGTGCGGGAATGAAAGAAATACAGAGATTCATATGGAGGGTGGACGGAGCCCCGCTCGAAAGGGTGGAATCTATAGTCTATTTGGGAGGCACACTAAATAAAAATAGCAATGATGTGGCCCATCTAGACTACCTACGGTTGAGATTAACATTGTTGATTAACCAAGGTCGTCTATTCCAATGCAGATACGGCCGTTTTACCATGGAGCCAATCCTGTCTTTCTATAAGGTGAAGGTGGCACAAATTTTAATATATGGAGCAGAGTCTACCCTCCGTCTTTCTTGGAAACTGTGGGAAAAATTGGAGGCCCTCTTTTGGAGATCTGTCCTGAAATTGTTGCCTTCTCTTCCCCCTTGTGCGATTAGGCGGGAGCTCAGGCTCCAATCTCTAGAGTCCATGGCAACCTGTCAATCTATTTCCCTTTACAGAAAGTGTGCACTGGAGGAAGTGAAAGGGCCGTTTCAAATCTTGGCCTTCAATAAAACCCTATTAGAGGGACCTCTCATGCTTTGGAAGGGGAAGATTGAGGTATTCCTACAGGAAAAAGACATTGCAGTGGAAATGTTAATGCAGAACCCTGACATGGCTAAAAAGAAATTAATCACTAGGGACTGGATCACCACGGTGGACCATTCCTCAAACTTGTAATCTGGGCAAATTCTAACTTTGGAGAGTGGGAAGGTAAACGTCCTCCCTAAATTTCTTTTGAAATTCCCTTCTTCAAAATATAGAGACCTTCTACTTAGATGTAGGCTAAACATTCTGCATACCCGAGAAGTTTTGTTTATGAGGAAAACCCCTGGGGTTGAAAATGCTCTGTGTCGTTTCTGTGCATCTGAGAGGTCTATTGAAATGCCAGAGCATCTAGTGATGCATTGTGTGGTTCTTTGTGAAATAAGACTTTTTTTTTTTGATCAATTCAAAATGTTGGGTGCTACCCTTTCTCGGAAGGATTGGTGGAATTGGATGTTAATGGGAGATCAAACAAAATTGGTAATTGCTGTAATGAAGATGCTAGAAGTTGCCCTATGATAAGTAAAAAGTGATAGTTATTTGGAAATTTGGAAATTAAGGATTTTATGTATGGAAGATGTAATAATGTTAAAGATTTATTTTGTGTATGCTGAAACCAATAAAACAATTTAATTTAAAAAAAAAGAATTTGCAAGATTGACATTGGACAGAGGAGACGGGCAGAGAGCACCAATCGAGACTGATGAATGGCGAGCAGGGGACATTTTGTTTAGGATTGACAGCACTAATCTTAGGGATGTGCATGTGGAGACAGACGGTAAAGGACAGTATACTGAAGGGCAGCATTGAGGAAGGCCACTGGCTGGGAGCTTAGACAGGAATCTGTTTGGTCCAATGCTGACATAGCTGCAGTTGCGGTAGAGGATGATTGGGACACAGAGAAATATCAGGGGGAGGAAGAGGCCCTTCCCATTATATCATTGGCACATGGAAGTTGTAAAAGGGAAACGAGGGGGGAAGAAAACGATGGGTAAGTAGGTAGGGGCACAGTTCCCACTATCAAACAAAGGTCCTGGGATGGCACAATATGTGCCCTGGCCGTAAATGGACAGGAAAAGTTTAATTGAGATGCAACAACCCTTACCGCAAGCGTGGGTAAATGGATTTACGCATTTGAAAAACAGACCACTGGCATCACACTAGCTGTGGTAGACATGAAAGGTTTGTTCGCAGCAGTATTAGGGGAACAGGCAGCTGACATTTGGATCAAGGCAGGTTATCCTGGAGTGCAGATAGGGGATGACAGCCATGGCAGGGCCCATTCTAATAACTGTAGGGCCTAAGTGGGGGCAGTGCTGCGGCGCGCGTACCCCGAAACATCAGATCTCCGTTCAATAATAGCACAAACTATGCAGGACGATAAGGACCCAGCACAGTAGATATTGTAAACCCAGGAGATGTGAAGGGCAGAAACATCAGGTCCATAGCGCTCCTTTATTATATGATGAAGCAAGGCCTCCCCAAAGAGGTACAGAAAGCTCTAGATAAGGTCAATCATTGTACACTACTGTAAATAGGTGATTGAGAAAGAAAAGAAAGCGGCAGAAACGGCACAAAAAGAAAAATCAAAACTGCTACAGAAATAGCTGGAAAAGTTGAAAGTGGAGGGAGCGGTAGGTACTGTACCACAAGGAGGATAAACAGAGCCAAGGGCGATTCTGGGAGAGGTACAAGCAACCCACTCCTGGTGGGAATATGACTGGAATGTTGGGTATCAGAGACAGTACCAAGGAGGGCCCCAAGGGCGTATTCCAAAGGAAGAGGGGGGTTTATGGGATTCCGAGGGGGCAGAGGAGGATTTGGAGGGATGGTTTGGGAGTGCAGGACAGTGTTGGACATGTGGGAGGATGGGCCATTTGTCACGGTAATGTAGGAGCAGACAAGCAGCTGCATAGGACCCGCATATGCCCCGTATACACTAGTAGGGCCGGTCCAATATCCACAGTCATATACCATGGTGCCTCTGAGTGTGCCATTTGGTGTGCCGCCCCAATCCCATATCTAATGGCCACAGGTCCCTCAGATGCCAGATAAAAATGCAGTATCCCACAGCACAGTAACTCATTACCAAGAGGAAATGATTCTACCTGTTTGCAAAGAATGATAATTCAGGGGGTGGTCTCTGGATGTTCAGTTGTTGAGTGTACAAACATATTTAGTTTAAACCCCTGATAAAATAATGCTTGTAAGAGTCCATGTTTGTTGAGAAGCCGTTGAATGTCAACATGCTCCTTATTTTTATTGTTTTGTTTTTATTGATTCTATGTTATGTTTTATGTATTCATATGTAACATTGTATAATTTGTGATTTTGTAATATGAGAATAATTGATTAAAAATATTTGAAAAGTTGTTAATTCAACTAAACAAATAAATTAAAAAAATGAAAAAAAATAAAAAATTACCAAGGGGCCAGTGTGGTGGGTGGAAACCTTTTCACGTTTCCAGGAACTAATACATACCCAGATTAGAATATCCCAACATCCCACAGAGAGCTTTAGCATGCCCAATCCCATCAGTCACTGCCAAACCAGAAGAGGAATCAATGGTGGACATGAGATAGGAAACAAACCATTCGTTTTTTATGGTAGATCCCTGAGAAATGAAGTCATGCATCAGGGAGTGGTATTTCCCTTTATCGGGTGAAGTAATGGACACACACAGGGTTCTCTGGTGCAAAATAATTGGTTCCATTCCCAGAAGACCATAAAGGTAGGTAACAGAGAAGAGTGGGCCCTGTTGTTTTTTTCAGCTGCGTCCCCAGTTAATGTATTAAGGAGAGATGTGCTCAGAAACTTAACATGACAATATACTTCACAGAGGAAGGTGTGGTGTGCTTGACGCCCGGAATTTGTTGTGTGAGAGCCATGGTCATCGTGCAGGCATTAGGAAGTGAGGCAGCAACTTGAGGAGTACCTGTACACCCAGATTTGTTCACATTCGGGGTCACAGTTTTGCTTAATGCATTGCCAGATATGACCAATAGATTGTGGAGGGTACCATCTTGAATTGTTATTTCGACCAGCTTTGCCACAGGACCATGAAGCAGGAACGATATTTACATAGGATCTGGAAAGGATAGTGGCCACAGGAAACAAAATTGTGTTCAAAGGGACTGATGCAGATGGAGGAGATTGGAGCACAGTCCTATCCATTGACCCAGTACAACCATTGAGGGGGGTGTCAGACAGGTAACTGTTTTAGGACGCTGACAATGACATGGAAGTCATATTGAAGGCATTTGTTCCATGCGAAAATATGATTCAATATCTCACTGTCCCATGTCCCATACTGGTGGCGGGTATTATGCCATAATTTGTCCAGGACAACTTGACCGAAGTACCGGATAGTTTATGGGCAAGCAACCCCCAAGACGTAGGACTGCTAAAGAGTGCATGGGCAGTTCACATTACCCTGAAGCCAGGAGAAATATTACTGAGAATCAGGCAGTCCCTATTTTCCAAGGAGGCAGACGAGGGGATATATGACACCAAAACAGCATTATTGGAACAGGACATTATAGTGACCTCAGAATCCCCCGGTAACATGGCTATCTACAACATTAATAAATCAAAGGGGTCTAGTTGAAGGATGATTCAGTATTTACGCCCCTTATACAGTGTGGTTCAAGATGAATTCCCAGATGTACCAAACCCAACAACTATCATTTGTAACATTCGGAGCACAGCAACTAATTTCACTGTCATTAATTTAAAGAACAAATTTTCTCCATCCCATTGCACTCTGACACCTGAATGAGATTCCAGCATGCTCGGCTCTCACAGGGGTACTGTGAGACCCCCAGTATCTTTTACTCCGTGTTCATTTAGGGAACAAACACGTGCCCAGTATCATAATCCAATATATTGATGATTTAATGGTGTGCAGTGCAAGCAAACAACAGTGCAGAGCGTACTCCATGAAGCTGCTGAAATTGTAAGCAGACAAAGGGTGTAAGGTGGACAGAGCCAAAATGCAATACTGTCAACAGGAAGTGTTATATTTTGGACAATTTATTTCTCTTGAAGGTAAGAGAGTGGCACCTGAGCTAGTTACTGCAGTACGAAACACCCCACATCCAGTCATGGTTAAAGACATACAGAAGTTCCTGGGGTTGTGCAATTACTGTAGAGCCTGGATCTTTGATTACATCACATACACTAGGCCATTATTATAAGGACTGAAGGAGACGCATAAGGTGAAAAGCCCTTTCACATGGACAGATGCCCCCGTTTTAGTTACCTCCGACTACACTCAGGAATTGTATCTGTTTTCCTATTAGAATGGACAAATGATGACATCAGTGTTGACAGCGAAATGTAATATGGGTCTTAAGCCCATAGCTTATTATAGTGGTATGCTAGACTCAGTGATGAAAGGTCAGTTCCCATGTGAACAAGCTTTGGTGGCAGTGGACTATGCCATTGTAATATCTGCCACCATTACTATGGGTTGCTCCGTAACTCTATATGTAGAACATGCAGTGTTTGCAATTCTTGAGGGATTCAAATCCACACTGACTAGACAGAGAGCTTCGGCATACAAAATCATTTAATCAAGCGCATCCATCCACATTGTTAGGTGTAGGACTGTCAATCAAGGCTTCTTTTCTCACTGAACCAATTAATGAGGGAGACGAAGTGCATGATTGTGTCACCTATGAGGGCCCTCAGGATGACATACCGAAGGTGAAGAAAGGTGTCCTTGAGGAGAGAGAAGTACTTTTTGTTGATGGTTCAGCGACCATAGACCAGGAAACGGGCAAAAGACACATGGGCGCAGCAGTGGTCCACTTAGTAGATGGAGAATTCAAAGTGCTCACTCAGAAAAGATTGCCCAGCGTTACTCTGCCCAAGCTGCAGAGTGTATTGTCCTAACTGAAGCACTGGAAGCATCCTAAGTGTACTTGGTGACTACATACTCTGATTCAGCATATGTCACCACCACTATACATTCAAGATTATGCAGAAGCAAGAGAAGAGAGTTTCACAGAGCTGACGGGCCCCCAGTTCAAAATGCAGCATTATTGGACAGATTGATGTATGCCCTCTCTCGGCCCACACTTGTAGCGGTGGTTAAAATCACTGCCAATACTAACAACACACACACAATTTCCCTCTGTAATGAGGCGGCAGATCAGGCAGCCAAAGAAGCAGAGTAGTGCCAGACATGGCTGCATATCCAGAAGTAGTAAGAATGCAAGTGCAATTAGAGGTTCCATATAGGGCTGTACCAGTTACTCAAATTATTGAACTGCACCAGCAAGCACAGTAGGAAGAGAAAGAGTTGTCACCCACGGATCTTATTTGGAGACAGGTCATCACAGGTAAAGTAGTGATGACCCGAGAGTTGCTAATGGTTGCTTTTGTGCACGTGTCTAAGCAGCATTTTGCCACAGACATTCAGGAGGACTGGTTTGTCCTTAACCTGCAGGAGTTGCTGCATGTTTTTGTAGCTAACTACACTACAGGTCAGTAGGTCTAGAAATATACAATCACACTGCGCACACTGTCAGTAAATAGGGCATAATTGCAATTAATGTATTCATATGAACAACAACCTGACACGTGTTACGAGCCGTGCTCTTCTTCTGAGGGTGCTTAAATACTCGTCTGCAATTTGCACGTTCAATTAGCAATTCACATCAAGTATGTCTCATTGCCAAATTCTATTTCCTCCTCGCTGTTGCGGCGCGATAATTGACTTCCGCTTTTCGGCAAAGCTTCCCTTGACAATGTGGAAGCTTTGCCGAAATGCGGAAGTCAATTATCGTGCTGCAACAACGTGTCAGGCTGTTGTTCATATGAATAAATTAATTGCAATTATGCACTATTTACCGACAGTGTGAGCAGTGTTATTGTATATTTCTAGACATACATTTCTGTTTCTGTGGTGTATTTAGGCAAAATACCCACAACTTACTGTCACCTGCAGCCTTGTGTTTTTGAATACTAGATTGCAAGCGCTTGGGTATCTATGTCTTCCTTGCCACATTCTTCATACACTACAGGTCATTTGTATAATATGGAGCAACATTGAGAACACTGTGTGGGTCATCGCCCCGCCCCCGTGGACCATTCCATGAACTCCGTATAGATTTTGCAGATATGGGGAAAGATGCAACAGTTACCGATATCTCATTGTCATTGTGTGCCTGTTCACCCGGTGGGTTGAGGCTGGCCCATGTGCACATCCAGATGCTAAATCAGCAGCCACATTTTTAGTTCAAGAAGTCTGCACCCGCTAGGGAGTGTGCAAAGTACTTAAATCTGATAATGGCACTCACTTCTTCAAAAAGCTATTCAAAGAGATAGCTGCATTGTTAGGCATTCGGCATAAAATAGGCTCAGTTTACCATCTTCAAGCAAACAGGAATGTTGAATGGATGAATGCACTTCTTAAAGGGAAAATGTCAAAATTGTATGTTACCCTCAAAAAGAACTGGGCTGACTGTTTGCCACTGGCTTTGTTCAGTTTGAGATTGCAACCCTGCAAAGACCATCACCTCTCACCTCACAAAATTGTGACGGGGAGGAGGATGCACACGCCACTTTCACGTACAGGTGTTGCATCTGATGCTCACAGGTCTGCCAGTATTTTGGGGGTGGAAATTACAGGGTATTTGCGTCAGTTAACCAGATGCATGAAAGTTCTCTCTCGACAGATTTCACCACAAAGAGATGACTCCGAAGCCGGGGTGGGCCCAACAACATAAGCTTACCTCCACTGCAGCTCCTGCCAGGAGATAATATCTATGTAAAGAACTTTGTTTATCGTTGGAGCCCACCAAGATGTAACCTTGTGTATGCAACACCATTTGCCGTTACGGTTAAAGAGTCGCGGTATTGGGTTCATGTGATGCTGGAAATGCATCGGAGGGACAGGGCCTCCATATCCTTGTCCTTTACTGCTTTTTTCATGTTTTCCATGAAGGAGTTCATGTGGGACTCCTGGCGGTGTAGCTCTCTTTTGGTTTGGTGTACAGACCCATGGGATACCCTTATGGCACCCATGGGTGGGGGTACAACCCTGTGCCCTAGTGTATGTTTTTGGGCAATGGTGTGTGGCCCACAGAGCAGGGTATGGGCTGGTGGCAGCCCCATGCTGAATTGACAGGTGCTCTGAGCATCCTCCATTTTGGGATGCCCAGGCCCTGCCATTGGAATCAGTTGATTCCTGATGGAAACAAGATGGCCCCGGTGGCCTCTTGCCTTCCATCGCCTGTTACCTCGGTTTTACCAAAGTCCTGGGAAGCCCTGACTCTGTCCCTTCCCCCTGACTGGCTGTTGGGTGGAAGTTCCATATATGGTAGTGTGGGGAAGTGCTGACCAGATTGGCTGGAGCCTTCCCAATGACTGCATGTTGTTGGTATGCCTATGGGTGGGACCTGGGTGAATGGAGTGTGACGAATACGCATTCTGTTTTGTGGATGTCTAGTATTTGGTGTTTAACACAATGACTGAGACAGCCCTGCCCGAAACCGGTATGAATGCAGTGTGTAGTGTTGAATGGCGTTGTACTTGTCTGAATCCACATTCTATGTTGTGAGTGTCTGGATGGAGGAGAATGGCCTGAATGCACCGTGCGCCGAATTGGCTGCCTAACTGCCTGAATGCCCTTCTTAGTGATTGGTTGCCTGAGTGTGACCCAGCAGAATGAATTGGAGATCAACAGTATATCTGGGGGCCTCTCACTGCTAGAAATCGTTCAGAAGCTGGAGTTGAGACTGACATTGAAACCGAAGCTTAACCCTGAAGCCCTGCTGGAAGAGAAGTATTGCTGTTGCTCTACTTCATCGATCTGAAAGCTGCTGTGCCTTCAAGAACTGATCCAGAGAGGACATGGTTAGGCACCCTCTTCCTGAGCTATGAGGGACCATCGTGCACTGCTAACCTTCACCAAAGCGCCCTGGAAGTCAGCCTACAAAAGACTATCAGCCGGAGATGGGGACCGCCGATGAGAAACGAAGAGAAGCACCGGACAGTCGTCCACCGTTGTCGACCAGGGTTTGCTGATTTGATATAACCGCTGGAGGCCCGTTGAAGTTAGTTGCCCAGAAGCGGGGACTGCTTGACACTGTGCCGTCGACGACTGGAGCCGCAACGCTCCTTTGCCTAAGACATTTGATTCCCAGACACGCTCGTCCGCACTGCCGACCACCTTATCCCACCGGAGAAGGCTAGGTCTTAGGCGCGCTGAGGAGAATCCGCTGGTGGGTTTCCCATCACCCAAAGACCATAGAGACGCCAAACGACTCAACGCCCTTGCTGGGCCAAAGTTCTTTACAAACTCTTTGCGGTCCTGAACTATCAGCGTTGAGGTGCCCCGCACGCCTCATGCTTGCAGGACGTCTTTGATGAGCACCACCAGGACCGAAGCTGCTGCCTCGACGGCATCAAACTTTCCATCGAGGCTCATCAACGCCAAGTTCACTTTCTTCGAGGCCCATCCACGATCCGTGGCTCCTGCTTTAAAGAGAGTCACTCAAGAAGGATCCATCAACGCCTCCTCGAGGAAGTAACTCTGCTAGTCCAGGTACTTTGGGGTGGTAGAAACAATTTAGAAGGAAATAAGACTAATTGAACAATATATGGACTAGGCGTGTAGTATATCTTTATTTTACTGGTTGCCCAGGTGGAGGGGATCTCAACACAGAACTCTGTCTAGGTAACAGGGCCAATATTCTGCTAATTGTTCTAAGCAACTGCTTTCCTCCTATGTCTATTGTTGGTTACCTTTATTAATTGATTTGTGTAACATTTAACCAGAGTACAGTTGATGCACTTTAATGAAATCTGATAATAATTGCGGTACCACTTAGAACTGTATATATTTGCCATTGTAGACTAACTGAGCACAAAGTGAGTTATTGCGATTGTGTATATAACCTTGAACCTTAATTATATAAAGACTGTGTTTTCACTAATACAGTGTGTGGACATTCCTTTGTGGGTGCTTGGCGACTACACTGTACTTAAGAACCAGCCTGCATCGCCTCCTGAGAAGCTAAGCCTTGATTGCTCATCCATTGCTACGAACAATAGAGAATCTTGGCTGGGGTCCTCTATGCCTCTCCTCTACCATATAAAGAGCAGGAGTACAGACACCCCCCTCCAGTCTTTACATTCCACCTTTCTGATGCCCGGAAGGCACCTCATACAGCTCCCCCTCTGCCAGACTCACAGCCTCTTCCATAGTAGAAACCTGAGTGTTTAAGTGCGATCGACAGTAATTGATGTTCTAGAGGAAAAGTTGTGATGTATACTGTGTGCTTCTTTTTAAGTGCTGTGATAATCCAGCTGTAGTGTACATTAGCTCTAGTGATAAGTAGCATGAGGAATACTGTGGTTAAAGCATCATTGTTTCTTTCTTCTCTCCCTCTGCAGGTTTTCACTACAAGCGTCGGGTATTATTATCAATACTGTACATATGTTTAGGATTTGTTACAGGTAATTGTGCACATTTTTGGGCTCAATTTATATGGTGTGGACATATAAAGGGGAGGGCAGAGTGTGTGGACAAAGCGATACTTTTCAAGATGATGTTGCAAATATGAAAAGAACTAAAGTAATAGACAACAATAATTGGTTTAGGAAACAACGCATTAGGCGGGGGCTGAAGAAGATTGGGAATATGACCAATAAAAAGGGGTGGTGTTTGATACAGTGTCTGATGTGCACCATCCGGAATTCAGGAATCCAAGGGAGTCAGGTGAGAGGTCTTAAGCTACCAACATGTTTGGTTTAGATTTAGGATGCTAGCGCCACCCACTGACCCCCCCCTTGAGAAAATGGCCATCTTATTTGAACTACCAGGCACCTTGAAGATAGAGTACATTAATTCATAAGAATTAGGCTGATTAATGTGGTCCTCGAAAAAACAGAGGGGGTGCCGCGGGAGGGCGACAGGTAAGGGGGAGCAAGGATCAGAACATCACGTGATTTGTGATATGAAGAGCATGAGGTGTTGCCAACAAATCTAGTTAAGTGATGTGGAGGAGCATTGCTGGGGCACCTGCGTATTGTTATTTGAAATGGCCAATTTGACCTCAAAGTTGTCCACTGAACTCATGCTAATGACAAGGTGCACACCCTGTGACTCGGCCGATGAGGTGGGTAATATCCCAGGTAACTCACCAATCCAGTAGCTGAGAACACAAGTGACTGTCTAGGGGGACCACGTGTTCGAGGGTACGGGTATATTAGGTTGTGGCCAATCAGTCAAGGGACTACAGGGGGCTATTAGTATGTATATAGGTGGTAGAAAATTAGGGTGGTGGGATAACACTGCATATGGTTCATGTCATGAGTGGCGATCTCCTTCCTTAAAAACCATGTACCAGCTCTGAACTGAGAGCTCCGTGTCATTTTGGTTCTACCAGACCGTCTGATACTTTTTCCTTTTTGTATACAAAATAAACCTTGTTTTCCTTGTAAAGCAGTGAACTGAGCCTTTTTCTTTAGAGGAGTGTTTTTATTGTCTGGAGGTCTTGTTCTACATCACCAAAAACAAATACACAAAAAAAGCTTGTTTGGGCTAGAGCAAGCAGCATCTACCTGACGTCCTGTCCCTGGCGTCATGCTGAGTGCTGATTTTTGTTGCTGGCGGGTTCCTGTTCTTGACCATTGGCAAGATTTTCTGCACCTGCCTGCAGAGGTTGGTGGAAGGAGAAAGGCATCAGGACTGATGGTTAAATCCACAGAGGAACAGAGCTAGTTTCTCACTTTTAGCATTCAACGCTGCTCTAGAAATCTACCTTCTGTGAAGAACTACTTCCTTGTGGGCCTTCTCACTCTATGCCTTGCCCTAAAGCTAAATATTTAGTTTTAATTGTACAGTCAATATTTGTATTTTGTATTTGTTTTATTTATAACGAGCAAACCATCAGTCCCGGAGGCAGCAGGGCGCACTTTGTACAAGGTTGCAATAATAACATACATATATACAGGCATAAAATAAAATGTACATTAACAGAATACTTAAACAATGATATTATCTACAAAATTACAGTGATTATAATGCCGCTAGGCTTAACAGTGGATATACCTCTAGGGTGTACAGAGAATAGTAACGGAGGTCAGCGTATGTAAGACAGGGGGGCAGAAACATGTCTTAGTGCTGGTCAAAAAGCCAAGATTTGGTTTTGGCCTTGAATGTGTTGAATGAGTCTTCAGCTCTGATTGTAGCGGGGAGGGAGTTCCATAGCTTAGAAGCTAGGACAGGGAAGCTAGTGCCCCCCGCTTTTTGCAGTTTAAACCTAGGGATCGATAGACAGTGAGTCTGGGCTGTTCTTAGAGGTCGGGAGGTCGAGTGGCGAGGCAGCTGACTGCAGAGGTAGATGGGGGCCTTGTTAGCCAAGCATTTGTGCGTGAGGGCAAGTGTTTTTAGCGAGATTCTCTGGTTAACAGGTAGCCACTTTAGGTTGGTTCTGGGTTCTGAAATGTGGTGGTTGCGGGGGATGTTTAGGGCAGCGCAAATGGCATTGTTCTGGGTTGTTTGGAGTTTATTCAGGTTCTCTTGGCTAGTACCTAAGTACAGGGCGCTACAATAATCAATTTTGGCCATGATAAGGGTTCTGGCTAGTGTGACACTGTTAGGGGTGGTAAGAAACGGTCTGCAAGCTGCGATAAATTTGCACGTGTGTGCAGAGGCAGATCTGACTTCATTTATTTGTCTAGATAAGGATAGGGTGGGGTCAATGTAAAAGCCTAACGTTTTGGTGTCTTTAGAGACTCGTATGGTATTACCGTCTACGGTGAATGACTGATAGGAAGACGCTAGTTTTCTCAGGCGTTGCGAGGTGCCCAGGATAAGGAGCTCCGTCTTGTCGTCATTTAGGCATAACTGGTGTTGGGCCATCCAGGCTTGGATGACCAAGTAGACGTCGTTAAGAGCCTTGGTGTCAGCTGTGATAGGGATGAGTATCTGGGTGTCGTCCGCATAGTTCGTGTAGGAGACACCCAGATAGTCAGGCACATCAAAGAGTGGTTTTGTGAATATATTATAGAGTGTAGGTGACACGCAAGAACCTTGAGGTACGCCGCAGTGAATTGGGGAAGGATCCGCTGCTGCGGATGGGGCAAAGACCCTCATAGATCTATTGCTCAAAAAGGATTTGATCCAAGCCCCAGCAGAGGATGAGAAGTTGGCAGCAGAGTGGAGGTGCCTGCATAGGATCTGGTGGTTGACCAAATCAAATGCGGCAGAGAGGTCGAGGAGTAGTAGCATTGCTAGTTTGCCCTTATCCTTCAATACCTCAATTTGGGTTTTTAGGTCAATTAACGCAGTTTCCGTCCCATGTCTGGGACAAAATCCAGATTGCCGTAGACCTAGCAGATTGTTAGATTCTAAATAATCTTGGATCTGGAGGTATGCTGCGCGGTCTAGAATCTTAAGCAAAAATGGTACCGTGGTGATAGGACGGAAGTTAGTAGGTATACTTGGGTCTAGGGATGGTTTTTTTAGCAGTGGGATCACCCACGCGTCCTTAAGGTTGTCCGGGACAATACCTGTTTTAAAAGAGGAGTTGATGAAGGCTGTAATGAATGGGGCCAAATCATGCGTCGAGTCCTTAATGATGGGAGCTAGGCAGGGGTCACCTTGGCAGTTGGATGGTTTAATTCTCATGATGATATTTTCTACCTCGGTGACGGTGAGCGGTAAGAAGGCAAATGGTTTGGTGTTGGCAGTGTCTGGAGGGGTGGCAATGGGATGTTTCCTAAATACTACCATGAAGAAACAATCTCTGTTGCTAGGGTTTCTTTGTTTTTGTTCCTTGATGAATTTGCCAATAAAATAAATTCAACCAAGTTACCAAAAATAAATGTATTAATCTAACATTAAAGAAAACAATATTCTATGTTTTAGGTATGTCTTAGAGTTGGGGTCTGCATACGTTGTCCTCCATATATGTTTGAACTGCAACTCCCATCAGTCCTTGCCACCACAGTCAATGGCGAGGGACCATGGGAGTCGCCGTCCACAACATCTGGAAAGGCACAGGTTGCAGGTGCCTGTCTTAGAGAATACTCACTTACAATGAGGGAAGACAACTGGATCATATTATGAGCTCAGTCTCAGAGTGATTAAAGGCACTGAGAATCAGACTGTGGAGTGATACATGGAGCTTGGTGTTATCACCGTAAGGGGAAGTGCAGTGGTGGAAGCAGGAGGAGGAAGGGGGTGATCACCTACCCCCAGTTTTCCCCTGGTGCCCAGTGTGCCCCCCAGCCTCCTGCTGGCAACCCCTATCTGCCCCCCTGCACCAAAAGCTGCCTCCGCCACTGGGGCAATGGGTGCCATCCACTCTCTTAGTCCTCCAAATGACATATTTTTATTTATTTATTTGCATTTATAAAGCGCACAAACGGCCCTGGGGCATCGTGGCACTGTTACAGATTGCTTAGCTTACATAGGCAACAACATAACATAGTGAGGACATAGGATAAAACAGATGTAAGAGCTAGGTGCAGAAGAAAGAGCATACATTTGGCTGTTACTAGGTTACAATGAAACAGCATGTGTACGCAGGTTGGTTAGTGACATTTTAGGAGAACAGTAGAGTTTTTAGGGTTTTGCGGTAGGTGTAGTAGGATCTTTCGCTTCTTAGTGTGGTGGGTAGGGCACTCCAATTTGTTGGTGCGAGGTGATGGAAACTGGACCCCCCTGCTTTCGATCTTTTGAACGCGGGTACACAGATCTGGTTGGAGAGGTGGGTTCTAGTAGGTCTTTTGGAGGAGTTGAGTGTGATCCTTTCAGATAGGTATAGTGGGGCATCTAGTGAGAGGCATCTGTGTGTGATGGCCATGGATTTGAATAGTATGTGTTCCTTAACTGGTAGCCAGTGGGCATCTTTCCTAGCTTGGGAGATGTGTTCCCTTTTGGGAATGCACAGGGCTGCCCCGAGTGCATTGTTTTGGGTGACTTGAAGTTTATTCAGGTTTTTAGCAGAAGTGCCTAGGAATAGGGCATTGCAGTAGTCCAGTTTGGTACCTACTGTGGCCCTAGCGATGGAAAGGCAGTTTTTGGTGGAGAGAAAGGGCTTAACTGCATTGATTACTTTGGTGGTGAGTGCGGCAGAGGAGGCTATGGCATTAACCTGGCGAGACATGTATAGTGAGGAGTCTAGATAGACACTTAGGGTTTTAACAGTCGAGGAGACTGTAATGGTGGAGTTGTCAATGTTGAAAGTTTTGTATTGATGTGGGAGCTTGTTGAAAAATTCGCTAGTACCTACTAGGAGGATCTCAGTTTTGTCTTCGTTTAGGCAAGGGCCTTTGGCGGCCATCCAGACCTGGATGGTTGAGTAGATTTTGGTTAGGGCTTCCGCATCTTCTTCATAGGTCCCAGTTAGTGGGAGTAGTACCTGCGTATCGTCAGCGTAATTGGTGTATGCTATGTTGTGACACTCAAGGTCATTGAAGAGCGGGAGGGTGAATATATTGTAGAGTGTGGGGGCAGTGCATGAGCCCTGAGGGACGCCACAGTGGATGGTGGTGGGGGAGGCAGATGCAGTGTCCGAGAAGACTTTCATGAGTCTTCCTTTTAGGAAGGAAGCCACCCAGGCGATGGCTTCTGGCGAGAAGTGTGCTTCGTTTTTTAGGTGCATGCCTAGGATGTCATGGTTAACAAGGTCAAAGGCAGCGGACAGTTCTAGGAGGAGGAGAAGTGTCGGTTTGCCTTTGTCCATGATGTCACCCAGTTGAATTTTAAGATCAAGTAGGGCTGACTCAGTCCCGGTCGGAAGCCGGACTGTCTTTTGCCTAGGATGTGGTTTTCTTCAAGATATTTCTGGATTTGCGTATAGGCGACTTTGTCCAGGATCTTGAGCAGGAAAGGCACAAAGGCACAGTAGTTATGGGCCTGTAATTGTTGGCATTTTCTGGGTCCAAGGTGGGTTTTTTCAGAAGAGGGTGCACCCATCCTTCTTTTAGACTGTCTGGAACAGTGTTGGAACTGAAGGAGGCGTTAATGAAGGACTTGAGAAATGGGGCAAGTGTTTCTGCGCAGTCCTTAATTAGTTTGGCTGGGCAGGCATCTCCTTTCCAATTGGAGGGCTTAATTCTGTTCATTATCTCAATTACTTCGAGTTCTGTTATTTCCCTGAATTTAAACGGGGTACTGGGGTCTTTGGTGGTTAGAGGTGCTACGTTGGGGGTGTGCCTGTGCTCTATGCTAGTGGATAATTCGATGTGTTGTGACAGGTTCTTGTGATGCTCCTTGATTTTCTTTTGCAGGAGTTCGATTTTATTTAGTAGGGCAGATTGTATTATGTTACACCAATTTTGGTCTTTGATGATATTTTGAGATTTGGTGGCTGGAGTAGTGAGTTCTTTGAAAATGGCAAAAAGTTCTCTGGATTCAGACCTAGCATTTGAGATTCTATCATTGTAGGATGCCGATTTGGTTGTGATTATGGCTTTTTTGTATTGGGAGGAGACTTTTTTTGCAGGAAGATAGTGCGGCTGCAGAGGGTGTTCTCTGCCAGAAGTTCAACGCTTTGCGTTTCTGGGTGCAGAGTTCTTTCAGTTCAGAGGAGAACCAGGTGTTGGAGTGTTTCTCTATTTTTGCTTTTTTCTTTTGCAGTGGGGCAATGATGTCTTTTGCAGAGCTGATGGTGTGTTTGTAGATATCTGCTAGCACAGATGGATCAGAGGACTCGATATCTGTGGTGAGAGTGTTGAGGTGGGGTATGATCTTGTGTTTCATGAGGTTTTTTGCACTTCTTGCCATGGCTGGGGGGATAGGGTTAGGCTTGTGTGCCTTGGTGGTGGGAGTGGGGATGAAGAAATGAATGAGGAGATGGTCGGACCAAGGGGTTGGGGTGATGGAACTGATGTCAATACCACAATTGTGGTCGGCAATCCAGTCAAGGATGCGTCCATTGTTGTGTGTGGGTGTGTTTATTTTTTGTCCAAAGCCTAGTTCCTGTAATGCTAGTGAGAGAGTTTTGGCTGGTTTGTCTTTTTTATCGTTGTATACGAGGTTAAGGTCACCTAAAAGGATGCTTTTGGAGGTGGTTTTTAGTCGCCGCCGTCATAACGAACATACGTGCCCTACTGAGCCGTCTAATTGAGATCTTGAGCCACACAATGGTGGCACGGGGAAAGCATGGCCTGCAAAACTGCGCAGCATCTCTATGAATGCCAGAGCTACAGGGACCGGCTTTTAAAATAAAAATGAGCCATATGGCCTTAAGCATTCCAGCATGGCAATTCTGCAAACAGGCGGCAATCTGTGAACAGTTCCAATGCCAGATGGAGAAAAAGAACATATAATTATGATTTAGTGTGTGATCTCTACAGATGGGTGTGCACATCTTTACTTCTTAGAACTCCCAACAATGAAGGGAGGCTGGTGTGCACATGTCTGTCACAATGCACAAAAAGGACTAGCTAATTGCGTGAAATTGCTATAGGGCAGAAGGGCAGCGTCACGCTCTCTGGGGCTCTTACGAGGAAAAAGCCATCAGAAAATATTATAAAGCGCTAGTATGCCACTGTACAGGTGGCGTTAGCATTTCCGTTTTGCAGCTGGCTCGGCCCTTTGTTAGTGATCACGCTGCTGGGTCACTGCTTTTAATGAAAAGCTTCAGTATAAACCAATTTCTCGTAGAACACTTCATCGCTGTCTAATGAGGTATAATTTGTGTTCAGTTTTGTGCGTAAGTGGTCATCTGCAACATTAATTATACAGCATGGACAAAAAGAGTCTTGAGTATTGTCTGTTTATTTGCACACTTATCACACAGCAGGAGCAGGCCCACTGGTATCGTCCACATGTTCCAGGGTGCCCCAACCCCTGTCCTCTTACATCTTCCCTGCCCACACAGAGCCCACTAACCTCCCATGCAACACTGCCGAAACAGAGGTAATGCTCGACATTACATAAGGCTTTAATAAGGCCTTTTTAGGTACAGCAGACAGGGCCAGTGCAACCACTGGGCAAGGTTAGGCTCTTGTCTATAATGTGAAAATGTTAGAGTGGTAAATGCTGCCAAAGGCAATAACCACTTATACATGTTTTGTGTACATATTTATTATTCTCTCTCTCTCTAGTCATCTCGACTACTTGAAGGTGGCACTCTCAGCACTGTATGCAGAAGCAGGCACCCTGAGAACCAAACCCAATTTACAAATTGACCCCTCCAGAGAGCTCAGAAAGGAACTGCAATCATACAAAGAGCATTCCAACCCATGTATTAAACATGGAACCACTTTGGCTAGGTAGAACCTTCGAAAAGGAAGCATAGTGAAACTACAGATTGATAACCGTAGTCTCTTTAACTGAGTGATATAAGCTTTACATTTGGCTCTCAAATCCCATTCCAAGGCTGTGCGTGACTCATTGTATGTAAGATTAAAACCAAGGTATCTAACAGAGTGACTAAATTCCAAATGTGCATTAACAATTCCCCAACCCATAACTTTCGACTTCCTTTTCTGTGAAAATATGACTATTCTAGACTTGCTCCTGTTGACAATTACGCTGTTATCATCACACAGGACGCAAATGCTGTTAACTTTCGTTGTAGTCCCATGTAGATCATTTTCAAAGGCCAACCAGTTTATTTTGGTTGAGCCAAGCCTAAGCGGGAAAGAGTTTGAAGCCTCCCACAGGTGCTCTATGTCAGAAAGAAAGATGTTAAAAAGAAGGAGCGCCAAAAGACACCATGTCTAAATCCCAACAAAATGTTTACGTGCCTAGAAAGGGTACCATACTTCGAGATGCTAATCTGGATATACGTATTGTGTTGGAATAAGGAAATTAGCTTAACTTATGCTGGGGGCACCCTCCCTGCCAAGGGTTTATGTGACAGTTGGATTGCTTCACTCTGTAGAATGCACTTTTTAAGTCCAAAGAGGCCATATAGATCATGGCAAAAGTGCTCTTGGAAACCAAAGCCTTAACATTAGATAAACTAGTTGCATTAAGTGTGATATCGACTTGTTTGCAAAAGCCATTTTGGCTATATGCTAGAATGTTCAGTTTGTTTACCCAGAACTCGAGTTCCGTCAAAACTATGATGGCGAAGATTTTAATAACATCTAAAAGAGCAATATGTCTATAGTTTGATGGATATCGCCCTTTTTTTGTATATTGGAATTATATATGCTATACTCCATGAAGGAGGGAAAACACCTGTATCCACGATTTATCTAAAAAGATGACATAACAAGGATGCCCATAAATTAGGATCATGTTTCAAGGTTATGGGGGCCAAGCTTGGCGGCCAAGCTGTCGGGACCGGACTCTCTCAAGCCCTTGCTTTTCCAAATCATATGCCCGATGTCTACTGGATCAAAAAAGGTCCAAGACACCATGTTCAATACATCATTTGGAAGGTCGAGCATCCCATGTTCATCGGGTTCCATGAAAACACTTGCATAATATGATACCCATGTATCTTCACTAACTACACATGATTCTGCAATCACCTCTCCCTCTACTTGCTTATTTGTCAGTTTCCAGAACCGAGACACATCTTGTATTACCAAATACTCAACAGCCACTTGGCTGTCTTTCACAGCAAGAAAACAGGATTGAGGTTGGCCGTTGTCAAGAAGCGCTGAGGCTAACAGTAAATTATAATGAGAATGAGGTAATTTATCAACCAATACCTAAACAATACTTGAGACAAAGGTTGCCGCACGCAAGAGGGACTGGCAGTTACCTCAAAACTGCTGATAAGAAACAAGTACAGATTGGGGTTTGTCACATCTGAAACGTTGAGCAGCCCTATTAATGTTAGACTGATGAGCAAACATACTGGAGCAATGTCAAATCAGAAAAGCACAATACAATACATAATGTAGTTCACAATCTGTACGTCTTTCACAGCAAGGCACAGTTCTATAATCCTAGGGAAATTCCGATAGTGATGTTTAATTTTCCTTTTGTGATCATTATACTCTTTTTAAGATAGTTTTAGAAGCCACAAAAAAAAGATACACATTTTTCATCTTCTTGGCTGTAGCCAGGCTAGAGTTTTCAACCTGTGCGGATGATTTGCCTGATTGAAAAGAGCCCCCTATGCATAGTTTTTTTAGCAAAGGTATCCTCAATCCTTACACAAGAGAACAGATTAACCTAGACATCCTGATAGAGCACCTCCCTCTTTGTATTGGTAAATTTATTTAGTTGAAAGGTATTCCATTTACCCTTGATCTTTTTTACAAGGCTCTATAAAGAGTAACCATCTACATATTTGCAATGTAATAAGGGAATGGCCACAGAAAAGATAAATGGGAAGTGGTCACTCACATTCAGCTTCTGTATCATTAGTGGAGAGCAACAAAAGGCTAAAGAGTTGGAAACAAAGATGTGGTCAATCCACGATAAGACGTGCTGGTGAGGTAATGTAAAAACACGCTCCTCATTCTCCAAATATCAAAGTAAAAGGAGAGAGAGGTGCCACATCTTAAATAAATCACACCATGCACAACCCCAAAGCCTGGCCCTAGAATTCCTAATTACTGGAGGCCTTATATTTGTGTGGCAGAGGTCACCCGCACAATCAGAATTCAAATCTCCCCGACTACAATATTGGCTGCATGACCAGCACCCAACCAGTCTTCCATTAGATTGCCACCACCTCTTGAAATTCGCTAAGTTGGCTTTTAACCGGCTTCCAATATAGATTTAAAATCAATATTTCTAAGTTGTTGTCTGGCAATTTGAGGCCAGTCACTAATATTCCTGCAAAGCTGTTATCAAGCATAAAGGTCTCAGAGTTTACCCTAACATCAATAGCTGTTGCCAGTCCTCCACTGGGTCTCCCCTGGAATTCCTTATCAGCCGCTTGGGAAAACATCTGAAAAACTTTCATAGAAAGTGTCAAAGAGTTCATAGTCTCATACTTGCCAACATTCTGTGACCAAAAAGATGTAGGATTTTTCAAGTTTCAAAAATAATAATTCCCACAACAATGATATCCGGCCGGTCAAGTGGCACAGCGAGTAGAGCGCCCGCTTTGACACCCGTGCAGAGCCTGTTAACGCAGGTTCGAATCCCGGCGGGGCCAAACTCAGCCTTTCATCCTTCCGAGGTCGATAAATGAGCACCACACACCGTGGGTAATAATAAGCAGCGCTCAGATACCTGAGGGTTTGTAGCGCTATATAAAAGCCTAATTATTATTATTATTATTATTATTATTATCACAGGAAAATACAAACGTACATTGTTGGCACAATTGAAGCATTCTAAAATACACAACCCATCAAACAGCACAACATGGAAAGATGTTGAAATGTTAAAAATGTATTAATCTTGAAGGTAACTTAACACCAAACTCAATTACCTAACTTCACAGAAGGTAATCACACAGAGCTTGTAGGCAACAATTGCCACTGCTCTGTAGCAGCAGCCCAGACAGTACATATTTATTGGAAGTTGAACACTGAATGACATGGCGACTGCTACCCACCCTCAGTCTGATATGCAGATGCTGTGTGATGGTGACACTCTGCCACTTGCCATCACTGGTAGTTCACCTAAGTGTTGTCCCTGCAAGAGTGTAGGACAAAGTCAAGTAGCTGTCAGTTTAGTGGATTGGTCTGAGCCCAATCAAAGTAATCACCTACCAGTCCACTGTATGGACAGACTAATTAATGTGCTGCATTCTTTGTCCTGCAGCCTGCCTTAGAGTCACATAAATGACTTGCCACTGTAAAAAGCAGTAGGATCTGTCACTGAGATCTGTAGGCAGTAGGACTGCTTAAAACGCAGTAGCCTATTGTCTAAATCTGTAGGGTTGGCAAGTATGTAGTCTCTTGAAACAATGCTATATCGTACTCCCCTGACAAATGCCCACAATTTGTCAGCTCAAACGGGTTATAGAAGCCACAGCAGTTCCAGGAAAAAAAAACAAAGGACACTGTTGTTAAAGATTTCGATGGGCTTCTCTGGGCACAACGTTCTGACATATGGCCTCTAAAAGCCATGACCAATCCGCTATTGTTCCATTTATGGGGTTAAGACGCCCAAGGTAATTAATTGCAGCAGTACAAGGTAAGGCCTTTGCCAAAGAGCCCCCTGCAGATTTGTGTGTATCATACCCCATAATTTCACAACTATTATGCACAAAACCATCTATTTGTTCTTGATCAGCCAAGTGGATCACGTCAAAACCCATGGTTCTGATGGTATCATAATGTTCCCAAATGTGTTTGCCACCAGTCTTGAATGAAAGTATTCAATGAATCAGTTAAGGCCAGAATGAGGAATTACAATAACATCTATGTCTCCAGAATGAAGTGTTCTCAAAGCTGGAATCTCCACGAAGGTAGAATAGTTGGAGCGGTTCAACTGTAGCAGTCTGTTAATTTGTGCCAGGTTCTGCAGTTCAAAAATGTGAATGTGTGATCTATTGGCTTATTTGGAATCTTTGCACCAGATTCCAATCTCTGGGGGCCTTCAGGCATGCATTTCCAAGTTATTACTGAAGTACACTGGGTGGCAGAGGGAGGTGATACAGTTTTCTCACACACTTGAATAGAATTAACTTCCCATGGACGTTAAGCCCCAACCACCTCTACTTCTACTATTATAAGTTCCGCTGACACGTCTACTTCTTTAGCCATACATATAACGTTCGTGGTTTTTGGCTGAATTCGCAATTTAGCATTTTTCCTTTTACATACATTTGGAAATGCCCTTGGATAGGTTTGTGGGACCCCATGCTCACCCTATAAGAGCTTTTCTTTCACCTGTGCATATAATTGGATTTAGAAGGCGGTGATTACATGTTACACTTTAAAACCTTCGCTAGACAATAAGGAGTATTAAGGAATTCTGTTCATAATGATGGCTTTTTGCAAGTCTTATTACTCGCACAGCATTGTTCAACACTAGCTAACGTATCATTTCTTATCAGAGATTAAGGCAGCCACAAGCAGCAAGTGAGGATAAGCAGATAAAAACATCCAGCCTGTATTTTATACACCAAAGACACGTGATGGGACAAGATTAAAAGAAATAAAAAAGTGTGTGCATGTGTGTTTTAAGTGTGATATGTGTGTATGGAAGGGAGAATGAGTGTTTTTATGCTTATATAGCGCTCTGAACCCTGAGGTAGCTAGGCACTTGACTTGGGTAGAGTTTGTTACATACATGGTATAAATACAAATAGTAGGAAAGAGTTGAGGTAATATAAAGGTACATAGGAAAATACAGTGGGAAGGCAGTACATAAGTAGTAGGTAGGGCAAGACAACTGTGCATACGAGAAGAATTTACAGGAATATACATGAATTTGCAAGAATATACAAGAATTTACACGTTGAAAACAGCAAAAAACTGTAGTAGACATTGTTTACAAAATATACAGGAAGTGTAACATCTCAGTGTAGTTCTTTAGGTAGCAGGGATGTGGAGAAGAGCCAGGTTTTGATTTTGAAGCGGAAGGCTGGGAGGAAGTGTTCGTCTCTAAGTGCTGAGGGAAAGGAGTTCCAGGTTTTTGCAGCCAGGACTAGGACGATTGTTCTGCCTGATTTTTGGAGTCTATATTTGGGACTGCTAAGGCAGCGGGCATAGTTAGATCTGGTGGGCTTCCATGTAGTCTTTATGCTGAATTTATCGAACAGGTATTTGGGGGTGGTGTTGTTGAGATATTTGTGAGTGATCATGAGGGTTCTAAAGGTGATTCTATCTTTCATGGGGAGCCATTTGGCCATCTGTCTTGTTTGGGATATATGGTCGGTGCGTGGAATGTTGAGGGCTGCTCTGAGGGCATTATTTTGCAAGATTTGGAGTTTGTGGATGTTTCGCTTGCTGGTGCCTAGATAGAGGGAGTTGCAGTAGTCACGTTTTGATAGCATCAGCGCTCTAGCTAGTATGATACAGCTCTGAGTGGATAAGAATGGACTACAGGCAGTTATAAGTTTAGTGGTGTAGGCTGAGGAAGAGGCTGTAGCATTAACCTGTCTTGAGAGTGACAGGAGAGAGTCGAGGTATACCCCTAATGTTTTGGCATTTTTGGAGACCTTGATGATGTTTCTGTCGATATTGAATGAATTGTATTGTGGGTTGAGTTTGTTGAGGCGTTGTCTGGAGCCAATGAGCAGGAGCTCGGTTTTGCCATCGTTTAGACAAAGCCCGTGCTTGGGCATCCAGTCTTGTATTTTGCTCTAGATTTCATTTAGGCGGGAGGAGTCCTTCTCGTAGGAACCTGAAAGCGTGATGAGGATCTGAGTATCATCAGGATAGTTGGTATTTGGGACTTTCATGTCATCTAGGAGGTCGAATAACATCTTAGGAAAGATGTTATACACTGTGGGTGAGACACATGAGCTTTGGGGGACTCAGCAAGTGATGGGAAATGGGTCTGCTGAGGTGGTGTCTGAAAAGACCCTCATGGATCTGTCAGCGGGAAAGGATTGGATCCATTTGGCTGCGTTGGGTGAGAAGGAAGCTGAAGTGGTGAGTTTCAAAGTTAAGATGCTGTTGTCGACTAAGTCGAATGCTGCCAAGAGGTCCAGGAGTAGGAGGAGGGAGGGGTGTCATTTGTCTTTGTCTCATCCATTTGGATCTTCAGATCTAGAAGGGCTGTCTCCGTGCTGTGTCTAGGTCTGAAGTCTGATTGGCAGAGGCCTAAGAAGTTGTGAGTTTCGAGGTGGTTCTGAAATTGAATATATGCTGCTTTATCTAGGACTTTTAGCATAAATGGGACGGTGGTGATGGGGCGGTAGTGTGTGGAAATGTTTGGGTCTAGCGTAGGTTTTTTGATAAGAGGCTTGACCCAAGCGTCTTTGAGATTCTTGGGTACAGTGCAGGAAGCGAATGAGGAGTTGATGAGTGTCGTAATGAAAGCAACAAAGTCTTTGGCTCCTTCTTTGATGATGGAGGCTGGACAACTGTCCCCTTGGAATTTAGAGGTTTTGAAGCCGGCAATTATAGATTCTACCAGTTTAATGGTGAAAGGGGAGAATTCGATTAGTTCTGTATTGTCAGGACAAGGTTTATGGGTTTGGTTGGAGTTGGTTGTGCCTTTAGTGGCTACGAGAGTTATTTTGGTTTCTATTTTGGCCTGTTGTAGGGCTATTTTTTCTAATAATGCCTTCTGTATGTTGGAACACCAGGTGGCATCTTTGTCACAAGTGGATTGGGGAGGTATGGGTGATTCCATTTCCTTGAGGATAGTGAAAAGTTCTTTCACATTAGAGCTGGCGTTTTGTATTCTACTGTTGAATGTGTCGCTTTTGGTTTTGATAATGGCTTTTTTGTAGATGGCGGCAGCTGTCTTGAAAAGAGCCTTATTTTGAGGAGAGGTCTTTTTTAGCCAATTGCCTTCAGAAGATCTTTTAGATTTCCTCAATGCTTTTAATTCTGGGGCGAACCATTTGTTGAGGTGACTAGGTTGTTTGGCTTTTCTGGTTTTGAGGGGGGCTATTTGGTCTAGTGCTAGCAGTAAATTCTTGTTGAACGTGTTAACTAATGCTGCTGGGTCTAATTCAGTGGAGGGAGAGGGTTGATGATGGGCTGGATGAGGGGGCGGAGGGTCTCTAGAGTGCTAGACTTGTTATTTCTGGTTGAGGCCGGGGGTTCTTGAGCAGTCTCAGGGAGGGTGTAATGGAAGGATTCTAGCTCAAAGTGGATGATGTGGTGGTTGGACCAAGCACACAGTGTGTTTGAGAGTACATTGAGGTTGCAGTTTAGGTCGGCCACCAAGTCAAGGGTTCTGTTTTTGAGATGGGTGTGTACTGATATGAGTTGTTTAAAGCCTAGTTCGTGGAGGGATTGTTCTAAGGCTGAGGCGTGTGAGTCTAGGGGGTCTTTGTATCATAGGCTTAGGTCTCCTAGAAGTAGGATTTTCGATGTGTGTTTAGTGTGGTGGGAGAGTAGATTGGAGATATCTTCTTCAAAGGTTGATGTTGGGCCTGGAGGTCTGTAGATCAGGTTTATCAGTAGGGTACTTTGGGCAGGGAGGGGCAGTTTGGCGGACATGAGTTCTCCTGATGGGAACGGCAGAGAGGTGAATTCTCTTAAGCAGTGGTGGGCTTTGGAGATGATGGCAATTCCTCCCCCTTTGCTGGTTGTCCTGTCAGCTATAGTGATGGTGTAGTTGTCGGGAGCAGTGAGCATGAGGGATGGACCTGCTGCTGGATGTAACCATGTTTCAGTGACTGCAAGGAGGTCTAGATTGTTGGCAAGTATGAGATCTGCTATTTCAAGTGCGTGCGCTATGATTAATCTGCATTTATGAGTGCACGTTAAAGTTTGGTGATGGAAGGTTGAGGAGTGCCTTGTGGATGGTTGGGCTTGTCAAGAGAAGGAATGCTTTTGTTGTTATTGGTGTTTGGAGGCGGGTTTGCGCGTGATGTGGTTTTGATACTGGTGTTGCAGGGTATTTGATGGGAGGTGCGGTATCCTAGAAGGGAGTTTCTGTGATTGAGGTTGCAAGGATTGGGTATGATGTGGTTGGAGTTGAGATGAGGTGTTTTAGAGTCGATGTAGGGTGTGGTAGAGTTAGGTGGATTGCCCGTTGGGTGCTGCATATCTGTTTTTTGGAGTGCTGCAGAGGCAGAGTGGATCCTATGGAGGTACATAGTGTCAGGTCCAGTTGATGCTTCCTGCAGGAGTCATGATGGTCCACCAGACCCCCCAGGTTTGCCCACCCTATAGTTTTTTAACAGAAATAACTACCTTGGGGGCAAACCCAAGGGGAATTGGGATAAAAAAATACAAACAAAGATGTTCACTGCAACCACTGCCTCTGCATTCTTCATGGACTGCATATGCTTGAGTCTGTTTTCTGATTCTCTCCAGGTGATAATGTGAGGATCTCAAAACAATCACAATAAACTATTATTTAACACTTGTCTTCCAACTCACTCTTACCTTATCTTATTTCCCTCAGAGATCCTCCAATACCTGTAGCCTATGCTTGTAAGCAGAAAGGCCTTCTTTTATCTTCTACTGTAGTTTCTGGCAAGACTTAAAACAACTTGAAAACTGCTGATGAG